>NC_053450.1:60474596-60787096 GCF_015227805.2 Hirundo rustica
ATAAACTCTGACTTTCCTCCTCAGAAAGAAATCATGGCAACCAGTGACCCTATTGTGCTTTGTTGTTGCATAATTGTTAAAGAAATGCTTTCCGACGCCCTGTGAGAGGGGGTACTATCTCGAAAGCTCAAAGGGATTGTTCATTTGATCACTAAGCACAGTGTTATTCCAACCACTCATGCATGCAGAGAATGCCTCTATTCTTATTTTCCCCTGAGAGCTGAGGTCATCTGAGATATGTTGGCTATCACATACAAAGGCTGAGGTAGAACTGCTGGCAGGACAATTTAAGTTAAGTGTTTTCACAGACCTGGAATTTCTCTTCTGCCTTTTTGGACAAACTCGCCGACCACCGCGCCAATATAAAAGGTGTTAGGATACAAGCAATCCTTTAGTTAAGAGATCCAGGCTTGAGACCCTGTGTGCTGAATGGTGAAGCAGTTTTAAGAATGACAGAACAGATACAGATGTGTTTCGGCTCCCAGATCCATCTGTCTCTCCCCAAAGCCTTGGGCAGAAACCTGAAATTGCATTTGATCCAATGTTCTTAGCACAAGTAGATACAAACATGAGGGGGGAAAAAAAAAAACAAAAACACAACCCCCACACCCAATAAGAACAACAAAAAAAATCTGCAAACAAATCTCCCAAGAAACTACACTCTAAAACACAAGGGAAACCCCAAGGGAAACCCCAAACACTAGGCTAAGAAACTGCACACAAAGATAACGACATTAGGAAAGAATAAGGTTATTCCATTCTGCCCTGTTCTACAATCTCCCATACAAGATTTATTTCTTACCTCTTAAATTTTGTTTTACAATATTTCATTCAAGTCACATCCTTGGGATGCACTTTAACGACTCTTGAATTGTTTTGTTGAAAACATTAAGCTGTTTACCAGTAATCTCAAAAATGAGATTCACGCCTCTTACCCACATATGTGTTAATTTAAAAAAAAAAAAACAACCAAACAACGAAACAAACCACCTCTGATTCACGCCACTTTAACACAAGCAGCATACAGGCAAGAACTCCAATTGTTACTATGTGCTAAAACCTACAGAAAATTATGGGCTATCCAACTTACACTTCAGAGAGACAAGGGAATTGCCTATGCATCTCCGCTGTGTGCACATTACTGCTCTCTGAATTAACACACAAACCAGCCTAGGAATAAAACAGATGAACGTACAGAGCATGAAACTACATAAATATGCCTTATCAAATTCCTCTCCCTAATCCAAGTTGTAATTTTATCCTCCCCCCTGTGGAAGACACAGCCTCCTAGCACGGTTCCTTATTTTTGTGTATAAATAATATCCTTAAAATACATGCACTATTGCTACCACAATGCTGTAAGGAGATCTGAAATGTTATAAAACCCTACACTTAATGCAAATTAACTGCAATTTTCAGAAAGACGTGACCTCATTAGCAATTCTACAAAGAAGAAATGTTAGGATATTTCACTCAGATAAAAATGGCACTATTTGCACAGTGACAACTTTCCAACATTCTGAGAACCTCCAGATCCCTTTTTATTCTCTAATTAAAACAACAAATAAAACAACTAAATAAAAATAGCAGAAGTATCACGTAATTATATACTTCCTCAATGAAAATGAATCAGCTAAATTAGAGGGGTTATATTTTTATTTAAATCAGGATATTTGAACTATGAATCTTGCCTTTAAAAAATACATGTCTTTATGGTGCAGTGTTGCATCACAATTGTGTTAACACAAGCAGACTAACAGAGATGGAGGAGAAAATTCCAAATAGCTCCCTATGTCAAGCTATCTTATGTTCTGACTTTTCCCACAATTCATTCCTCATAAGGAGCATGATTACAAGACTCTGAAAATACACAGGGAGTTGAGTAGAAAAGCCAGGTATTTGAACATGCCAGTTGTGGCTGGGTGTCACACTCACTAGCCAAAATAGTGTGTGCTTTTAAATAACATGCTGATTTCGAGACATTCACTTCTGTTTTCTCAAGGGGCAAGCTCCACAGATTTCTTTTTCTTATTTTCGTTTTAAATGGAATAATGAAATTAATTTGCAAGAATATTTCAGTCTCAGAAATCCTCTAATAGGTACCTTTAGGTAGAGCTAAAAAGGGTCTTTTTACATGAGAACCAAGAAAATACAGTGGAAAATGCCTCATATTTTCACTGCAGGAGACATTTTTAATCAGCACATACATTAAAAAAAATAACCTGTGGGTGGCAAACAAGTAACTCAGAAACTAGAAGGACACTTGTGCCTCCTCATAATTATTCAAAATTGAACAACAAATTGCAAGTCAATATAAAAAGACTGTTGGGCTCAAGAGAGGAATAATTTAAATGCCTGCCTCCAGGGAGCAGCCACTCACAGAGCTGTATTGCCACAGGTGTGACATTGCTGCTGTCATTCTGGTCAAGAGCAGCAGCAGCATTTGGAGAGGCTGCTAATGAAGTACAAATCCACAGAGAATAATCGTGCTGTTGAGATTCTGCTACTGAGTTTACCCAAACAGAACAGGTTTTATCACGAAACTGCAGTTAGTCTGCAAAACCTAGAGCAATTTGGTTCTTGTCTTACAGTTAAGAGCAAAATACTCTCGTGGTGTAAAAGCAGCCCGACTGGCAGGGAAATACCTCCTCTCAGAAATGGGACCAGCAGTAACAGGTGCAGAGCAACCTTGTTATGGTCTGATGTTTACAGACCAATAGGCTCAGCGAGGTCCAGTCCTCGACTGGGTGCTCCTGAAGGATGAACAGTGACTGAAGTAATGCTGGGAGTGAGTCTGCATTTGAATTATGGTACTTGGGTAACAGAGGGAAAAAACCCCTGTGTTACCATGAAAATAATGAGAGCAGCTGAAAAGAAAAAAGAAAAATCCCAAGCATGAATGCATTTAGAAGTCTTAACTCCAGGGCTTCTAACTTTCAGGAAATTCCTCAATTTAATCTCACTGATCTCTCCAATTCACATCCTGAAAACAGGTCACTAAATATAAACTACAATCAGATGAGCACTGATTTTAAAACAGATGCCCAATTTATAGTTGCTAGCAAATGGAATCAAAAGTCACATCTCTCTGCTGAGGCCTGGGGGAATTTATCACAGAGGAGTGACAAACAGTTATTTTGCCCAATCTTCTGATTCTCACAGTAACTCCAGATCCACCAAAATACCTCAGTCAAAATCTGGATAGTAGTTTGAAGTGTTAAAGCATGTTCCTAATTCTGCTGAAATCTAGTGAAGTTCCTCTATTAATTCTCACTTATTATTCTTCCTCTGCAGGTTGTGCAGCTCATGACAATATTGGGCAACCACTGACCTCCCAAAGCAAGGGTGGAAAAGGAAGAGGGAAGCTCTCCTTTTTCAGAGGCCTTAGCAGTTTGTGGTTTCTGGTTTTATTTCAAGCATGAATATTGAAACAAATTTTCCTTCAGATCTTCGTATCAGAATTACATATTCTGAACTAGAGCAGTAAAATTACCTCAAGAAATTTTTGCAAATAAATCAAAATAAATACATTTTCAGAATTTGTATTTAATGCTGACTATGGTACTCAAGCTTGTTGTATAATTGGAATCCACACATCTATTGCCTAGTTTGTAATAGATTTCCTGTGTTGACAAATGCAGAAGGAATGTGATACTACAGCAATAAAATCTGGAGACCAAACAAGAGGGTCTTGTGGTCATTTTAAGGTTGGCCAGTTTATACATAAGATTGAACATGATACACAAAACAAAGGACAGCCTGAAAGTAAGTAAAAGGGAACAGAATAACACTACTGCCTGCTCCTGCCGTAGCCTCGCCTTAAAAAAATTACATTTGCTCATTTTAGGCCTGATGCATAGCTGAAGCAAAAGGTGGCAAAAATTTGTCACGTCTATACCTAATCCTGCCCAAAAAGGCTTTCCAAAAAATTCAGTTCTCTCATGGCAATAAATGTCAAAATTGCAATTAAAACTTGGCCCATCCGTTCCGGAATAAAATTATCTGCTACTCGTGTTTGACTTTGGGCTGCAAGACGTTGGTAGACCAGAAAATGGAAATACCTGCCTGCCTGAAGCTGCCCCAGTGGCACGCTCAGTGCCTGATGTGAAAGGGTGAAGGACAGCTACCTCCAGCCTGCTGGCTGAGCTGATGAGTTCAGATACCACAGATCAGAATCTTCCTCGGTAGAAACCTGGGCATAACCATAAGTGTGGTAGGAACTCAGGCATGACCACGACACAGCTCGGTTAAAATCAGCAGAGTCGCTGTGCTGAAGAAGCAGGAGGTCCCATCAGGGTAAACAGAGGCACCACATCCTGATAAACATTTAGGGAAGCAGGCTTATTTCAAAGAAGGAATCATTTGTCAAATGTCAAGTATTTCTTTTGGAAGCTTCAATATTTTAATTTTGTCTCCACTGAGTCCAATGAAACAAAGTCTATTTATTGTAACATAACATGGTGGCTTAATTAAATGCCCAAAACCTATCATCACTTTTGTTTCAAGAGGCCATTCATTCACATTTCCACAAGCAAAGGTTAAAAGAAAACCATATTACAGATATTTCAGAACAGAAATTAGAACTGCGAATTTATCTGTAGACTGTTTCTACTGAAGTCATTTGAGATAAACATATTTAAAATTATTTTTTCGCAGCCCATGCACGTGTTTAAACAACTGAGTTTAGTCTTTAGAATGCTGATTTTTACTGCAGTCTTCCTGCAGCAGATTACTACGATGCACAGCAGAAATTTTAAGATGCTACAGCAAGAACCACCAAAAAGGAAAAAAAAATTCAAAATGAATGACAGCTCCTAGAAATCACTCAAACTAATTTAAAAGTTGCCGTTTTGATGGAAACATTTTAATCCAGCGTAAAAATGGCTCCTTCTAATGAAGTAGGACTATTAAAAGGACTAGAGAAGGCCAAGCTTTTCGTTGGCAACAGGGAAGGGAAGCATAGGGAAGGCTCTAGAGAGGGAGCCTGCTCTGAACAGCCCTGGAAATAAAGAGCAGCATTATCATGGCTGTTCCCTGCTCCTTGCAAGGCTTGTGTGCGACTGCAGTCTTGTCGCCACCAGGATGTTTCTGTACAAGTACCAGTGTGTGCACACCAGTAAATACTAGTCCTTTTCACTTCTATTTTCCTCATCAAAAATGGATTATCTCAGATGTGAATTTCTGCTCTGTTCCTCCTTGTCAGCGCTTAAAGGGCCACGGTCCCACGCCTAAAACTGAACTATTGCACAAGTGCTGTCGTGTTATGTATTTGAAGGAGTTAAGCCAAACCACAGTCAGCCTTCTCGAACAGATGCGTAACAGAAAGCCACAGCTTCAAGTATGGATTGGATTTCCTGCCTGACACGGTGCTGGAGCCCTGGGGTTTCACAGAGCTCAGGGTACAGCGATGGGAGTGCCAAGGCCAAACTGACAGATGCCAAGTCCTGTACATTTTCATTCACTCATTCAAATGCTCTGTATTCCTCCTTGCTTTCACTCTCCACCACCATCAGGTTTCATTTTCATTCTTGTGGACGCAGTTGCAAACGCCATACATGAGGCTGAAGCACAATTCAGTTTTATCCAGCATAGAAATAAAAATATTTTGTCAGGGTCACCACCAAAACAGCTTACATGGGATGTTTACATCTCATTTTCTACTTCCATAATCCTTTCACAGTGGGCTTTCTGCTGCTTGGCTCTCCTTCCAGAGCCACACTAACACACCCAAGATGATATTTTTGCAGAACTGCTGCTGGACAAGAGGATGCAGCTACAGTGGCTCTCTCCCTGCCCTTCCATACTCTTTGGGCATCAACCTGAGCGTAAGAAAATCCACAGGTTCTTCCACACTTCAGCCTAACCCTTTAATGTTGGAAGGAAAAGTCAATGGATTTTTGATTTTTCAAGCTCGATTCACTGTATTCATAGTTTTGGCAAAGTCAATAGAGCTAATTACAGTACCATGAGTGAACATGACTTAAAGGGGGGTGTGAGTGGGAAGTTATCATTAAGAAAACTAACCCAGAATTTCTTAGGCCCACCAGATCCTGGCGAGGAATTGGAATTTCACCCACTCAACAGCACACTGGCTGGGAAGCATCAACTTAGCACTGGCATACTCTGTTTATGAGGGCAAGATGTTTACCCTTTTTCCCCTTGGTTTTTGTCTTCTGCATTCAGGTAAGAAAAAAAAACTGGGTTTGGTTATGTCTTTCTGTCTTTCATGCTGTGTGCTATGGGCAGCCTAATGGAGGCCAGACACACAACCAGAGGTAATTAAGGGATGCAGACCATCAGCAAAGTGTTTCTAACCAGGGTAACTGACTCTTTAAAGTCTGAGGAGATCCCGCCGTTTTAGTACAATATCTGCAATACGACATTATTCTGGCTCAAATCAGCTATTAAGGATTTTTTTCTAGAAATTGCATAACGAAATTCCATAGATTGCATTATGCAGGAAGCCCAAGTCGATGGCTTTGGTGTTTTGTTTTTGGTTTTTTTTTAAGACACAAAAGTTTTATCAATCTTAGCTGCTGTTTCCATATTCTCCTAATATATGGTACAAAAACTCCTTCTAGTTCTCTTCTAGCCACCACATTAAAAAGTGAGCCACGTTGTAATTAAAGTTTAATGACAACATCTGTTTCAGCTAACCCGACAGAAGAGTGGTTGGCCCACAGAGAAGTATTCTGCTTCTTCTTTCACTCAAACCAGAACTGAGTGGTTATTCAGACTCAAAAGAACTGGAAATGGGACAACAGCAACATTTCAACTTCTTTCTCCAAAATAAGGATCTTTCAGAAGCACTTTTAAGTCATTTACAGATAAAATCCTGCCTTAACCCGGCAGGATGGGACATAAGAATCAGTGACAGAGAACACTAAGGACTTCTGTGCACGCAGAATACTCTCTTGGGCTGCAGCCTGCTAACAGGACAAAGATGACAAAATACACTGGGAAAGGAGTAATTTGCTTCATGGCTAGCTAATTAGCCAAAAGCCTCGTATCACCACCCAACACGTGATATTTAGACCTCCCTTGGCCATCCTCGCTTTTACATTCGGATACAGTGCTTGTTCTGGATAACAATAGGATGGTAAATGCCTATTTGTGCTTCCTCCTATCCTGCATGCAGGCTTACTCTAACGGAATAAACAAGGAGGGAAAAAAGCACCCAGGTCCTGTACACTGTATAGCAAGCATTAAAATAATGAATAGGTCATTTATTGTTTATGTGCTGATTAACTATAGCAAGCACAGCCCACCGCTGCTGAAAATACAGCAGGCATCGCTGTCTCAGCTCCACGCCTATGCTAATGACCCAAGTAACAAATCCAGTCCCTATGATATTAGAAAAACCCAGACCTCTGTTAGGTATGTTGCTTGCATGTGGTACATAAAAGAAAAAAAAAGAAAAATCATACCAAATCAGAGTTGTTAGAATGCCCTTAAGTGCTTGTGAATTAATTTTGTAGCAAACATCAATGACATGCAAAAAGTAATCTTAAAGATTTAGATGATACTACTGTAAAACACTACATTAATTAATTAATGGCCTATTAACTAATGAATTAGATGTCCAAGAGCTACCCTTACTGTTTAAAGCATCAGATTGCTGCCAGGAAATAAATAATGTTTGAATGCTACTTTTAAGTAAAGAAAAACCATACAAATGAATCATAACCAAACCAATCACAGAACTAATATAGAAGTTGCAAATATCTGTACTTTATAAAAACCTTCAAACTTAAAAATTACAAAAAACCCTACCAGCTGCTGCCTCCAGACCCCTATGGGTCTCTTTCCACCACAGCACTTCTCCAGTATTCAGCTTCACTTGTCCATATGTAAAAACTACACACAGTTTGCAAAAAACACTTTATGATTTGTAAGATACACAAGATTCAGCCCTTGCCCTAAAAAAACCCATCTGCAGGTAGGCATAAAATACCACACCAAAAAGGGAAAGCTATAAACCGTACCTCTGAGACCCAACAACTTGCACAAAAAATAGCAAGCGGGTTGTTTTTTTAATTGAAGTGTGTATCTGTTCTTTCTACCTCAGAAAGCTAACCCAGGGTGGCTGTTGTAATTTTGATAAACCAGTGGTCTCTGGATGAAAGCAGACAGGCCAAGTCTTGCCAGAAACTAGGAAAAGGAAAGAAAGTTAGGGAAAGTGGAACTATGTGGATAGCTGGAAAACCAGAATCATTACTTAGCTTATAACAAAAACCGACAGGACACTAAATTCTCCTATTTGCCTCTCAGGCAAGAGGAAATAACTGCACCACGGTAATAACACCTATTTTAGGACCATTTGCTGTCTCACCAGATTGATTATTTTTTGTGTAAGCTTGCCATTATTTTGCATTAAAGTCATAGCTTGTGTTCCACAATTGATTGTGTTTACAATGAAAGAAGCTTCCCAGTAAGGTCACTGAACTGCAATAACCCTCAGCTTTTAGCCAGCTCCTGACAGGACTGCATCACCTCCTGATAAAGACCTTGGGCCTTCCAGCTCCTCCCTTTACATTCTGCCTCCTCCCTTTTTGAAGTGAGAATCAAAAAGCAAAAATGGGTACAAGAGTGACATCCATACAGATGTAACATACAATCATTTACATTCTCACCTTTTTAAGTATGTTCTGTAAGACCTGAATACAAATTCTCTCATTTAATCCTTTATAAACCATCAATAAACCCTCATCCAAGGAAAAAAACAAACAAACAAAAAAACCCCTACAACCAAAAAACCCAAATTGGCATTCAATACACAGCATCCAAAAATTCCCATGTTTGGATGCAGTGGGACCATATTAAGGAAGAGCCACGGTGAGCATGACTGCATCTGTCAAACCACGACAGATGGAAGCTTCATGGAGAGAGAAGTTCCTCATCCTGCGTGGGTTTACACAACTCCTCACAGGACATTCTGTGTGGGACACAGCAGCAGGCATCAGCATAAACAAGCATCGGGGTGAGTCAGGGTCACCATGAAATTGTGCTGAATGTACATTTTCTTGCTGTATCTCTGAGCTCTGCACACAAAAAGACATCTCAGGACGTACCCAGTACTGCAATTCGAAACAGCAGAATGGCAGATGGTGCTGAAAAAGCTCTACAGTAGGATCCCTCCTTTTAGAGGGGAGGAAAAAAGTGTTAATTTAGCCTCTTTTTAGTAGAGAAACCCAAAGAACAAACAAACCAAAAACCAAAACCAACCAAACAAAAAGCCCCACCAACAACAAATAACCAATGCACAAAACCCCACCCCCAAACCCAAGCAACAAACACCCAACATCTCACAGTACAACTCGAGGCACACAGCATGAATCCCTGTAAAGCTCTAAGCCAGAAGAAAAATGGCCACATCCAAATACAATTTTAGACTTGATCTACAAGATAAAAAAGGAAACCTTCCAGTTTGAAAAGGTCAAGTCTTACTCTGTCTTCCCAAGGAAGATGGTTTTTTACCATGAGGGTGGTAAAACACTGGAGCAGGTTACCCACGGAGGTGGTGGATGCGCCATCCCTAGAAACAGTCAAGGTGATCATGTACAGGGTTCTGAGCAACCTGATTTAGTTGAAGGCATCCTTTAGTTGAAGGCAGGGGGTTAGGACTAGATGGCCTTCAAAGGTCCCTTCCAACTCAAAATATTCCATCATGAAAAGTTAGCAGATTTTGACTTTCACTGACATCAGAAAGGCACAACATACACAGCTCCCCCTACAAAAAGATCTTGCATGTAATTTTATGCTAATTCAACCCTATGGAAAAAAATATAAAGTTTGTCTGAAAATCTGCCTTTGTCATTTTCCAGGTTAATGTAATAGGGAGTGCACCAAAGAAAGGAAGGTCCAATCCTTCCAGTGGTCAAAGTGACAAGTTTGTCACCTGCTGCTTCTGCCTGACCACTGTAGAGTAGCACTGGATCAAATAAACTTCTGAAAATATTCTCTGGAAGTAAGGCTGAGTTCCCTCCTGACACATTTCTTTAAACGCATAGCACCATAGCCAGCAACGTTCTTCTCTTCCTTGGGCTGAGATGTAATTCACAATCCTTTTCTGACTACATACTGGTTGCAACAGAGACCATGTTGACTACGTGCAAGTTCCACAGAAGTTTGTAGCGAGCAAGACATTCTAGCTCCACATCACAGATGCATATTCAGTATATATCAGACAACAGAACTCTGTTGGCTGCCACAAGAAAATCCTTTCAAAGGGCAAACAAAACTAACTCTTGTCAATTCAGAATTTCATAGCTGCAAATGCCACCACTGTGATGTCTTTTTTCTCCCAATACCCTTAAGGCTTCTGCTCCATTTCTCAACTCCATCCTCCTGTATAAAAAGTTCATTGCCTTTGAGAATTAGCTGTCTGAAATGTAAGACACACCTGATTTGTTTGTTTCATAAAACAGCTTGTACAATGTGGCTTCACCGTTGGCAATGTCATTTCATCTACACCCCAGTCTAAAAATAAACATTAAAGAGAAATGGAAAAAAAGCCTTCTGGAATGGTAATTCCCAAATCTAACCCATACAGAGAAGAAAAACAGTAAAACTAAGACATTTATATGTGTTGACAAGTGTCCCTTCACAGCAGTGGATCAAACCTGGCTTGAATCTACAAAGAATGCTGTCAGGTCTAGCAGACTTGAAACAGAACCCCCCACTTGGCTCCTTACCATCGCGATATTTTCAATCAATAATAATGTGTTTGCCTCCAAAACTGGACCCAGCTGATAGGGACAGCAGAAACCACATTTACTCCAAAGGAAGAATTTTCAAAAAAACCCCAGGGAATTCAAATGGTACAGTTCATCAGGTATCCTCTGTACAACAATCCTTAGCAACTGCATCTACTCCATGCTCGCCACAGCAGAGGAAGCTCCCTTATCCTGAAAGGCCATTATTGTCACCTGGTCCACGCCAACCCTAAGCCTGGAGAGTGAGGAGACGAGCACCAGTCGAGAGATTTCTGTCTCCTTTGCTGAAGAGCCTTGGCTCTGGCAGTCCCAGGGGCTGGCAGCTGCTGCCACCGGGTGGCTCAGCGACGAGGGACAGCCGCCAGCGCCTGCTGGCACCCGCACACCGGGACACAGAGGGCAGGCGGCTCTCCAGGGGCGCTGCCCCTCTTCAAAGGGCGCTCAGAGGCTGCGCCAGGCTCCTCTGCTGCCCGTGCTAGCCTTTCTGTAGGGGGTGGCATTGCCCAGAGAAAGCTGGGGGAAAGCATCTCTGGGGAAGATAAATAACTCGCAGAAGACAGTCATCTCCGTGAAAAGAGAAGGCTGAGCTGCACCCGCTCAAAGAGACTGGAGGCTATCAAAAATTCTTCAGAAGAGGGATTCTAGTCAAAGCTGGAGCTATAAATTAACCAGCTATTGGTGCATACTTGATGCTTGGTATAATTAGCATCACTGGGGAAAAAGAAAGCAGAAAGAAATGAGGGATAGCTTGAAATAAATCAAGCCAGAGGAGGAATAACTGAGCAGGGTCTGTAATCATTTAAGTTACAGAACAAATAACTCACCTAGGGAAAACTGGTTCAAGCTTATCCTTTATCCCTATAAGATATAAGGGTATTTTAAGAAATTGTCCGGAACTGCAGGGAAAGGCATATACAGCAGTCATTCTCAAGACAACATGAAACTTGTATCTGCTAAAATATTCTCCCTGATTCTTACTACAGTGGTTTCATTTGCACCTTCAGTCCACTTTGATTTCCTCACTTGACCAGGGTGAAAGAAGATTATAGACTCAATTTGCACCATACCTCCTCTTTTTTACCACCATTTTGACCTAATCTTAAAATAAATAATAATAAAAAAACCCAACAGACTGTCACTTGCAAAATGGTAGGAGGGTTGATATAAGATACTGTAGTCTGACTGGTTTTGGAGTTGGAAAGAAATTTTCCTCCTTGTCGTGTCAAGTTATCAAAAGGCTGATCAGTGTCTTATGTTAGATAACCAGCCCAGCTCCCAGATTCGGAGCATGGAAAAATTTAGCAGTCTGTTAGTAAATCATTAGCTTTAAAGACCACATAGCACACTGCATTGGTGACTTCAATTAGTTAAAGAATTTGTTGATCCAGGGTATGGATCACTGGATGCTGAGTTTAAACCTACCAACAGTGAACTTCATGCTTGGTTCCCATCTTTAAACTCCCAGTTCCCACATGAACCACAGGCTTGACTAACTACTAGGTTAGCTCACTGGTACATGGGACTAGTGATCAAAATATACAGATGGTTTAAATGCCTGAGATTTTGTTGGTAGAAAGAGGCAGATGAAGATCTCCTTGCTTTGCTGTCTCCTCCCCTCTCACAGAAAGAAAACAAGAGATCTGCGCTCAGAAAGGACACAGTTTGAGATGCACATTACACCGTGCCATGGGGCTTTATAACCAGTAATACTGGATCTACTGCAAATAACTGGCAGAGCAAATGACAAGGAAATGAGGTAATAGCCTCAGCAGCCACTTGATAAAGTTGCAAGCTAGTTCTAAAGTCCACTCGTGGATTCATCAGATGCCGGCACTATATGATCAGTGTTGGAAATTTTCATACCAGGAATTCAGGTTCACGTGCCAATCACACTACATTATGTCACTGAGAAAAGATGATTTTAAACAAAACCAGCTTAAATGGTTTCCATATATAGTAAGAAAGACTAATTATTAATTATTCATGCTCCATTCCTTTTGTACCTTGAAAGAAAAAAAATCCTTACTGTATTCAAAAATATTTCACTCACCCAAAAGTTTTCAAGCCAGTCAGCCTTAGTAACGTCCACATGATCAGCCTTGCCCTAACCTCTCCTGCATTAATGTTAAACTACTGCTTCTTTATTGGAGTTCTGTCAGCATAAAATCAACCTAAACTTGTAATAATAAGGTTTCCCTTATCAGGAAAGGGTTCTTCACCCAGCAGGTGGTGGGGCACTGGAACAGGCTCCTCAGGGAAGTGCTCACAGCACTAAGCCTGACAGAGTTCAAGAGATGTCTGCACAATAATCTTAGGCACACGCTGGTTTTTTTGGGGTGCTCTGTGCAGGCCCAGGAGATGGACTCAATGATCCTGATGGGATCCTTCCAACTCAGCATATTCTATGATTTCCTGTTTTCCAAAACTCAATGCAGAAGAAAAGGTCAAATGTGACTTTAGGATCATATCAGCAAGATATCAAATATCAGCAAGACCTATATGGAGAGCAGGGAAGGGATTCACTGAAAAATACCAAGAGAAGCTCATTTAAAATAGGCCTCTGAGAATTCTCAAAGGTCATCCAGTCTATCCTTCTGGCAGCAGATGATTACATCAGTTTAGACAGTTACTTGTCTAACCTGTTTTCCAAGGCCTGCAATGATGAATCTGCACACTTTCCAGATGATGTATCACAATGCTTTAGTATTTGTTTCTGTATTTCCCTTCCTGACATTTGATCACATCTTTCTTTTTGCAGTTTTAAGAATTCACTGCTTATCCTCTCCATTATGGATGGAGAAAAGTTTGTTTACCCTTACTGCATAAACCTTTAATTTTGCTGAACATTTGGATTCAATCTTTCTTCTCCTCAGAGATGATTTGTTTTAGACTGCTGATCCATCTTTGTTTTCTTCTTGGTCCTTTCCTCCAACTTCCCAGGTCGCTGTGGGACTGTACAGTTTGCACACAAATGCTGTGCATCAACATTAAGTAGATCACTACGTCTTTGTGGGAATTCCCTTTGTACTAACACATCAAGTAACATTTTCCACTTCTCGTAGTAACTCACCAAATACTTCATTATCCTCTGATGACTGCTGCGTTAGTCTGGCTGCTTTCGGACTCTCCTTAGCTGCTTCCTCCACCTTGGTTTCAGCGTTCTGTAAAACAAACATTTACTGAGATTAGTCCTTCCTTTACAGCTCTCAAATATCTTAATTATATTCCTAATGAATACAGATGGTTTTGTTATCTTTGCTACACATACGTGGTTTTGCAAAATATTAAGGAAAAATACTCTCAGAAAACCCTGATTTTTTTTGAGTCTGTTTTAATCTGACTAGACTACATAAACTGGAGAGTTAGAAAAGATACTTAAACAAGAGAGAGATCTTAAACCATAAGAGACTTGTAAGTTTTCACCTTTCCTCCTCATACTTAATTTTATTTCTATTGACATATTCTATGTTGACTTAGTGAACCAAGAGATCAGAAGATAGTACACAACTATTTCTCCTTATTCAGCAAAGGCAAGTGAGATAGAGCTTCAAGTCTTTAACCAATTCATGTACTTGGGTGTTTAAGGCTCAAGGACTTATCTATTTCTGAAAGAAGTCTGCCAATTAGCTGCCTGGTGTTAGACTGGGCCCAGAGATAAATCGACAGCTTCAGCGCTTAACTTGCCAGAAGTTAAAACATTTCATTCCCTAGCTAGGAAAGTCTGAGGAAAACATAAGCTGTGAAACATTGAGTTTTAAATATTTATTTTGCTACTAAAGAAAAAATGACTCATGTTTTAAAAGTGTTTTACTTCAGTAGTCAAGAGAAATATATACACAAGCTTACAGCAATGCAGCCAGTAAACTGCATAAGCAGTCAGCTGTTGAATGATGGATATGAAAGGACTGATATGATATAAAATATTACTGGAAAGAGTTGACTAAAAGCTGAGGAAGGAATGAAAGAGAAATACTATATGCCTATGCTTTTTAAAGGATACATATTGCTCTATTCAAGTATGTGCTCATTTGGAAGACTTTGTGTGATGTTTTGAGAAATACAAATTTTAAACACTGACAGATATTTGAAAAGGCTGCTATACAATCTGTTCATGAAAAATTACCATCTCTGCTCTCAGAAACATAGCACACTTCCAAATTTCTCTTATTTTCCCTTATTAATAACAATAAGGAAGGTGTCAGAAGATACGTAGATTAAGTCTGTTAACCTCCCTATAGAACAGAAGAGTGCAAACTTAAGGCACATAAACTCGAGAGACATTGAAGCAAGACAGCAGGAATGTTCAGAAAGAAATGGAAAATAGACCTAGCAAGCCTACTGGTGTCACACAGCAGCTGACAAGAACTGGGAAAAGCAGAGACAGAGAAACTGCCTCAGAGGAACAGCAGGTCCTTCCTGAAGCAGGAAGAACTTGTAAAAGTGAAAGGATTCTGCACTCCCTCAAAGCACCAACCTGAGTGTGCCCCATGCAGAAAACCCATCAGCTCAGTACCTCTCAGAGCTGAGGAGGGAAATCAGTTTTAGCAGATGCTCACCTGGGTCTGGCTTGACTAGTGTCCCTTGGGAAGATGGAGGGACACAGTTAGAAATCAGTAGTGGCTATACTGGGATACAACTTGCTTTGGGTAAACAACTTCATGATCAGCACAATTAACTTAAGTCCTGTCCCCAGAATACAATCTGCCAGTTGTGCAGCCACACAGTTTGAAATGCTGCCCACTCAGACAAGGGACATACGCTAAGGTCTGTGCTGGCTAACAGGATCACCTGCATTTAGAGGCCACTGATTTTGTAAATGTTGGACTTGGGTTCTCCATCCTATTTTAGTTGCTCTTTAGTGAGCAGCAAACCAACTGCATCTTTGCTGTCCAGAGAGATGGAGAACAGCAGTCAACTCTGAAAAATAGCAGCAGAGGACATCTGCTACAGCAGGGTAAGTCAACCCCAGAGGCAAAGAAAAATGCTAAAAATTGTGTCATCGTGGATGAGACAAAATTAATACATTGAGATGATCAAAACTTCGGGGCTTTCCCAAATGAAGGGGACAGCTGAACTGATCAGAGCTATTGCTCTAGGCTTGGCAAAGACGATGCTTGCTGGCTCCATCTTTAATTGCATTTCATCATATTTAGTGTATGGTAAAGGTGGTGGTACAGGAGAGGGATTTCTGCTCTTTATGCTCTTGTTCCTCTCGGGAGACAGCTGAAAGTCTGTAACCTGCTGCAAGGCATCAAGAGCAGCAGCAACAAAACACTATCCAGCAGACACTCAGCTGTGTCTGTGAAATGTGTTGTCACTCCAAGCTCTTATCAGGGAGATGTTTGCATCCCTTACTTTGAAAACAGGGTTTTGGCAATCTCAGGGAAGTTAGAAAGACTGAACCCTGAGACATTTTGGTTTAACTTAAATCACTGGAAAGCACTACACAGAGCTGTGCTGTCTACTCCCTGCATAAGGCACAATGTTGGTGTTGACAGATGCCAGCTCCAAGATGCTGACAGCGAAGTTGTGATGTACCAGCCTAAAACATGACAGTGTATCGTTGGATATAATTCTGCTTGGCATGCCTTCTTAACCAAAATGCAAACTTTCAAAAGACTTATTTTGCTTTGCTTTTTGCATGGAAGAATCTACTCAACACATTACTGCTGGCATATATAATACCTGTATTACCAAAACCCATACTAGACATATCACTGCAAAAGAACAATCAATGATCCAGATGCTTCAAACCAAGATGTACTGAAAAAAAGTTCAATACAAGACTTGGTCAGTTGCTTGATTCTTTATTCTACAATCCTAAAAGATTTTAAGTGTCTCCATCCTTGCAATCAATGAAGAGAAAAAGTGAAAACACATTCCCTTTACACAGCCTGAGCTGTGTCAGAAGAGATTCTTTACCTACAGTTATAGTGTGCTTTAGCTGGTTATAAAATAAAGGCCCTTTGTACATAACAGAGTAAACGTAATTCTACCTAGCTCGTTCAGGCTGAGTACTCAATACAATTTCAGAAGTGATGGGGAAAATAGATTTATTTTACAATATCAATTCCCAGGAGAGTAGACAATACCTGATTTTAGCATGAAATAAGTATTATATAAGCCTAAAATCACAAAAAAACCACCCCTGTCTACCTGAAAAAAGCACCTCTTCTACTACTCATGTTCCAAAATACCATAAAACACCTAAGGAGCAAGCCAGCAGCTACTGCATCGTAACAGCTGGTGATGACAGACTACAACCACTTCTATTATTTCATAAAGCAGTTTCAAAATGGGATGTGTATATACACTGCAGCTCTATATGCATGAGTATGTATATATACAGCTACGCTTGAGTCAGACCTGATAAAAATTAGAATTGCATTATAATCTGCCTTATTTTTAAAAGATGTTTTTGGCCCAGCTTTCCACTGTAGCTGTCCCCTGGTGCCTTCTCACTTCACCTGTTTTCGCATTATCCACAGTGTCCACATTACACAACATTTTAAAACTTTGATAGGTAAATATACAAATAATAAATAAAAAATAAATATACAAAAATATAGTAGCTATCAAAACATTCGCAACAAATGAACAGCAATATAAAAAACGTTACATATACACCCATTAGTGCAATAAAAGGCTACTTTTTTGTTGCTATCAGTGCTTACTTAGATGATCTTTACTTGCGTGGGAAATATTAAGAAATCCTGAGTTACAGTGAGCTGTGTTCTGCAGGTACTACAGTATGAGGCTAGGTTAAAAAGTGAAGAACTCTGCAAAATGTTCTTGATTTTCCACTTCTGCAATGTTATTCCCCTTAAGTCTACCATGCAAGGCTACCATTCATTTAATATTCATAAAATGTATAGATGATGTTCAGGCTACAGTATACTTTCAGGAAAATCTATACATTGTCTCTTCTCAGGCGTAACTGATTTTCCACAGAGTTGCATGGGGAAACAGTAAGAAAATTCTTTAAAACATGAATATGTGCTCCTTCGAAATTGTGACAGTAACAGGATTGAGAGACAAGTATCAGTAAGTTTGCCAAATGCATGGATGTTTCCCTAAATACCAAATACTGCTCCAATAAGCAGGGCACAATGTAAGTCAAACTTAAGAGTCATAATTTTCCGATAACGATTGTATTCTGCATCCCCATATTAAGTTTTAATTATGTTCTTTTCATAAAAGCTGGAGAAACTCCTTGTTAGTTCATATCAAGAGACTTCAATAAGTATCAGAATTTTTAGCTCCTTTTCATTGAGAGGAACTTCTGCACACACAGCTTAACACAGTCCAACAGATGAGATGCTGTGGACAACACTTATTAGCAGCAGGAATTCATGGAATGGCAGCTGGCTCTCTTCAGGCGAGCAGAGATCTCCTGGGCCTGCATTAACAACTATGTTCAAACATATTCTTGAACTCCACCATCAATTCTTCTTGAACATGCAGATTTCCCAAATGCCTTCCCGCTGATACAGAAACTCATACACACACTAGCAAGCACCAGGCCTCTTGCACTGAGGGTAAATAGTCAGTTTTAACAGTGTCACACTGGCAGATTTGGACTCCTCAAATAAGACTACTGCCATCATTCAGAACAAGGTTATGCCAGACTAAACTTGTGCTCATGCTATCTATACAGCTCCAAGCTCTTGAAAACATTCCAGGAACTCCTACACCAGTTCATTTTTTAGTCCCCACAGGCCAAGGAAAGGATGAAAATTTTATTATTAATTTTCATTAAATAAAATAATTCCTTTAAACATCAAGCAAATCACAATCATTATCTCCAGCTCTCTATTACACTTTGTTTTCTCAGTTTAATTTTCATTTCTACACATTTTTTACATGCAGTTTCTAAGACTCATGCAAGACTCACAATATCCTCTACTTCATGGTTTCTATAAAATTCTATATGTAATTATTTTTACACTCCTGCACGTGTGACAAAATCTTATTTAAGGTAAAAGAAAGAAAAAAACCTGACAGGGTGATGGAAAAAGAGAGGGCTAGAGTTTCCAAGGACAGTCTTCTGTTCCTCTCAGCTTCAACAACACAGTGCTAATGCTGCTGTCACAAAGGAGACTTTCAAAAGAAGTTGCAAACAAAAGGATTCTCATCACTAACCCCCAAGGCAGACCAAGGCACTTTGAAAAAAGGTCTGAGATGCCTCAAACACATTATCCAGGTCTTTGAAGAAACTAATTCCGTCTATTTTGAGACTTTTAAATACCAGGGGGTTGAAGTAAAAAACATTGAATTCCAACTCAAAAATTTGCCGTATGCATTACGGTTCCATGCTATTTTGCTATGTGCTTCCCTGCTTTTATGAAAGGAGTTTTAAAACTACTTCTGTTTGTGGAGAAATTTCACAGATTTCACAGAATATTCTGAGTTGAAAGGGACCCACAAGGACCACTGAGTCCAACTCAAGGCAATGGCCATACTGGGCTTGAACTCATGACTTTGGTGTTATCAGCACTCCGCTCCGTGTTCTTACAAACTGGGTTAATACAGATTATATCTCGCCTTTAAATGTTCCTGACCACACTGGGGCTCTCATATTTTTTAACAGAGGTCTCTTCAGCTCAGAATGTTACAGATAAAGACAATTAATTGACCTACAGTGTGCTACTTGTCAGCTTTTACTAGTCCCTTCAGTATTCCCCTATACTGAGGACAGAATTTCAAGCACGCAAGAGGAAGAAAATGAGAGTACATTAATGTGTCCCTACAACCCACAGAGAAAAAAGGCATTTGGGACTGTTAAAGTGTTAAATGCTCTTAAAATGACAGCATTCATTTTGGAAACAAAACTAAACAAAAAACAGGTCAGACAATCCTGTGCAAGATTCAAGAATTTTGCATTAATACTGTGAATTGAAAAAAAAAAAAAAATTATCTCAGGTGCCCTGTGCACAGGGGCAGAGGGAGAGGAAAAGCTTTGTGAGTGACCTTTTACTTTGTAGATACTCTAAGATACTGACAGGATCAGAAATCCTCCTAGGACCACAAGGAATTTGCAGAACAAGTAAAGACAAGACACGAAAACACGCTCTGGGTCTATATTTCCAATTTCAAGCAACTGTCTGTCACTCTGTGCACATTAACCCTGAAACCATACATAGGAAACCCAGACGTGAATCACATCAAATTCAGACAAGTACTGGCAGGGCAATGACTTGTTTCTTTCTCTGCCAATCCCACCCTGGTCCTACAGAGCAGAGCAACCATTCCCACACAGCTGCACAAGCAGCGCACCGGCAACATAGGAAGAAACTGTGAAGACCACTACAAGGGCCTACACCCACACTTGGGAACACAGGGAGGTCCAACAGCCTCCAGAACACCTGACCTGGAACTAAAGTTATTAAAGAACACGTGGCACCTGCTTTGAGCCCGGGCAGGTTTCCTACAGCTCCCCTGCAAACAGCACCTGGCACGTTGATGGATGCAGCTCCTGACCTCCCGAATCAAAGAGGAATCGTAACAACATTCAAGGGACAAAATCAACAACAGGTACTTTGGACACCAAGCACAAGAGCACATGTCTCTTACAAAAGGTGTTCAAGCTGATTTCCAGAACAGTCTGAAAAGTGACAGCTGTCAATATCAATGCCTTCACAGCCCACTCATCATCTTTATCTCATCTAAACTGAGTGCAAATTTACTTTCCTTGAAGCACTTATTTTAGCCACATACTGAACAACTGCAAATATTTCACCCTCTCTGTTTCTAAAGAAAAGGATGTGGTTTAAGTCATAAATACAGTGTTAATGCTGCAGCCTCAACCCTCTGTGTACCACCCTACAAGCTTCATAAATCCATTGAACAATGTCAGTGTCTGGCCCCAGCAGACTGGTAATTTTCAAATGCCACCACATGAGGTCTTTCTGAAGGGTTGTAACAAAAGTGTACAACAGCAATCCCGTTTTCTTCACAGTTAATGAGATCACTTCTATATTATAACATTTTGATAAAATCTGAATTCACATATACATATATATATACACACACACATATATTCATATATATATATATGTATCTCCAATATACCAGAAAAATATGCATCTGACTATCTATTGTAAAAGCACAACAGAGATGTAAAAACTAGCAGCTAGGTACAGAATGATGCCCAGTAGTTAACAGGGGGGAAAGAACAAACCAAAGCCATTTTTTAAAAAGTGCAAAATAACAATCCACTAGCCAGGGAGTGATTACAAATATTTTGGGCATTTAAAAATACCTTTCAACCCTATACCCTGAAGTTCTTATACCAGAGGTCTCAGTTTGGCAGCTTGCAATGAATAAAGATCAAAATTATTGTGGCATAATTAGAAATCTTCAGTCTTGAATCCTTCTCAGGGGCCTATAGAGGACTGAGTTTGGCAGTAAACCTGGTGATTTGCACCTTTTATCCACAGGAAGAGATGCAGAAGTGGTGGCAGCTGTCTGTGGGGAGCACAAGGCAGTGGCCTAGTGGGGCACTGAGCAGCACCACAATCCTGGCTGGGAGCAGCACCAGGAGAGCTCCTGCAGGGCTCAGTGCCATGCTGCACCTCCGCACCTGGACAACACAGCACAGCAAAGAAAGCAAAGGCACCCATAGCTCTGCTACACCTCCCTGCAGGCGATCTAGAAACAGCTGGCCACAAAGGAGCACATCTGGGAGACTGCATGGCTCCAAACCGTGATTCAGTGCAGAAGTGAACTGATGTCATGATACACAGAGGAAAGGCTCCGGTCCTTTTGCAGAGTCCCACCAACCATGGCTATGGGAGGCTGCATCGCTGCATTTGCATGATGCTTACGGTTGTTTAAAAAAATAAAAGATAAGAAATTAGGCCTGAAGCAGTGTCCAAATCTGGTTCATCAAACCTGCAGTAACCCAGGAACAGGAAGATACTCAGTTGCCTTAGATAAGTACAAAAAAAAAAACCAAAAAACCCCCCAAAAACCCAACACAGTTAAATCCTATTCACCTTCTCCCATTATCTCAAAGGTATTTTGAGTGAAATATATTATAAAATGAAAGCTTTTGCAGAGCATCTCAGAAATATATTCACTGAAAAATTGTCAAACCTAAGAACAGTAAACAACCATTAGAGATTAACCTTTCCTGCATTACCAGCAAAACATCTTTTCTCAGCCCCTAGGTGTGAATATGTTCTGGCTTTTGCAGTACTCCAATTGACAGTGGACAGGTATTTTTGACAAAAACCCAACACAGCCAATATCTGGACTCTGCAGCTGGCCTTAACGTTGTTAAGAGAAAACACACGAGGTTCCCCTTGTCAACATAAATTGTTGACTCCACCGGCCTGCAGGAGCGAAGTGGAACATGTGACCGTGGGGGCTACAGAGAGCTGAATCACAACTGTGCCAAATAAATATGCACAGCAGGAACTCAGCACCCAACAGGAGAGGTTAGCTCTGCCCAGTTCCCCAGCAGCAAACCGGGCTGCAGGGAAGCCAGAACTTCACTTCTGGTATTTTATTCCTAATGCCATTACGTGCATGAACCAGTCCTTCAGTATGCAAAATAATTACACAGAATATGTGTCTGGGTCATTTCCTCAACACGGATGCAGACTGGTTCTCTTGAATAATAAAAATATCTTTATAGCGCTTTCTCTAAGGTTACAGAAAGAAGACAGAAACAGTAGCAGCTTTAGAACACTTTCTCACTCTTCTGCTCACCATGGGCAAGGGATACAACAGAAAAATTCAAATCCCCTTTAAGCTTAATGAGTATGAAACACACTCTGAAACAATTGCCAGTGCATACCAAACATGAGCGTTCAGCTTCTTGAATTTCATTTTTGCTTCCAAGTCTCTAGCTCACGAAGAAAGAAAGCTCAAAAGCGGCTATGTAAAAAGCATTCAAAAACATTCAAAATTACATCCCCTCAACTCCCTAAAAACTACCAAGACATTTTCAGCTTTTATAAAGCAATATTTACTTTTATTTGCCAGGTACTAAAAGAAGAATTAAATTTAACATCAAGTAGTTAATTTTAGAAGGGAAATTTTTCAGTACACTGGAAGTGCTTTAGGTTACTAGCCTCTAGCCTCATGAAGTAAATTTCTAGGCCAAAGCTAAGAAAAATTGCACATACAAGTTGCCTGATGCTAAAATACATTACATTTCCCTGCAGGATTTGTAGGCTCAAAGAACATTCTGGCCACAGTACTCATCAATGTTACTGAACTGTGATAAAAGAAAATTAACAGACGTTTCTTAAATTTTGTACAAAAGGTTTTTTGGGGGCTTGAGACTTGTTAGGAAAAAGACACTTTTGCCTTTCCACAGTGGCAAGATATTGCGACACAGACGTTTCAGCTCATCATTAGCATGCACTCCTGCCAAGATCCCAACCTTCTCCCATCTCCAAGGAACGTCCTTCCCTCCTGACCATACCTACAAGCTGGGCTGCTCCCAAAACTTTTAGGGCCCTCATGGAACCAGACAAGGAGTGAAAGAGGGGCTAAAAACAATCCATCTTAGTAACATGAGGGGAGAGAAAGGGAGAAAACGGAACCAAACCAGCTCTCGGGTGCAATCCAACAGAGAGCCCCTCGCTCACTCCAGCCAGTGTGGGAAAAGAAGGTTTGCTATGTAACTCTTGGTTAAGGGGGAAGCTCCCAGGACTCTGCCACCATAAAAAAACAAGGCCTTGCTGTGCACTTAGCTGCCTATGCACCCAAGACAGAAAATTACTTTTCCATTTCCCTGTTTGATTTAAAGAGGCCAATGTTAAATGCACGATCTTGAAAGAAAATGAGTTTTATTTCTCCATGCTCCCAGAATGTGCTTAGGTCCTCTGTGTAGTGTAAATAAATGCACAAACACCGCTTAGAAGAAAATGCTTTCAAACGTCAAGACTTACAGGGTCAATATTTACAAGATAATCAACACAACTGCCTTTTTCAAAACGTAAATAAAGATTTCTTTTCAGATAAGAGCTTTCAAATGCAGCTGGCGTGGAAGCAAGGGTGGTTTTTTTAGTTAAGGGAAATTGATAAAGGCACAAAACAGTTTGTATAATTGCAAAACAATGGTATGGCATCTTTTAACTCCCATGTAAGTAAATTTAAAAAAACCATCAAGCATACAATATGTGAAGATAACAAAAGACATTGATCATGTTATCAAGAATCACTTTATCAATACACTACTGTGTCAAAAATAGCTCCCCACTATAAGACTACATTAAAAACAAAGGGAAAAAGAGAGATTCTATTGAAAAAAGTGTTACAAACATTAAGATACTAAGTTTTATCAAAAGTTTGAGTCTAATGCAGACTCACCAGGAAAGTTAAGACAATAGGCAAAACGGAATATTTGCTTGATAGTTAAGGGAACCAACCTCTGCCTTCGGCCCTGTTACATTCTTTCCAAGGTTCTTCTTGTCTGCATCACCCTGTGCCCTTTGCTTGCCAACCCATTCCATCACTTCCTCACTTTTCTGTGGGTTGTCATCTCTCTCTCCCTTACTTTTCTTCATTTAAAGCTCTCCTCACCAGCTTGGCCAGCCTGTTGGCAAAAATGCTTTTGCCTGATTTGGCAAGATTCAGGTAGATTCAATCTCTTCTGAGCAGTTCTTGACCCTCAGAAAGGGTCTCCATGGTTGTAAAAGCCAAACGCCTGTTGTCAACATCAGCTGTACAACCAGTTGTTGACCTCCAGGATCCATTCACTTCTTTCCAAGCCCTACGCCCTGCCTGGGAGGACCAGGGAGAAAACCTTGGCTCCTGTGCCCCTGTTGCTCAGACCCAGAGCCATATAACCAGTGTCTGGATCCCCCTACCAATATCAAGGCTGCCCATGTATCAAGGAAGAAAAGCAATAGGGAGTAATGGCCCAAGGATTTCACAAGCCCCACCAGCCTCACCACAGCACCATGGACCCAAATCTCTCTCTAAAAGAAAAAATACATGAGAAGGAATGACAATGTGCACAGAAATATAGTTGCACCTCACATAATGGCCTTGGATATAGAAAGACAGGAAAGAGGCACCACCGTGAAGTGTATGTAAGCTTTTTGTTCGTCTGATGTCCAACTATAGGCTCACATCAGGCTGGCCTTTCTTCCAGCAGCAACTATAAGCTTTTCAAGCATAAATCAACTGCTAACTAATAGACAGCTGTAAATGGTACATAAATAAAACTACTTACTAGAAGACAGACGAATAACCTAAGAGATTTCCTAAGAGACAAAGAATATACACTGAAATGTATGCAATACTTACCTGAATATTTTTTACAGAGCAACTCCAGAACACCTTTTAAAATTAATTTACAGTTTTGCTTAAGACACTTGAAGGGAGCACAATGAGGATCTCTTCCTCATTTTTCCTAGTTACCTTAACAACCACAAAACACAAAATCTAAAGAGGAGATTCACCGATTTCAGAAATATTCTAGCTGGCAGTCATTTTTCAAGAAACTGTCTAAACTGGACCAGAAAAAGTGTCATAAAGGAAATAACTCAAAACAATGCACCTAAATAACACTAAAACAATAGAACCCAAATCAGGAGAATGTCAAAAAAAATCTTTAAAAAAAAAAAAAAAAATCCACTCCAACTCCCCTCCACAGCAATAGAACACAAATCCCTCAAATTCTCACAACACAAATAGAAACTGCCCCTATTCACTGCTTGCTTTGACTTCTGCATCCTTTATCAGGAAGAGAGGAGCAGAACCCTTACTGGCATAATCATTTCCCTTTGACAGTGTTCATGTGCACTGAACATGTGATAGAGCAGCTTTGGTGGGCACTGGGAGTCCAGCCAGGGTCAACCCACCACATTTTCAGAAAACAAACAAGAGAACAATGCTTCCCTCCATGCTTTAAGCCAACACAGAAGCACTCTCACAAAAACTACTGTGTAGACTTACAACTGCACCAATATTAGAAGAAAAATCGACCATTGTAACACATGTATGAAGCTGCACACTGAAATACTAATATATGTATTCAACAGGTGAACCTTCCCATTTCAGAAGGGAATAATGAATTCTAAGAGGTAAAAAATTATGGAAAAAAGTACAACAAACCCGATTGTTTACCCAAAGTTGCCCAGAGAGACAACATTTTAATTGTTTATTTTCAGCCTGTTTGAAATGTCTAAATTAGCATTCAAATTGTATTGACCTCTGTGAAGAGGAAAACAACAACAACTCATGAAGATAGGGATGTTAATGAACAGCAGAAGCCAATTTCATTAGTTGCCCCACAACTGGTATATTGAAAATTAAGTCAGACCATCTGATCACACTGGGGCTTCCAGGCATTTTAAGGGCTGTCACTCAGAGCCTGATCTCATCGGGTCCTGGCTACCAGGCCACCAACTGGTTTGTTATACCAGCTGTACTAACACCTCCAGATTTTGGTGCCCTCCTCTGGAGCACACTTACAATCTAATGCAGCTCAGACTGTAACGTGCAGATGTGGGTATGTCAGATACGCAATCTGATCAATGCTCTTCCAAAATTCCATAAAATGATGTAGTGAGCTTCCAGCAGATATTGGTGATTTCATATGCAAGGAGTACAGCTAAAATGTTACTTTTCCCCCCATGTATCAGTAATTTAACATGTTCCTGACTTTCAGAAATAGTAATTTCAAGTTAAGTATTGCTGCTTACCACACTGAACTAGTGGTGAGACAAGCCTTGAGAGCCCAAGGAAATGACTCACTCATATCTCACACTCAGTGCTTCTTCAGTCCCAGGTGACACCTGATTCATCAGCAAATACCTACTATTACTCACCTGCAACTGGAAGGTTTTCCTGTGGAGTTAATTGCTGCCATTTTTGTACACCACAAAAAAACCAGACTGTGGTCAGTAAGCTTCTATCCAAAGTGTCTTCAGATGGCCAACATGATATGTGCTCCATAACATAAATGGTTCATAAGCCTGTTCTCATACCTTCTGCCAAGCTTAAACAGCTAATCTAATGACTGAATAAGAAAGACACCATCTGCACAATACACAGTCCTGCTCTTCAGGGACATTTCTTGTTTTGTTACAGGGACAGTATGGTTTTAAACAGCTGTAGCTACCATTTTTCAAATATACAGAGTCAAACAAAGAAACTAAACCTGAGAAAGATCAAACAATATAAATCCCATACTGACTGTGAAATAAATGCCCATTTTCTCTAATACCAATGTAAATAAGTATCAGAAGTGATGACACTGAAACACTCACATGCATGTACAGACAGGAGAAATGGTTAAGACCAGAAATACAATTTGTAAGCAGCTGGCTTATCACTCGGTGAGCCAAAAACCAAATAGAAACCATCATTTAAAAAGATCACAGAATCATTCAATATGCTGAGTTGGAAGGGACCCGCAAAGATCACCACATCCTGGCCCAGAATCACATCATGTGCCTGAGAGCCGTGCCCAAACACTTCCTAAACTCTGTCAGGCTGGTGCTGTGACTACTCCCCTGGGGAGCTGTTCCCGTGCCCAAACACCCTCTGGGTGAGGAATCTTTCTCTAAAATCCAACCTTAACCTCCCCTGACACAACTTCAGACCATTACCTTGGGTCCTGTCACTGGTCACTTCAGAGATGATTCAATTTACCAGTTTGATTCATTAGTGTGGTTCTAGTAAGAGCTCTACATCTTCAGGAGAAATACTGCATTGAAATTCAAGAGCTATGTGTTAAAAAGAAAAAGAAAAGAAGGTGATTCAAAGAAGTGCTACTTTGTACTATTTATAGTCATCATCTGTGCAAGCCCTAGGCTCTGGGGAGGCAGCATGAAGCTCTACAAGCAAGCATACCTATTCACTGCCTGGGAATGTCTCCAGATCCAGGGAGGAACACTTGTACTTCCCTTTTCCTCCAGTGCCCAGATTTCAGATCTTTCCTCTTTTATAGCTATTTAACAAAAAAAAAAAAAAAACAAAAAAAAACCAAACAAACAAAAAAAAAACCACCCCAAACAAACAACAACAAAAAAACAACCCCCAAAAAAACCAAAAAAAAAAACAAAAAAAAAAACCAGCCAAACAACAACAACAAAAACACCCACACAAAAAACCACAACTGAGAGCTCAACCAGACAGCATTGCCTTTTTTTCTGTGACCATTCAACATTAACTTTGTACTGTTACACTATACAGGCTGCTATCAGTCAAGACTTGGTAACTGTAACAATTGTCCATCTTTCTAGAAAGGTTTCAAGAAATCAAGGATAATCATCCAACTAGAAAGTGCACTTCACATCTCTTTTCTCTTTTATGTGGATTTGTCTTCAGTAACTTTTTTTTTTTTTTTTTCTTTTTTGGTCAATAATTTGAAAGTACAATACTTTACTGAAGGATAAAAGACCGTCAAAGGTTGGTACATTCTGTACTCAACAGAAACCTCTGCATTAACACTGAAGGAGTGATAATGCATTGGTAAAATGAGACATGCTTTCTACAGAGCATTTCAAATGCTTAGCTGTTTTTCTTTTTTAGGATGACATAACGGTTTAAGCAGTAATTTTTCCCCATGGATATAAGGTGTGTAGGAACAGCCTGCCTGGATTGATCAAGGGCTAATGGTGTCTGACTAACCCCTTGACAGCCTCCTGTGATGAAATGGCTGGTTTTGTGGAGGAGGGGAAAAGCATGACACCATATCCCCTGACTTGGGCATGGCCTATGACAGCCTCCCACAGCCTGCCACTACACCCTTCCAGTCAAACCAAGAAGATAAAGTCTGGGCAGGTGGAATACAAGGGGTGGCTAACTGGTTGGACCACCAAGCTCAGAGGATGGCAACCAAAGGCAGAGTCCATCTGTCAGTCAGCCAGCAGCAGTGCCCCTCAGGTATCAACAATAAGGCCAGTATCATTTAATCTCTTTATTATAAACCCAGGGGGGTTATAAATAACTGGGGGGCTGGTCAGTACACAGAGGCAGAAGTGCTCTTCAGACAGGGACCTTGACAGGCTACAGAAGTAAACAGACAAGAATCTCATGAAGTCCAATAAAGGCACATGCAGAACTCTGCAGCTGAAATGGGTTAACTCCATTCACGAGGATTGGTAGGGGCCAAATGGCCTGAAAGTAGCTTTGCAGAAAAGGTTCCATTTATTTTTTGCATCCATTTTAGTTAAGTAACTATAAATGGTTGCATTACAGGTGTTCGGAACTGATGAGCAGCTCCTGAAGCAGATGGCAAAGGCAGGTGCTATTGGCAAATCAGTTTAACTCCGGTTCTCCTGAACTTGGCCATTTGAGAGAAAAGAATCACATGAGCCCCTATGGAGCAACAAGAAAAGGTTTTGGAAGAACAGATGTGTCAATTGTGTGACCATTTTTTTCCCCTTGTTCTGTTTTGCTTCTTCTGTAGACTCTAAAGATACTTTGCTAAGAGTCAGCACTCCCACCAGTGATGACAGCTTCCTGAGGGAAAAGTTTGGCCAATACACCAGTTTAAAACCACTAGAGCAGTCACAGCTGATCACAAAGAGTTACGGAAAAACAGGGGATTGACTGAACAACGAAGAATTCAGGATCAATTTCTCTCCAGAGGGAAAAGTTTCTGGCCTCAAAACCAAAATGAGTGAACTGCATGAAAGACTACAAAACCCCTCAGATACTACACTCTCTCCAACACAGGCAAAAAATGCAGCCAGACAGTACTCGAGAATTATACCCCATCAAAAATGTGAAGAGACTTTACAATGCCAGGAACAGAAAACACATACACTTTTACAGAGATAGTATCACTAGGTTTGGTTTTTGCTTGGTTTTCTGTTTGGTTTTTGTTGGTTTTGTTTGTTTGTTTTAATCTGCACAGAAAGAACAAGAAAATAAACTAAAAAAACAACTGTCATAAGTAAATAAATGAAGTAAATTTTGCACGGTTGACAAATTACAATACTACTTCCAAGACAGTGACAATGCTGATTAATAACATAAGATAAACTCCAGGTAAATAACATAAGATAAACCCCCGGCCATATTGCATTTCTCAGTGATCAACAAGTAACACCTTGGATTCAGCTGAAACAACATCATTAACATCTAATAAAATAATGACTAGATATGCCTGATAGATATTTATGACACTTTTATAGAAGGACTGTGATAGTACTTCATTGTAGAAATTTATTTTTGCCCATTTTTTATGTACTTTGACATAATGACATCATTAACCTAAGAACTCACTGAAATGAAGATCTCCTTTAAGCCACAGTGAGCAAATCACACAGCCTGAGAAGCTCATGTTACCTTCCCACTGCAATAATTATTTACATACATCACACTTCTCCCTCTCCTCCAAGTATTTTCAGACAAAAAGGAGCCTGGTAACAGAGAAATTAGTTAAAAGCTGTAAAACTTCATGAAAGTTCAAAAAATCACCTTTATCAGCCTATAAAGGTCTTCAGTTCAAAGCCCTACTCTAAGTCATACTAGGTGTGATTTAACAGAAAGGTTGATCATTTAAGTAGAATCTTTTCCAATACAAAAGCTCATTTTCAAGGCTAGACACATGACCTTTCCCAAGTAACATTTATTGAAAAAAAAAATTCCTTAGATAAAAGAAATCCTCTGATAGCGCGTGAAAAATTAGAAGCAGAGTTAATAGAAGAGACACACTTGAGACACAGATCAAAGGAAATTTCTCCTTGTATTATCAACACCCAATCTATCCCCAATTGTTTTTGGGTTTTGGCACTCAACTTTCTTCCCCCTGAAGGAATGTACACACGCAAAACAAACTGATTACATGTGGAATCCTTTTTATCTATAGATAGATATAGATAGATACAGATATAGATATTGATATCGATATAGGTATACACACAAGTATCAAACAAATATTAAAATACACAAAAATACACACAAATATTTAAATTAGAACCTCCATAGCCATGAACTGGAGGACCACAAACCCCAGAATATAAACTCCCAGCCAATCTGAACCTGTAGGGGACTTGCTTCTTCAGATGGATCCCTTCAAGTTTATGGTGCCCGATGGGATTCATCCCAGGATACTCAAGGACCTGCCCAACGTCACCATGAGACCTCCATCAATGATTTTTCAACTGTCTTGGGAATCTAGAAGGGTCCCAGTTGTCTGGAAGCTGGCAAATGAAGCAGACACTGATCTCTTCTCTCTGGTGATCAGTGACAGGACTGAAGGGAATTACCTGATGTTGTGTCAGGGCAGCTTTAGGCTGGGTATTAGAAGAAGGTTCTTCACTTAGGCAGGTGGCTAGGCACTGGAGAGAACCAAGCCTGAGAGAATTCAAGAAATGTCTGGACAACGTTTTCAGGCACGTGATGCGATATTCTTGGGGATGTCCTGTGCAGGGCCAGGAGTTGGACTCGGTGGATCCCTTCCAACTCAGGGTATTCTATGATTCTAGGAAATATAGCAGGGTCCTTAATTATGGTGTGGTATGGAGAGGATGAGGTAGAAGGGCAAAATCTGGGTTTCATCTCCTGTCCACAGGGTCAGGCTGCAGAGACTACAGTGCCTTAAACTACACTGTTGTCGTTTTCCCAAGGTTTTGCTCACACTGCCGGCAGCAAATCCCATTACATTAAAGTGCAAAATCTATGCTAATGCACTACTTGGCTGGGAATTTTAAGTGCACAGACGTCACACAGTTAAAGACTGCATTTCCCTCAGCAACTGTTACTTAGTAACCCTCTGCACATAAATAGAATTTTACATCACTGCATATGTGTTGTGAAGGCTAAAATCCATGCCTCGGTTCTATAGGCTGGCAGGAAGGAAACCAGTCATGTGGGCAACTGTAAAACAAAGTTGCACCAACTATTTTCAACTCCTTCTCTAGGCAGAGAATTTAACTGGAGAGAAACCCGTGGGCAAACAAGAAGCTATTACCACTGCCCTTCTTTCAGTGGTATTTCATCATAAAAAAGGAGCAGGTAGACCTTGGGCAGACTTGCTGGCATTATTTATGTGCTGGGCAATGGAGGCTGCAGACATAAGCACAACAGACCATGCAAAGCTCTTCACCTAGAGATAATGTAACCCATAGCCTAGGTAACTTCTGGATAGAACTGGTACTGCCAGAGCCACAGTCAAAACAATACTAAAGAAAGGGAATCAGATCAAGGACAGAAGAAAACAGGTGGAGCATGATGAATTAAAAAAAAAAAAATCTTAAAATAAATGCAGAATAGAATCCATCAACTCTAAACACAAAAGCTTAAATAGCTGTATTTTATTAACATATATATTTGATCCTTTCCATATATAGGCTACTTGTGATTTGACTGACAGTCTAACTCAAGCAGCTTGAATCAACATGGTACTTCATAATCACTTTAGACCCTGAGACTGCCTTTTTAGCACTGAACTAAAGAGGTGGCCTGCTGGAAATACCTAGACATCTTTTTAATTCAATTGCCCAGCACTGCAAATAACACTGTTATTACTCTGCTTAGTCCTGTCCTTTGCCTCTAACAACCCCCAATTGTAGCTTCTTAAAAGATTTACTATAATAAAGTATATTATCTTGAAAAAAAAAACCCAAAACAAAACAAAAAAAAACCAAACAAACAAAACAAAAAACACCACAACCCCACAGCTGATTGAGTTACATATAAGCAACAAATATATTCATTTGAAGAGGTTACAGGTAAACAACATTTGCAGTTGTTAAACCAAGTGAATAAGTATAAGCATATAGATAAGCAAACACACTTAATTTGCAATTCTATTCAGCAAGTTTACAAGCCCCAAAGTCTAGCACTTCCCCTTAAGTGGAGCATTCAAATAATCATTTCTTACTTCTGAACAATGAAAAAATGTTATTCTAAAACAGGATTTTGAAAACTTTAGCAAACCAAAATTTTCTTAACCCTCGAAATTCCTCCCCTTAGCTCTTGTCCTAATAAGAGGTAACTCAAAAGCTACAAAGGTTCTCCTTGAAAAATCCCAGGGAAACAACCCTTTGAAATAAGGGTTCCTACTTGAAGCTTTTTTCCTGTCACCTCGATATTAATAACATTGTAACAAGCAAGACACGCCAGCTCAGATCAGAAATCTTCACCCCAGGAAAGCATCAAGCAATTTCTTTCTTTTAAGAAAACAACGTTAGGCTATGAACCATTTTGAGGTTTGAAACTAACCACACTGTATAATAACTAAGAGAAGTCCAGATGCTCAGAGTTGTCTCAGCAGTCCTCATTTTCTTAAGGCCACAAGACCCAACTTGGCAGTGCAGCGGCAGAATTGAGAACTGAGCAGGAGACTTGGCCAAGTCTTACTCAGCGACTGGGACAATTAAATGGCCATCTGGCTCCAGCACAAAGACAGCAGCTGTGCACCTGTTCCACCAGCCCACGGCTTGCAGCCTAATTGGTTAAAGCAGCCCCACGGGGCAAAACCCAGGACAACTTGTCATCTGCTGAGACCAGAGCTCAAAGCTGGGATCCAAGCCAAGGGCTCCTGCTCCTGGCAGAGACATCTCCCTTGAGGCTACGTGCAAGATATGTTCAGAGGATCCCTCCTGTTCCTTACATACAGCAGCAAGAGACACCATCAGAAATTATCAAAGACACGCAATTTAGTCGATACCAAGTTTATGTGTCAAGCCCTACCGGTTTCCAAAATGCCATAAACCCTTTGCTCTCCCATAATCAGGTGACTCAACAGCTGCAATATAGTATTACATTATTACAGTACTAACTGCATTATGCTATGGCATTATGAACTCTGCAAAATCCCAGAGCAGAATCTGATGCCTGGAAGATCTCAGCATCCCTCGCTCCACTAGTTGTTCTTGTACTTGGAGTTAAAGACAGTGGTCAGGACACCCATACAATCTGTTGAGAGGGTATTAGAACCCAGAGCTCCCCACCCTAACTGAACACATCCAATGACAAGGATCTTTTGGCCTCCTTCCCCCCAGGCTCCATAAAACTTTCATTTATATATGGTTTTATCAATCCTTATAAGGACTATATAGCACAGCATAATACAATAATAATAAAAAAAAATTTAAAAAACGATACACAAAATGCCAGTGGAAAGGAAAAGAAGGCAACAGACAGCAAAGGTATATTGAAAAGACTCCTGAATGTAGTTCTGTTTTTTCCCTTCCTGAGAACACTGCGGGAAAGTAGAACACATAACACTGAGGTCAAAACAAGAGAAAAAAAGTGTCAAAGCTTAACTTTTATTAGGTATGTCACCCATTTTTTTCTTCTTGCCAATACCTTTACTTGCATGGCAAGAAATTAGTTGAAGCGCATATAAAGAAAAATATTTTATTTTGATTTTTTAAAAATATTGTATTATAGAAACAAAATACCAACATTAAAATTGTCAAGTAAAAGAATCCTAAAGCTGAATGTTCAGGGCACATTATCAGAACCTACAAACAAATACACTTCACTTAAGCCAATCTGAATGTATTGGATAACAGTGGTTCAGATCCATCTCAAATAAAATATATTGGTTTTCTCCAAACACGGATTTGATTCTGAAGGAAAACTGAAGATCAGCACCCCACCATAGGAGAAGACCTCCTCTCAGCAAGTTCCTATCAGGAAGTACCCTGCAGCATATGACAAGTTATTTATTTCAGCACAAAAATATAACATCGTGTGCAGCCTTGACCTAGAATCTCATCTCATGTGACCAAGCTCCAGAAATAATGTCAACCATCCCAAACACACTGAATTTTCTGTGCAGTAGTGCAAAGACAAAACAGTTGTTCCTTTATCCAGTGGGTTTCACCTACTGTGAGCTCCAAAGCCTCTTCTAGAACATGAAGATATATTTATTTATACTGGTACTATAGATTTGTTAAATATATTAAAGATATTTAATTTTAAATCAATACATATTAAGTACTGAAAAATATTCAATATATTGTATGATATATAAATATTTCTCAACTGTTACAGGTACTGACTTGAGATTCTGAGTCTCACATGCACCAATCTTTCATCTTCCAAGTCTCAAAACCCCAGGATTGTCTGGAATTTCAGACAAGAGTCTAAAAGAAAAATTCAGGCTGATTATTCAGGCTTAATCACTGTGCACCATAAGGCAAGTTTCATCTGCACTAGAAAGCTCTGGCTTAACATTAAGAAAACATTTAGTCTGTAGTTCACAGGAAAGATCAGAATGAATAGGCAGACTCCCCAGGGTGAAAGACTGTTGGTCTTGCCTTTTGAAACTAATACACGGAGCGCATCTGCAACCATACAGGGATAGAAACACAGTATCATTACTTGAATATACACCTGCATTTATTTACAAATTTTTTTAAAATATACACTTGTACTTTTTTCAATATAGACGTGTGCATATTTACATATATGTGCAAAAAAGAAACAGAAGTGGGATTACAAGTTTTTGTACAGTTCCACTTCACACTGACAACTTTTAGCCACATTTCCCCCAAAGGACTACACAGAAGTTCTTGCATTTGCTGCATGTAATAAATTCTTTAACAGGCACAAGGTAAAAATGCAAAAATCCAAAACAACTTCATAACAAGACAGTGTATAAGTGACAATGAAAGTTGGTGATAAAAATAAGAGAATACTGCTTTGATTTTCAGCTTTCAAACATGGACAATGGCACTACTGGATTGGTTTGTAAAGCAATGTACTGTGGTAGGCTTGGAAGGTTGCAGAAACTCATAGCATGAAGAGAGAGAACTGGCTTGAAGAGAAAGCAATTATTCCAGTGGATATGTATTGTCAAAAGAGTGCAAATTTTCTCTGTTTTCTTCTACAGAGTTCATGCCTTCCTGATCAGACCATCTCGTCACTGTTTCCGAGCACTGTTAGCAACTAAATATTATTTCTAATTCCTCAGAAAAATCAAAGCAATGCATTTTGACTGCATCAGAGGTGCTGGGAGAAAATAGCACACAGGAAGAAACTGGGTGAAAGAAGTAGAAGGAAGATAAAGGAAGGAGCTAGACGGATAAATTAGCTATGACCACAGTGCCAAAATAAGAAAAACCCCAAATGACTCAGACTTCAACGTCACAGCCTCAATTTTATTTTAATCAAAATGTCTCCAGTATGTTGGTATTTCCATTATTCATCTGAAAACATGTGCACCACCAGTGAATCCATGCCTGAAGGTCTTACACTGAACAGGAAAATCTGAGCACCCAAAAATGGTGACTACTGTTTTGATAAGTGCTTATTTAAAGATCTATCTCACTGGTGACAGACTTGCTAAGATTTCTGCATCTCTTGGGTCTTTTCAATGTTTTTTTAGCTGCCTAGAGTTCCAAGCAAGCTGAGTACCCTCAGGCCTCTGTAAATTCAGCTTTCAATTCTAAGTCCAGCCACACCAGCCTGAGAATCACTCTGTGGCACTGAGACAAAAAATGCAAGATTTCCATTATTGCCTCTTCTTAAAAACAACTGATGCTCAGAAGTCCCCCTAATCATCCCAGCTAACTGGCATGTATCTTGTGGATTTCAGCTCTATGCAAATTTTGGTATCTTTATGGCCCCATCCACTGAAAGATCAGATTGTTTTTAAGAGTAAATCTTATCTCAGCAATCAAGAGTAACATCATATTTTTCTGCTTAAAAGTTCTTCAATTTCCTTTTACAAAAGCCTTTTTTTTCTCCCCCCAAAAATGCTACCAAAGTATTTCCATTGACTTAAAGCAGATGGCCTGAAAATGTTAAATGAAGAGAAAAAGCATTCTGTAGCATTTCTGCTCAAAGTGGAAAAATCAATTTCTGAACTGTAGCTGCAGACAAGTTAAATTTATTCACTGCACAAATAGCTCCAATTACCCAAGAAATTCAACTTCTGAAGTGGAAAAACAAGTTAATGTCAGCAACACTTTTCATGGGAAAGCCCTACAACTTTTTCCTTCCTATGTCCATTACACACTTGCTGAATTTACAAACGAGAGCAAAATTTCATCAGCTTAATGTGGAACCACTCTTTTCTCATGACAGAATACTTAGCATCAGATCTGAGAGTGTTTTGACTTTGAACTGATGCATAGTGTAGAACTGTCTTACAACTACCCTATCTGCACAGTCAGTTGCCTTATCAGAAATACAATTGTGAGAAACTGAGAATTAAAATAAAACATGGCTCCAAAACTCTTCCTCACAGCTGCTGCCCAGGAGCATCAAACACAACTGAATTAGCACTAGGAGGAAAAATATGACAACAAAGTTTAAAATGCACTTTTAACAAGTTTTAATACTTTAGTAGGTGCTAAGGGCAGGTTTGCCAGTCACTGTCTTAGCCACTGGAGATTCCACTGAGGCTTAACACTGGATACCCACAGGTAAACCTTGGCTGTTTCTCTAAAAGGGCAAATACATTTCACCACAACTCATTTTACAGATACAACTGCATCTTAAGGTAACACATTACTGCAGAAGATTTTCTTCTCAAATATAACCAAGGTCAAAGGAACAAACTAGAATTTTCATCTGATCCAATTTCAGACCAGGTGATACAACATAACTGCCATATGCTGATCCACAACAGTAAAAGCACAAAAGGTTACGTGGGACAGGAAGATATTGTTCCCTTTCATGTCACTTAACTGCTTCCTCAAAATTAAAAATTTCAACAAACTCCCCTTCATTTTTCATGGCATGAAGGTGCCAAAACACTGAACAACATTCTCAGGCTGAAGTATGGGCTGATTTACTAGAAAAGTCATCTCAGCAGCTAGAACAGTTCACAGAGAGTTCACAAAAAGTGCCTACTGCATTACACCCCTGTTCTTCCAGCTCCTTGCTAATTTAAGTGGCACTGGCATTAAACTCATTTGACAGGACATTTATCTAGCTCTGCGTCAAAGCTAACAAGGAGGGAACTGTAGAAAACTACCACAAAAACATGGCATCTGAAGCACAAGACCTTAAAAAAGCACAGAGTGCACTTCCCTCTTTTAGTCAGTTCTGCAGGCTGGGGGTGGGAGAACAAACCCTAAGACCCTACCTCCTCCCCAGCCTAAACCACAGTGACTGCACCTCTTCCTTTTACAACCATAGAGGCTTAACCAGCTCAAGACCCAAACCAAGAAGCACTAGGACTTAGTCACTGCATGCAAAACACAAAAACATGCTTGCAACTTATTTTATGCAACCATTGCCCACACATTTACCCACTTTTTCACTGAAACACAGATCCAGTGATATACTGCCATGGTTATACAATTCAAGCAAGTCCTTAAACATTAGCAATGGGAGCTGTGGCAGGGCCAGAACTTGCACCTGCCTTGCTTCTCACCTTTTAACTTTTCCACCCATTCCTTGCACAGCAGAACACTGTACCTCCAATAGCCTTCACATGCAACAAAGGGAAAAGTGTTGGAGTATCAGCTTCACCTCAGGGACAATTTATCTTCCTTACAAAATTTCTACGAGCTTGCCATATTTTAGACATGAGAAAGATTAATTACTGCAGCTACAACTGACTACACTAAATTCAGCACCCAAAGAGTTAAATGAACAGTCAAGTATTGAAACACATTACTTGGATTTAGACACAAGTTGCTCCTTTAAACTTCACAGTAGAACTATTTGCCCACCGAAACATTAACACAGACTTCAGATACCATACTGAGTGCTAGTGTTAAGGTTAATTTTTGAGGATAGATGTCACAGCAACTTCATGCCTGGCATTCTCAGAGGTTTCATACAGTACAGTCATTTCTGTATCACTATGATATCATCTCACCAACAGAAGCACATTAGTGCCTGAAGGCTCCACTCAACGTCTCCAGGCACCACTATTAATACAGAATGACATTGCATCTGTCCCAACAAACCATCCAGTTAGACAGCACGAAGGTTAAGAAATGAAATAGGAAGACAGAGCGAACACATGAGGATTTTCCCAAGGGCAAAGCTAGGTTGATGGTAAAAAACGAGGAAAACAGACATCTAACAAATTCAACTGGTATTGCTGAACCTGACTGCCTAGAACTTCCCTTCACACCCTTGAAGGAGACTTGTCTCTTCCAAAAGCAGCAGTTCCTTGTACCAGGCACCAGCATAAGCACACACTGGTTGGTCATAAGGATTCCACAGAGCAAATCTAACTTGTAAAACTGACTGGTGAAAATGCTCATCAAATCTCTCACAGAAAACAATGGTGCTCTCAACATTTCAAAGTTTTTTTCTCCTTTTCACTTGCCTTCAGAAAACATACTGGCTCAAGGGGGAGCGTTTTCATCAATCCATCAATTTGCAAAGAATATACCGTAAGAGTTCCTGGGCTCTTTACTGCTTTACAGGAAAGAGTGAAACTCTGAGAAAACACACAGTTACACTGGCAAATAAAAACAGTACTATACAACTTTGCTAGGGGAGAAAAGCGAAAAGCCTTCGTGATTAATTTTGTATGGTAATATGACTTTTTGTTTACTTTTTTACAGAAAAGTATAACCCAGACTTCAAAATCCATATAATCTGTATGTCACGTATCTCTAAAACTGCAGGTTCTAAAAAGTAATAAACTTTCATCTTATGAAGATAACACTTCAGAGCAATTAACTAGGCAAGTAAATAGTATTTCATCTGGTTGGGTTTTTTTTCCTTTTTTGATAATTTATGATGCATACCAAGAGGAAGCACCTGGCAAAAACCACACATACAGCTCGGGTCTGTAAACAGCCTAAGCCATGAGAGGTAGTGAAAGCTTTTATGCTTGCAGATCAATGCGCATATATGAGATGAACAGTTCAACTACCATCATGTGCCAGTCACCTTAGGAATTTCAACTCCCTTTCACCATGAAGAGACAGAAAATTTTCTGTCAGTGTTACCAGACTGCGGCCCTAGACAGGGTGCAAATTTCACAACATTAGCCAGGCAACGGGGGGAGAAAAAGAGAGAAAATAGGATCTCCTCTAAAGCAGTACAGAAACCATCAGATTTACTGATAACATGCTCACTGAAGCAATTTAGCTTGAACAAGTTACACTGAGCTCTCCTTAAACACTGAGAACCAGTCAGTTTATTAAAGTTATATCAAATCAACCACTGCAAAACACATTATAGAATCTAGGTACATAACACAGGGCAATTACAGGCCAGATTTGTCACAAGTTCATTACCCAGGAAGACTTGGTCATTATTAAATGATTATTTTTAGTTCAAAGAAAACATTACATTGCAGACTGAATGCCTATTAGCCATTATGTCTGTTTCCAGTTTTGGCCTGCAATTACATTTCCCAAGGCTTTTCAGAGCTGGGTACCAGAAGTGGCAATTGGGTTTGGTTCCTTGCTGTTTCTTTACAGCACACCCCAATTACATAAAGGACACAAACTAGGTAGGTAATCCAGCATTTCCCATAATCCAACATGTCCCAAGCCTGTATAAATTTCTTGAGCAATCCCTTGGCACGGCAATGCAGTGCTTTTTGATCTTTTGTTATAGGTCACAGGCTTGGTTTCCAGCTCCCCACACTCCTATGTGACCATGGAAACCCAGCCACTTGGACCAGGTGTGTTTGGAAGTTGTTGTGGAGTAACTGGACAATGCCAGAAACCTTCCTCCCAAACCCCTCTTCCTGAACAATCAATGACATTAAGAGCCAGTTTTGACAAACAGCAAGAAAATTCAAATATTTTGGGATGGCAATAATGTGCTGCGCAGAATTCTCGAATGAGGAGAAGCAGAGGACTGTGCTGTTGTAACACAGGCAGCTTTAGTCTTTGCAAAAGAGATTGTGGCACTTTGTAGCATAATGATGACAAATCAGCACACACCAACTAGAATGCTGAACCAGTAAAACTCCACTGTCTATTCTTTTTACTCCTCTACATTTAGCTCTGTGAGAAGTTAAAGAAACTCAGGGCAAGAAGCTCAGGACAGCCCATTCTTTTTGTTATTGTTGTTCTTAGATATATTTATGTTAAGTTCAAACTCAAGTATTAACACTAAGAAAAAAGTAAACAAAACAAATACTTCAGCATTTACTAATGCATTTAGCAGATGCAGCCTAGTATCACTCAAAGTAAAAAGATAAAATGCTGGGTTCATTGAGGAATTTTTTTGTATCTTACAAAACTCTAAAAAATGCAGATCCATTAAACATAGAAGAAAGAAATCCCACAGAAATGAGGTGGTGTACGCTATTGCTGTGAGTAAAACAGAAGGGTTTTGTAAGTACTCCTCCACATTATTTAGGTCAAATATTTTTCAAAGCATTCACTCAATTTCACGCTATCTCATTATTTATTGAATAATCACTCTAGCTTGCCATATTTATATATCAAGAGGAGAACAATATTTTGAAGGAAGTGTCACAGCATGGGAAGCCATCTTAATGTCTTCTGTAAATTTCCTAATTTGAAAGCATGCTAGTGTCACCTTAGACATTTCATGAAGTAATTGCTTTCCAGAAGTCCATTTATAATTCTGTAATTCAAATACACAAATTTACTAAAAGTAAAGTGATGCTAGATGTCAACTCAAAAAACCACCAAACCAACCTGATAGTAATTGCTGGATTAAAGGACTTTTACTGGACAACCAAGAACAGCGATTGCTGCAGTTGGTCTCTTTAATGTCACTACACATAAAATAGCTCTGTGGAAAAATGATCTACTAGTCCAGGAGCAGTACAGTGGCTGTAAGTCTGACCTCAAATGTTCAAAGAAGCTGCCTAAAACCATGTTTTTCCTTCAGACCTACAGTTTTGGGAAAGGACTTACAGTAAACAGCCCAGAGAGTGAAAGTAATGAAATTTAGAAAGACCCTTGGTGAGATGTTCACCTCTTTGTTGCAGTTCTATTACTACGAGTGAGGAGAGGCAGTTCAGCATTGCCACTGAAGTCTCTGCAAGCCTTCAGAAGGTCTAGAAGATTAGTGGGAAAACAGTTCTAATCTACAGCAGCACTGAACAACAACAAAAAACCCTCATTTGACTTTGAAAAAAGGAGAGAAAAAAATGGTTTGGCTAATGCAACCACTAAGTAATTTAATGCTGTCTGAAAGAACTGAATAAAGAATGACAACTATAGGGAATCCACAGTAGCGCCCTAACCATGCATTTCCTGATTTTACATCTCTGGCCTTGTAATTTCCTGTGGCATGATTACTGTTTTAGATAAAGGGAGATCCTGCACATTTCTGTGCATGAAGGGAGATTTTGATCAAGCACTGCCAATCTGAAAGTTTAGGCATTTGGTGGTTTGGTTTTTTGACCCTCTAGGAGGATGAGTGAAGGGCAGAAAATATTACTACAGTAGTTAAGTTCCTGCTTCACAAAACAATTTTGGTAAGCAAATTTTATTTTGATTGCAGAGTCAAGTATTCTCCATGACCCGATCAGGAAAAAGAAGGAATTTTAAAGAATCGCAGCAATCCATTTCCATGTAGTTCTGTCCTGTATATCAAGTGCAGACTCATGGTGACCTGACTCTCGCTAACCCCCACAGAATTTGCACCTCTTGCACAGGCTGTTACTATTTGAAGAATTTTTAGCTTTTTGAAGCCAGAAGTGCCCCACAATTCACCCGCCTGCCATCCAGATGCACCAAACACATGCGATCCCACAGCAGGAGAGAAGATACAACGTGTTTTCTTTGAACAAAATTTTATCCTCAAAGACCAAAGTAGGAGGTATTCGGGGCACTGCAGCCCATCAAGCTCTGTAAACTTTATGTATCACACCTCCAGGCTCTCACATGCTTACTCAGAAAGGATCAAAATATTTGGATAAATGTATCTGTTCGGTGCATTTGACTTTGCTGCACAACCCAGTTTTCTAAAGGGCAAGTTCTGCAAGACCAGCCACCACAAGACAGCAACTCGGGATTCATGTTATTGTTTGTACTCAAATCGAAACTCTGGGCCACAAAAGCGTTTTGCAAAATACTGCATCAACACAAAACAAAACCGTATGCAGCCAGCTGTCCTCTGTCCCTGCTGCTTTCTCCCTATTCCTTCCAGTATGACTATGCACTTTCCGAAAGGAGACAGCAAGGAACTGAATTCTGGTTTGTACACTCTTTGGGGATAGCTGCTTATCTGCCACAGCAAAGCAAAATACCCACATTGCTCCAGATAAAGCCCAGAGCTATCTGTTTACATCCTATGCCCAATGCAAAGGGCAACAGCTTTATACAGTGTGGGCTTAGACTGTAAACTGTTATTTTTGGATGAGAATGTGTGGACGGAAGATAGCAACAGCTAGCAACAAGCAGAGGGGTTTTTTGGTTTCTTTTTTTTTTAACGTATAAATATATATAGAAAGATGTTCTGGTTTAAGAAGTGTGAAATCTCTTCCAGTATAACACAGAAAACAAATAAACAAGATATTATCACAAGGCAAACAGAATACCACATTATGCGCAGAATACACAACAGTGTCAGCAGATGCTTAGGAATCAAATACTAACTTTTATTTAACATTTCGACAGTTCTCTTTTTTTTTATTATTTTTTTTTATCCTAGGGAGGAGATTTTTAAAGCTGTATCTACTTGGATTGACAATCCTGTCCCTTGAAATCCTCTTATTTTACCTATTTCTTCATAGTGTCTTACTTATGGATGAAGCCAATTTTATTTCCCAAATGAAAAAACTGTCAACACAGAGAACATATCTCTGCTCACTGACTCTTAAAAACATTCTGCAATATCATCATTCTAAGTCCCTTTCATTCATTTCCACCATGATTGAGAAGATTATTATCAGCTATGGACTGAACATCCCATCTCTCACTAAATCCAGCACAACAAACTCTTCATCTGGCCACATCTCATAGGACACTCCTTCAAAAATGTGGTAATTTTACAGTGTAAACTACAAAACAGTAATGATAACAGTGATCTGGTAAACAACTAAAAATACTGTCCCCTGTATTTCACAGAACACATATTTCCCAATTTCTCTTCAATTTTCTATACTCACCTTGGTTGACTTCTCAGCGCTGTGCTCTCGTTTTCCTGCATGGTTCCCCATGTTGGATCACCAAACTTCAAATTCTGAAAAGATAAAAACAAAACAACATTTTTTGAAACCAATACATTTGTAAATAAATACAAAATAATTTTTACTCTGACACATAACAAATTCCTCACACACAAGGAGAATTTTTACAATCCATGGTAAGATCTGTGAAAGATCCTAAGGAAAAAAACCCCATGCTTATCTGGCGTGTTTTGCATGTTTAAGCAATATCAGAAAGCTTTCCTACTTCTATTAAAAAAAAAATACATAAAAGAGAAGGAAAAAAATAAAATTTTCTTTTTGAAATTTGCACATAAACCAAAACTAGATTAGAAATTAGGTAGAGGCCGTCTTTTGATACTATGTTTTTAACAACAAACAGTTTAGTACATAACAAATAACTTGTAACTATAAACTTCCATATAAGTTTAAGTAAGTTCTTTTGAATTCACATTTACCATCATATAAACAGCAATTAGTGAAAAAAGCACCACACTAACTGCTAACAATTTGCTGTGGAGGTTAGAACATGCAAGTTGCTTACAGCTCCCTCTTTCATGAGGAGCACTTAAGAAAGCAATGCCAGCTGTCTCTTTGTATTTTTCTGGCTCATCCAGTTGTATCACAGCTCGAACGGAGCTTATGTAGGTTAAACCACAAGACTCAAACTTCAGCTTCTAGATCATGCTCATGGTTGTGCCACATATTTCTTGTCAGAGAAGCAGGTGTCTGTATAGGACCTTACAGCTGCTGCCTTGACATGATCTGAATGCAGTGCATCACAGCATCTGAAGTCATGAAACTTAAAATTACATGCATGAAGTACAGCAATAGGCTATATAAATTCATATACTGTTATAACCCCAGCTGCACACAGCATATAAAAGGATTCTAAAGACAGAAACTTTGCTTTTGACAAAGTACACATCTGTGATGGACAGTCATAAGTAATCCATCTCATTTTTTATCTCTACTTCAGCTTTTGGAGAGACTGATAGATTTATTTACACACACACTTCACCAGCCCACCCAACCCCCAGTGATAAATTTCAAATTTCGAGGGTCTACAGTGCTCATTTGGCAATTCACTGAATTCAATCTGCCCTAAGTTCCCTGTTATCACTGTGTCCAATTAAACAATTCCTCACAAAAATCCATTTCCAAGGTCTCACAAAATAAAAATTAAAAAAAAAAAATCCAAACTCAGTAAATGCACTCAAGATAAAATTTACTGCTAAATTGGAAACAAATGTCTTTTCATACCAGCACTATCTACTGCATACAAGATTAAAAAAAGACCCTGTACTTTCCAACTGTGAGATCAGCACAACCAATTCACACACATTTAATGTTCTAAAATTTTTCAAGGAAAAATACAAATAAATTCATTCACACTGAGTTTCAGACCCAAACTTCCTCAAACTGGCCTTTGCTCCACAAATTATGAGCAGCAGCTCGTTCCTCATCACCTGCTTCCCAACATGAGGAAACCAGAGTGGAATACAAAACTCTAAGAGACGTCTATGGCAGAATATAAAGGCAAATGTTCTATGTGTTATCCTTCCACTCATTTATCAAAAAATTAACAATCAAAACCGGTCTATAACATACATATGTCTAAGTACACAGATGATGAAGCCAACATGACACTTGCAGAGTAGATCTGTGATCCTGTCCTCCTGCCTCCCCTTAGCCTCCCGCCGGTCTTCTGAGTAACGCTGGAGGGACAACCACCTTGTACCCATAAAACACTCACAACTAGATTTTATCTTTTTTTTTTTTTTCATGCATAAATGAATGCAGATGCTTGAATTGAAGAGAAGTTAGCTACAGGTAACTCCTGTATTAATTCCTCACATAGCAATAAAACTACTTTTCAGCCAAAGGGACAAAAGCAACCTGCCACTAGCAAGGGTATCCTAAACATTACAGATTTCTTCATGCTACCTATTAAACAGAGAATTCTAAGTAAGCCTTTGGCAAAGAAAGGCTTCCAAGAATCTGACATGAATTATGAAAGAAACTGTATAGTGCCAACTGTTCTGCAGATATCTAAGTAGGAAGCAAAACCATACATACATCAAAACCTGTAAATATTAAAAACTTTTATAGCAACAAAGACTTAATTTTTCACTTCAGCCTCAAGCAGAAATCTGCCTTACTTGACTAAAAACTGAGCACACAGGTGGTTTCCACTTGAGGATGAAAGTACACCCTGCAACACAGACTTAAACACTTTTGTTCTTACTGTCTGCAGGGAGACCTTACTGCACAGTTTCTACCTGCGCCAATCTTCGTGCAATGAGCTGAGTCACTGACTTCAGTTGAGTCACTGACTCCAACTCACTTTACAATCTTTGTAGGAACTTGCAGCCAACTATTCCAAACATCTCAGCTGGAAAAAGATTCATATTTTCTTTTTAGTCCCCTTCATAATGTACAGGTTGCCAGACTAAGCAGCTCTGTATGAAGTGAAGAAACAGCTTCTTACACTTCCTAATAGTGTCCATCCACTGAACAACTCTTCTTTGCAGAGGAATCCATGAATGATTCAGCACTGATGAACAGCCATAGGAACAGTCACGGTGCTCCAAGCAATGAAGAAACAGAAGCACTGTGGAAATGCAATACCTTCATTGAATCTCACATGAATCACACCTGACAGTAAGCTGTCAAAACAGGCCTGCACATGAGATGGAGCTTATGACCTCAACAGCATTTGCCAGAAACCTTCGTAGTGAAACCCTGCAAGTTTTGTAAATCCTCTGAGATGACAAATTTTGCTCATGAGCTTGAGTCACAAATGAGATTGGACACTGCATGCCTGCAGTGAACGGAGTCACATCAGCAGCTCCCCTGTAAAACTCCCTACCAAGAGTTGCTGGTTCACACTAAAACCATCTGAGAGGCTCAGAAAATTAAAGGCCACAAGAGTAAACTGATTTAACAGGACTAAAAGCTGAAAACACTTCTGCTACCTAAAAGCTCTTTAGGGTGAAGTGAGTGAATTGGGGCAGGAAGTTGTGAACCACCGCTGCAGGTGCCACCAGCAGAACCGTCCGGCTGCCTCAGCACTTTGCCACAACCACCTGCTGAGCTGAATCAGCTCTGCTGCCATGACCTGGCACTTCCCAATCCATGACTGATACAGCAGTAATTCCACCTGTGCCGGCTGCTTTGAGTAATTCCAAAAACAGCCGAGGGATTTTGCCTGGGGAAATGGAATGGAGTGTCTCCTCCCATCAAGTCACCTTCTTACAGAGTCAGTCTAACAGAGAACCGGATGGAAGCCTAGACCAAGCAGCTTTCCCACTTTCTTCAGAACACGAACCCATATTACAACTAGCAACAACTACAGAAATGCCAGTGCCTTACCCAAGGTGAAAAACTTCTACTTCCAACACTCAAAATAAAAAAAAAAAGAGATGGAAAAACTCTGTTCCACACAACATACCTATAAAAATACACTTACGTCGGCATAATGTAGGGGTTAGAAACATATATCATTGCAGCGTTTTTTTAGCCCAATCTCATCTGCCTGTCGATATGTGCAGCTAAACAAGTGGTTCTAATCATCTTCTCATACACACCCACTGTCCTATAAAGAAGCTTATGATTTACAATTTTCACTGAAAGGCAGAAAAACACTTCTCCAAACCTTCTAAATATAACAAGAAATGCAATGGCATTACTTTCTGCAGGTGATGCAGTTTTAGCCGCAAAATAGCATTTTCTCACTCACAGGAGCCTGAAAAAAGTTCACCCATGTAGTCATCAGACTTTAAATAAGTTATATTGTAATTCAGGAGTCAAAACAGTCTGTAAAAGCCAATCCACATGGAGCACTTTTATTGAACATTAATGGTTACTTCAAATTAAAAAGCATAAACTACTGAATGTGCATCACACGATGCTGAAAATGGATTGTTAGATACGATCTTACCTCTTCCCACAAGTTAATTATGACTCAACAGAACTACACATAATAATAAAGGTATGCAAGGACTTACCTATTTACAAGTATCAGAACATAATTACTACCTTGTCTAGGAATATGTATTCATCCCAGACTGATGTTGGGTAATAGTGCAGAGCTGCAAGTGCTCCTAACCTTACTCACGCATGGGAAGGGTAACCACAGAATACAAAAACATTTGAGGAATTTACTTAAAACTTCCTGCTAAATTCATACTTATTCTTATCCAAGTAAATATGACGCTTTACTCCTATATACAGATCTTATTAGGAAAAAAAAAGTGAAATTTATTTTAAGAAACATGCAAGTTCTTTAATTCTGGTAGCCCCCTGATATAAACTCTTCATTACAAATTTGCCCAAGTTTTTGCAGGGTTTTTTTCCCAATTTTGGGTTGGTTGGTTTTTGGGTTTTGGGGGTTTTTGTTTGGTTGGTTGGTGGGGGGGGGGGTGTTTGGTTTTTTTTTTTTGGTGTTAGTTTGTTTTTTTGTTTGTTTTTGGTAGTGTCAGATCCTGGTTACATAGCTTCCTGGGAAGCAAGCTGACACATCGCACAGCAGGGGCTGCCAGCTAGATGGAAATCTCTGAGTGGATTTGTTAGTCTCTCAGTGTGATAAACAAAGGCAAGGAAGCCTTTCACTTCATCTTTCAAAACAAGACTGAGACACTGGGCATGCCTCATCTGACTCTTCAGAATTCCCTCATCGTGGTAACCTAATATTCCAACTCACCAAGAAAGAAAACCTCCAGCAGGCACGAATGAGTGACCTGCAGCTAAATCCATCAGCAGCCACAGTCAGATGCTTCACAGACAGATGTGAGCAACCATGTGACAAAAGTGACCTGCCTCATGGACAAACTGCTCCCCAGCAATCCTGCCCTCTTAATTCAACAGTTAAATTACTTCATAAAATATAGTGGCTTAAATCCCTTACAAGTTTCATTGTTATTTAACGCGGATTTAATTTTTCATTATTGCAAAAGAGCAAAATACTTCCTAAATCAAACTTTATTTCACTTTTGACTTGCACAATTATATTTCTCTGAAAGGAAAACATATTATTCCAGACATATTTCCATCATGAATTATCAAAACCAAGACTTCAGCGGCAACCATAGCCTATAAATCAGAGAAGTCAACGGGAGTTTAATACTTACAGATGTATTTAATCATGCTTGTACAGCGCCTTGCATATCACAGTCCTGACCTATCTAGATATTACAGCAATTTCCATATCTACAGATAACTGCATGTACCTTAGCAAGGACACTAGGCCTAGAAAACCACCCCCCTGAGGGATTGGCCAAGACCTGAAACACTATTTACCTGAGCAAGTACTCCCCAGTGCTAGCACAGTTGCTCAGTAATTTATTCGTGTGTCATTTCAAAGAATAGCTAATTTATTTAATTTTCTCTAAAATTTTCTGCAACACTATGGCACATGAGAAGGGCTACAACACTGAGAGAGAATATATTCTATGAAAAAACGTTGTTGCAAACTATTTCCTAGAATTGCCATAGGGTAAGCAGGACCCAAGGTTTAAGATGTTTTCTGACTGCTTTGATTATCATTTTCCTCTATTGCCAACGAGAAGGATATTGTACATTATTTTTTATAAAAGCATGTGATTTCCAGGAATCTCACTTCAGCACACTGAGTGTAGTCCAAACTTGATTCTAGACAACAGAATCTAGACAACATGAAATTACAATGCAATTGCTAAGCCACATATACCTATTTTCTGTAGCTTAGGCTTCTCTTGCTTTTCTCTCCTTTCTTCCTTCAACCCACTCGGCTCTCCTTGCTAGAACACCATCAGCCCTGCCCCAACCATTAAGAAAAAGAAAAGATGTAATCTTGAAACAAATTTCTCAACAGGACATTTCTCCTTCCCAAATGGAAAAACGCTCCCCTAAGGTCATGTAGCACATGTTGGTACCTACACTCCTTTACACAAACAGAAGTCATCGATGACCACAATCATTTGGTATTAGCCACATGTTTACTGTTTGTCTTCAAAACACTAAGATTAGCAAAGCCCTGTGAACTCTGTGCCAATCCACCTGCAGGGTCATAAGGAAATCTCCTTAATCACCTCCAGTGCATCTGAGGAGGGAGCCAGGTAGGACCCCAAAGGCCTGGGGCAAGGTACAGACACACCCAGCACGTTCGAGCTCCATCCCTTCCAGCAATGTACCTACAACTGGGTCTCGACTAAACGTGGATTTCCTTGTAAGTACTCTATGGCTTTGCTGAGATATTTGTGCCTCTCAGCTACTCCCAGTCCAGAGAACAGAGAGGGCCACACATATACCTCCCCTGAATGTAAATATCAAAAGGAAAATTGCGCTCTCCTACAAAACTAAGACTTGTCTGTTTTTATCTCAGTCACTAATATGAACAGGTTCACTTAATTTGCAACATGCTGTCTTTTACGCAGAGCACCAAAACAAAATAGGCTGGGTGTTATTATTTTCTTTTTAATATATGTTTAGGTCTTCATGGCATACAACACCTTGGAGCTAGGAACAATTTTTCCCAGCTTTCTGAAAAGGATCAGACACATATTCATCAGTTATTTTTTTCAGCATCTATGTGCTCCAGAGACAAAAAAAAAAAATAAATTGATACTACAGTAAAATAAATCATCTCATTAAAAAAAAAAAAAAAAAAAAAAGAGAGAAAAGAAAAAAAAAGAGAGAGAGAAAGGTATAAAGACTAAGAACAGAGACATATCATAGCCTCATTCTATATAAGATATGCAGTAGACTCCGAAGATCAGTGCTTTCCACCATCACGGCTTCTAAAGTACCATATTTCCTTTATGAATACACCCCCACAGCTGTGAACCTCAACATTCGGCCTCAGTGAGTCAACAACTAAAAGACGTTTGTCCTATATTCCTAAGTAGTATTGAAAAATAGGAAACACCGCACAAGAATATATAACCCAAGTAAAGTATTAACCAGGAGAACGAAAAAAAGAACAAATTCATATTCAAATCATGGAGAATTCCAGGCCAAAGTAATAATCTTACCAGTACCAGAGGGGGAAAAAACCAAAACAAAACAAAAAGGCAACTGAGAAATGATACAGAAAATTGTAATTATTTGTTACTTGAAAATTTTCAGTTTCTGATATTAAGATACTCTGAAAACAGACAAGACCTAGCACCTATTTTGAAATAAAAATTAAAAAATGCCAAGAGAATAAACTGTGATATATTTGATAACTCACTTTTTTTTTTCCCGTTCTCTGCTTAGAAAAACCAGCCCTCTCCAAATGTTGAGCAGTATATTCTCCCTTTCAAAGTGAGGTAGGTTACCTAAGCTTCCCAGAGAAGGCACAGGCACTTTGATGATCAGTATTTCATTAACACTTTGTAGAGAATGGTGATAAAGTGCACACCTGCACTTCTAAACACACATGAATTAAAGGCACTGTATGCCTGCTCTTCTCATATTCAACAGACTGACAGATGGGACAAGGAGATGATTCACCCCCTTCAGACAGCATTAACTGTGCTGTGAGATAACACTGAATCACTATATCCTCCTCAATTAAAAAAAAAAAAAAAAAAAAAAAAAAAAAAAAAAAAAAAAAAGTATCTCAATCTCTCCCTGATCTCACTCTCTCTCCCCTGATTTCATAAATGTTATCTATACTGCAAACATATCAGCCAACAGATGGATTTCCTGTAGATTCTCCTCTGTAACATTTGGCATAAATATTGATATTGCGAAAGGAACTGACTTTCACCATACTCCAAGTTGACTCCCTTTGGCCCAATCTACTTCTCTACAGTCATGTCCCTGCCTTCCTTCCCATAAACACACCGCCAGAGAGGCACAAAATCCAATTTTTCTTCTCTGACATGGAAAAAATGCATCCTTAGCTCTATGCCTGTATTTTTCTCTTTGTGTGCATTGTGTTTCTCACTTCTTTTTGCCTTCTTTTGCCTGGCCTTATTGTCTGAGCATTCATACATGAAATCTTGCACCTAAAGTACTTTTTAAAGTAACTTGATGAAGACTCAGTCCTCAGTATTTTAATTTGTAAGCACACTGAAGACATGCAAGAATGTTCAAAGGTCATGTGGCAGCCTCCTCAAATTTATTATCCAGAGTCCATTAACACTAACAAGACATTTGTCCACTCAGAAATGGTTTGCTACGCAAGTTGCAAGTGACACCTCATGAAGCTTAAGTAAAGATTTATAATCTCCTCTTCTCAGAAATCAATAAATAAATTTAAGAACAAAGTATTTCAGAAAGCTGTAGAGAAGCAATTTTTCTGGGCTCATAAATTATTATCTGGAAGCACAGATACTATGACCCCAGTTTGGGATTTTCCCTGGTGATGACACACTGATTTGCTTTCCCTTCTGAGGAGAGAAAGCAAAATTAGTTTTTTGCTAAGGATAACTGTATAGCTGTGAAATAAATAAATCAATTTATTTTCTCCTCAAACGGAATTTTAATCCAGATGTTTCGGCTTTAATTGTTTAGGTCAGAGGCTCGGCAGGTTACAGTCACTAAGCTGTGAGTTGTTGCATTTGGAATTTTAAATAATTAATGAGTAACAGCAACTGAAATCTGCATGAGAAACATCACCCTGACATAATTATTGTACTTGTGTGCTTCTTTAAATATGCTTTCAAGAACTCGTGGCTCGTACTTGGACATTGTCTCATTTGATCTAAATCTTAAATGTCATGTACTAATGTTGTTTTCCCAATCTTTATCAGGGATACATTGAAAGCCAATATAGAAACTGTCATTACTGAATAACTACTGAAGAGAACAATGACAGACACAAGGGAAAATTTCCATTTGAACATGAGAATGTTCTAAATTTACACAAGACCATTATCTCCCCTTCTTTCATTAAAACAAAAACCATGATTGTTTATTCCATGTTAAAAGGAAGACAAAAGCCTGTGACAGGCCATATACTCATTTTTTCAGCACGGTTTTCAAATGCAGTTCACCATTTATCAGTGTACAAAAGAAAATTACAAAATCTGGCAACATATCAAAATAATGGAGTGAGAAAATATGTTTCAATAAGGAGACTAGCAGTGTATTTGCTTTCAATCATGATTACCAAAATTTATCTCAAATCCATTCTATGATTAAAAGTAAGCTTGTATATAATATTTTCAGCGCCCATCAGAAGAATATCTTGTTCTTGAACAAGTTTCACTTGTAAGCTATTTTATTGTTAACTAAATTTAAAAAAAAAAAAGAAAACGTTGCAAATGCCATCATCTGTGACAGGGTCCACAGCTTCCAGCCAAGAGGGGTTTTCCAGACAGCATACAAAGATAGCAAGGAAGTTCCTTCCCTAAAGGTCTTGCAACATAAGTAGACAAAACACATGACCAGAAGATAAACCTTTCTCCCATATTACAGATATAGAGCACAGGCAGAGATAAGTTAAGGACAATACATAAAAAAACTTACAGCCCACTTGAGAAGCTTTGGCAGACATCAGGAAATTAAATCCAGAGTTGTAATTCTGAAAACCCATTCTCAGCTACTACATAATGCCAGGGTTTGTAATCACAACACACACCTCCTTTCTTATTCTACAAATGCTTCATGGCTTTCAAGTTCTGCCATCAGTCACACAAAGTAACGCTCCAGCCACGATGACACAGCCAAGCAGCTTCACATGATTTTACACCAGAACCCCGTCAATATACAACGAGGTTATTTCTCTGACATCCTAGGTCCTCATTCAGCCAACTTTGTCTCAAACACAGAAAATGTGAACTATCAGGCTCAAGATTATCACAAGACAGAGCGGAAAACACTGCAACAACCCACCCCCCACCTTTTTTTTTTTTTTTTTTTTTCTCTAAGCAGCTATAGAAGAAGGTCACCCATACCATGAGATAATAAGCTTGTGATTAGCACACTCACACAGGATGTGGGGAACCAGGGATTGTTTTAGATGATACTGAAGGGAAAGATCAGTCTGGCTTGATCACAGGATAACTGTGAGTCACCAATGTGATCTGGCACGGGGAAAAATACATTAAAAAAAAAAAAAAAAAAAAAAGACAGACAAACAGACCTACATTGTATCATGAGGGAATATTTCCAGCTAAGACAGGGAAGAATTAAAGTCATCACAGAAGCCACTAGCATAACATCAGCTCAATACAAGGTACAATTCTGGTCAGCCGTATCTTAACAACATGAATTTTTTACTAGAACAGATGCGAAGATGAGGGGAGCAACAGGAACCTATTAGACAGAGATAAGACTAAAAGCTCATGACCTGTCAAGCCTAAGTAAAGCAAAGCTAAATGAGTGTTGGAGGAGGAGAAAAACACTGCCTAGTGTAGAAAGCCTAGCTGTGTTGAAGAAAGAAAAGAGTGTGACCACTGTATTTCAGGGACTGCACGAATGGCGTTGTTCTTACCATGGCAGGGCAGCCCCAAATATCACAGGCCACTCCTTTAGCCTGGGAATATTTCAATCCATGTTTCTGAACAGTGTACCTGGAGCACCGGGGTGGGAAGCAGGGGAGGGGCAGAGAGAGCCTACCTTTTTCTGAATCTGTTCATACACTGACAACTGACTGTAAAAAAGGATAAAATAATCAAAGCCCCAAACAAAATAAGGCCGCAAAACCAGCAATATCGTGGAAAGGGGGAACAGAAATGAAATAGGATAGCTCTTAGCCAGCTGGATTTCACTGGCATGTAGGATACTAGACAAACAGGCTTTATTCCCCACTCTGAGCTCATCCTCTTTATCCTGTCAGAGATCAGTGTAAGTATGGGAGAGCTGTAACTCTCTCTGCACCCAGACACACATTTGCTGGAGAAATGGAACATGACTCCTGCTCAACAGCCTCTACCTTGGCAGCCTGCTCCTTGCAGCAGGAAACACAGGTCCAAACCCTTTGGGAAAGAGCTGGAGCTGATCTCCATCCCAACCACAGCACAGCGGGGTCTTGGCTAGCCAGCTCCCCTGCAAGTTTGTGAGCAGTGGCCCTCAGGAAACACTTGTGAGACACACAGAGTCCACCTCTGTGCCCACAGCTCCAGGAGCCACAACAGCAGTGAAACACACTTTGTTCGGATGGATACTGACTTTCAGGAGCCTTTGCTCATTGGCTACAAACTAGATAGACAAGGACCTCATACAAGGCTCTTCAAGTCTCTTTCACCCCTATCTGCCAAGCCATTTACAAATTGACTGCTCTTTTCATAACATTTCCCTAAGACCATACTCCAAAACAGTACTTAAAATCCCCTCCTTGAACACTGCAGTAAGCACTCCTCCATGGAAATGCAATAATGAGTAATATTTCCAGTCTGTGACTGAAACTTCATGTCACATATGAATAGAACAAACTATACAACAAACTCTTCCAGCAATTTGTTTGTGCATCTTGTCATTGACTCAGTCCATAAAAGTGCTTCTCATTCCACTCCTTAAGAGAGTTAAAACCTTCCAGAAAAGAGATACCTAGGTGCTGGTTTGGCCAAATCCTTTACTTCTTACTTCAAACAATACCTCCACCTAGCTACTACCATCCAACTCTTAATTCACCTACAGCACTTTCAAACAACAACTACTCATGGCATAAATACAGTCATTAATACAGGTTACAATACCTGAATCAAAACCTGTCATTTAACACTCACAAGAGTTAGCTATGAGTGAAAGCAATGGGCTTTTTATTTAACATAGCATCATACTTAAACCAGATTTTATTGAATTGGGAGCAATTAAGTTATACCAATAGGTTTTATCTGATTTATAATACATTTTAAAGTGAGAATTCAGCTACTTAAGTTAACAGTTATGATAAGTTTGAGATATTACAGCTAGAGTCCTTCACTCCCAAACGAATAATCCCTTCTTTATTTCAACATTGCCCCACTGTGTGGTCCCTAATATTTAGTCTGTGGCATTTTAAAACCTTAAAATAATTCTGAATGACCAAACCTGGCTTTACTAAGCTAATGCTACTGTTTTCCTCATTACCTTCTTTGGTTCATCCAGTAACACTAATGCATTACTGTTTATAGGTAAGTATCTATTGGTATTTGAGCATCTGCTAAAATTAATGCAAATTTCCAAAACAAAAATACAGCAATGCTAGGGAAGTAAAAAAAAAAAAAAAAAAAAGGTGTTTTCCCCATTCACTCAGAAAAGCACACAGCTCCACCCCCAAAACCACAGGCTTCACAGCATCTAGCAAGTATGTTTAAAAACACAAGCTAAAAGCACTCCACACTCTAGGTTTGAAGCTAAGCAAAGTGGAAAGCAATTATCACCAGAACTGTTTTGGGGGGTTTTTTAACATAATTGCATGTAAACACTTTTTTCACTCTCATATTCAATTAGTCATACACAGAAGTTTCCCTTATCTTGCCATCTACATAGCACAAATAGCCAGTCCTAAAGCACTTAAAATATCACCAGGTATTGGTGGTCTGCTAAAACAGAAGAGGATTGCAGATTATACCACAAATTCTCTCTCAAATCCCACATGGAGAAAAGGTGTAGGCAGATGATAACAGAATAAGATGCACAGTGATGCCAGGTCCAGCGGGACTGGAACACGCACAAGTTGATGTGCAAGAGGTGGCACAACATCACAGAAACAAAGGCACCTCATCATTTTGGTACTGATTACTATTTTGCTCATTTCACATCATAACACTCTGGCAATGCAATTATCTTGCCCATCACTTGCTTACCATCTGCCCATTGAAAATTGTCCATACGTCCAGAATATATAATTTTTCACAAAAGAGTTTTTTTCATGCTCCACCCCCACAACCTGCCTTACTTTATATTGGAAATACAGAATTTTCAAGCAGAAGTAGATCTTCTCTCTTGGCCAAAAACTCACTATGTATGTCCCACCACAATGCTACTCAGCATTCTCCTCAGTCTGAACCATAATTTCTTGCCTCCACACAAAATACAAATAAGAATAACTTACTCAAAGTCAATGCTTCCCTCAATCAATTAAAAAAAAAAAAAAATCACAAAATGACTCAATACCATGAAAGGACATATACAGAATAACTTTTTTATCTGTTTATTATCTATTTCAAATCAGTGTGCCAACAAACCTTAATGTTGTAAAACTTTGCTTTAATTTATCTTAGTTATTTAGGTGGTCTTTTCCTATACAAGAAAGCCAACTGAAGATAGCTGCATTTATTTGTATCAGGAAGACACTGCAAAACTAGTTTTTATGCTTGTGTGTGCCAGTATTATTGCTGTAATGCATGAATGATTATGAAATTACTTAACTGCCTTCTTTCCAAAGCCATGGTTATTCCTCCCAGGTTAAAGTACAGAGCTAGCTGATTGTGAAATACATTTATTCATGTGTCCATTTCAAAATGTAATATTCTACAAATACTGTATTTGCAAGTTAATCTTTTATTTGCAAAAATAAACTATTTACTAAAGTGAACAAGAGGAAAATGTGATTTAACACTTCACAAATAAGCATAAAACCAGAGAGACATGCATTATAGATAAAAGTAAGAACTCAGATACCTAAAATTTACCATAGAGGTACCATTTACTATTAATCATTTAGCATATGACTTTCCCCCTACATGCATTTTTCAGTCTCAGTTTAGAAAATGCCAGTATGATTCTGGAATACACGTAAGATTGAGTTAAAATACTGACAATGATTTGCCAACTATTATGATCTTATTCCTAAAGTATTAAAGTCTTACTGCAATTAAACCCTATTGGAAGCATTAAAATAATGAATTAATTTTACCTGCCATTCACAACATATTATGAATACTGTATTTCTGATTATTTCACTGCTGATTAGATGGTTATTAGAACATTTCCAAATTGTAGAATGTAATTCCTACAATCAGTTCAGCTACTGCTCCTTTAGAAATGCTTTGTTAAATATATTTGAAACCTTACTCTGAAGGAGCTTCTCAGGTCCTAAAAAATAATGCAGTTAATAAAAATGAATATCTAAATGTATGGTTCTATACAGGACAAAACTAAGGACAACTACCATCATGTGACAAAATTATTTTGATACCTGATGAACTATGCAGAGTAATAACTGTTCATCAGTAACAGAAGCTGGAAAATTAGGCATCTGAACCAGTAAGGCAAGTAGTGCTAATTATAAGATCTGAGAAACACTGAACTCCCCAATAAGTCATTGTGAACTCACTATTCAGGATCATACAGTCAGGTTAAATTTCTTTGCTTCTTACTATGTGCAAATCAAGCAAGTCTCAGTTTTACTGTGGATCTTACTGCACTTGACAGGTGATGGTGTTTTCTAAAGACCACCTAAAATTATGAGTGATAAGGGAATATCAAAATTGTGATTAGCAGGAAAAAAGCCACAACACACAGAAGTTGTAAAAGCAGATTAACAGTAACAACAGAACAAAACAAAAGCAAATGGCTACCAAAAAAAGAAGCTTAAAATGCATATCAGAAGGCAAATACAGATTTTTCACACAACCTGACACCTGCACGTGCATTACTTTTACTGTAAAGCTAATGACAAGATAATGGAACTAAATCAATACAAAAGAAAACCCAGGGCAAAGCCCACTGGCTTTAAGATGATCACCAATATAATCATTTACATGCATTGGATCAAGCCAAAATAATTATTAAACTTACTGTCACTTTTGCTGTCACCTTCTTATCTTGTAAATTCGTCACACACACACACAGAGGGAGCAGGAATCACTCCAGAAGCGACATCCTGTTCCTAACCAACTCGTTACCCCAGGTCACATGAAGTCCCAGCTTATTCATCACCACATTCCCAAAGATGCAGGTGCTCCATCCTGTGACCAGCATGCACTCATCACCTGCAGATGGACAGCAGCTGGGCACCCAGAAAAGAAGAGCAGGGGAGGGATTATGCACAGGTTACCAGTTACCAAGTCTGAGGGATCACTAGGAAAGAAAATATCACAGTCCAGCCTACTTTCATTGTTTGTTAATCTAGTTCCACAGTATGTTCAGACATAGGCCTGCCTGCCTGGATGTCATTTCTGGGCATATTAAGGAGATGATGGTCACTGGGAATCACGAGGATGCATTTACAGAGGTTTAATCATGCCTCTCCAATATGATTGCCTTCTGTCATAAAATGACAGCATTTGTGGCTGAGAGATCAGTGGTGTCACCCACCTCGATTTTAGGAATACTCAAAAATCTCTCCCACGGCAACTTTGCAAGTTACAGCTTGGATGGGTAAAGCACTAGCTGATAAAAAGCCCAAACATCTCTCTCATTAGGCTCAAATGGTTCACAATCTGCCCATGGTTACAAAGTGAATAGATTAGGAACCCGATACTGTTTAATTTCTTTCACAGCGACCCGGCAGAGCACGCAGCAAATCTGCAAACACTACGTTTACAGGTGTAGAAGACACGCCGGAGGGCAGGGTTGCCATTCAGAGTAACTTAGATAAGACCAACAAAAATGTCATGAGAGCATAGCCTGAAGACCAACTTACTGGGGAGCAGCTCCCCCGAAAACAAGCTGGAGGTCCTGGCAAGACAGGAATCAGCCTCCCCCTGGCAGCAGCAAGGAGAGCGAACAGCTTCCCAGGCTTTGGAATCTGAAGCACAGCCAGTGGACTGAGGGCAGCAATTGTTCTGCTCCGTGCACAATCCACTTCTGTGGGACCTGCACTAGCAGGTTTGCTTCTGCATCCGCGTTATGAAATGGCCACAGGAGCAAGCTCAGAGGAAGGTCACAAGGAGAGCTGTCAGCTGGAACACACGTCCTGTGAGGAGAGGCTGAGCACACCGGGATTGCTCAGCCTGGAGAAAGCTTTGGACCACCTAGGATCAAATTTTCAATACCTAAAAGTAAATTATAAAAGCGATGAGGCCTTGCTTTTCACCAAGGTGCACGGGGGCAGAACAGTGATCTGGGAAGTTGCAAATATGTATTAGGTAAGGGGAAAAGAATCACAGTCCCTAATGGCAATATATAAACTGCAGTTAAGAATTCTGAATATGATGCTACTCAGTGCTTTACCACGTGACTCCATTAAGACAAGGAGCATACTTTTGTTGTTGCTTTGTGCTGTTTGTGGCCACACTGAGGCCTAATGGACAAAATATTACTCACAGGGATGAAACATGCAAGCCATTTATAATAAAAGGCCAATTATGCTGCAAAGTAGTTTTCATTACTTCTTTCTCACTCTTTCTAGAGGCACAAAAATTATTACTTGTGGCTATAATTTCAGCCTTCAGTTGGAACCAAATATCTTCCTACAGTGCTTTCATTAATAAAGAAGGTTGTGGCATTCAGGAGCTAGAATTGAGGGGTGGGGAGTGGGAAGCAACCAACCAAAAAAACCCCAAACCCAATAACAAAACCACATATAGAGTATTTTACCACTGGAGGAGGAGAAGAATGGAGTATTTCACAACCCACTCTTACTTTTAAACCAAAGTTTAAGATTAGCTTTTCAACACCAACAGCCCTGAACTCAGTTGAAAGGCACCTACTACAATTTCCAATAAAGCAACAATTTTTCCATGTGAGCCTATTACGGGTTATTTCCCATTTGACAAGAATATCTTTCTGAAGAACAAGACCACAGCCAAATTACTGCCTAACTTCCAGGTGAACAGCACTGACTCAGACTATGCTGAAAGCTCTGCAGAAACTCACGTGCATCTCTTCTCCAGGAACAAGTCAGGGCAAAGTAATGGCACAGATAAAAGATAACACAAAATACGAGCCAGGGAGTTTCTATTTGTAGAAGTTCTGCACTTCAGCAAGCAGTCCTTCAGTAACTTCCAACATTTCAGGAAAAAATCTAATAGTAAAAAACTCAACAAGAGCCAAAGCACAAGATAATTGCAATTGCTCTCCTTGAAGTCAGTCCCAATTATTTGAGTATGTATATTAAGCTAAGAAACAACCATGGAAAAAAAATCCGTCTTCTTTCTACCTTCAGAAAAATAAAAGGAGAATTAACATCGAGGCTGACTTAAGAAATGTGGAAAGGTTCTACTCATATCACCAATTTTGTTAATACGTGAAGCACAACAGGCAATCACTTTCAAAAGAGTTTGCCGCTGTTCATTAGTCAGCCTTCCAGGCATTGTGCTTTTTTCTTTTAAGCTAAGCAATGTAGAGATGAAAATGTCTGGAATCAAATTTCTGACTATTATTCAGTGACCATTCCACTGAAAGGACAAATTAAAATGGGATCACTGTGTAACTTGAAAGTGGATTTTAGTAGTTCATGGGATTATGAGTTTTACTCCAATTTTAGCTCTCTAGAATGGTGTGAACTATCAAAGCATTACAAATGCAACACAGTAGGAGTCCAAAAGTTTCCTATTACAATGATTATATATATATCATTCTTCATGGATAAATATCCAAGGCACACACCAATCCCCAAAGCTACTGTTCTGTAATGTTTCATCAGTATTTTATCTTGTACCACAGAACTACTGGAAACATAGGCCAGGTATTTTACTTATTTGGGTTTCTGACTTTGCTGTCATAATTTTCAGTATCACAGGTCCTTTCTGGACACAAACTTGTACAGCTATCCTCCACAAAAAAAACACCAAAGCCCCAGTGCATGCACAAATCTGCCATAATTTCTTCTGTACCTTCTTAATGCTCTAAGGGACAAGTACTTTATTTTAATCACTGTAAATTCTGTCAGATAATATTCCAACACTACTTTTCATCCAGAGAACTAAAAAAAATCTGACAAGAGAGTTTAACTAAGGACTGTTTTAGAAGAGCAATGCTGACATCCAGGAAACAACAATGTTGGAGAAGGATAACAGAAAAGCATTGCAATACATTAGACAACATCACAAAGCAATGCTTTGCTATTAACTGTAAAATATTGTGCATGATAGGGAACTGCCACCCCCAGAAGCTGATGAGTCTTTTCTGAGAAGAACTGAAAGTCTAAGTAATTGAAGGATTTGTCACAAACTGCAGGAATACTTCCTGGGAGTGGGTACTGTAGGAAGCCAATACAAGTTTTTTTTATATATATATATATATATTATAACAAGCAAGGGGATAAAGGGGATATGTTGATGAGACACAGGTGTAGGTACAGATTTGAAGGGCAGAGGACAGTTACAGCTGTCACTGGGATCTGCAGAACTGCTGCATTAAAAAAAAAAAAAAAAAAAAAAGAGTCTAGGCTTTATCCAACCAGCATTACCAGCCTGAAGCTACCCTACCTCACTTCAGTTTATCCATCTGAACTCTATCAAGGAAATCTAGGGAAGTCAATGATAGACAAAAATTCCAGGACAACTGTCCTTAGGGCTCCAAAGCTATTGCGCTGTTGCAAACTACGATTTCACTATGGCAGTTTGAACACCTTAAGTCCAAAGATGAACAAACCTCATGACTGGTCTTTTACCACCATACCACACTTCAGCAAGATCATGCCCAGAACAGATGAAGCAGCTGTACACTGTCCCCCAGAAGACCCTTGAATAACTAGAATAAAACTGCCTTCTAATCTGGAAACTATCCCAGCCCAATTTATAACTGAAAAGAAACAAAACCCAAAAAAAACTGGCAGGGCACTGACAACAACACAACAGCTGTATTTCAGGACTTTTCCAATCTTTGGAGAAAAAATATATGCCATTGAGATGGCTGTTACTGCACTATAAGAGTCCTCGTTCTAATTTAGTCCATTACATTATTTTTCATGGTATTTCATGTATTCACAACATCAGTCAGAAAAACTGGTTCAAAAATGCAGCCAGAATGGTTTTATATGTCTGGTAGTACTGATCTCTCACACTGACAAGCCTCTTTTGTAAGTATCTGAATTCCAAGGATAATTATGAATTGTCCAACTGCATCATTTTACCTGCATTTTGTGACTTCCAAGTAAGAAGTAAGGTAAGAACAAACAGATTTTCACTTGTGGTCCAGTGATTTCAACTCTTTAGCAGAAGCCAAAGATAATGCACCAGGTAAACGTGTAAAAAAATACACTACATGCTTGAATTAATTTTAGAAATATAACTTGGTTTGTATTTCATTTTCCTTTCCCTCTCACTTTCTACTCATAATAGTTAGATCCCCTCAGCTGTTAACTTCACCAACCTGGAAAGACCTGAATTTAAACATTTCCAAATGTTTAAACTTTCCCAAGTTTAAAAAAATAAATGCTAAGAATTTTAATTGCACACTTAGAAATTTTACAAGTGTTGGAACAAAATACAAAAAAAGGTCAGATTTAAAAAACATTTTTCCTTCCAACATCCAAAACAAACCTAGTACAGCTGATATGTTGTTCAAAAACTGCTCAAATGTCAAGAAAAAATTGATATTTAAAAAAAATATATAAAACCTACTATTTTACCTTCAGTCATTGTATATTAAAAAAAAAAAAAAAATCTCTGACTTGATCAGCCTTTTCAGATTCATTATTTTCCTTGTTTCTCCCCTTTGAAAGGCATTCCAAAAGTTCTGGCAGGGAGGAAGTAAAATAAAAAGCAATATTTAAGTAAATACTTCAAAAACTAATTTCCTCACTGAGTTACTTCAAAATCACTTCAGGACAGAAGGAAAAAAAAAAAAAATGAACTGTCTGAAAACTCCATGTAATTTCTTGTTTTTCTCTCACGTGCCTTTTGTGTGGGCTTTCCTGGGATATGTCCAAGATTTACAGCTATTCCAAGCAACAGAACTGGGATTTCACAGTTACTGCAATTGATTCAAGAAGCCTCATAGGAATGATCTCACTCTATATTAACTAGAGTTCTCTACTTATTTTTAACAGAGCATTTTGAGAAACATAACGCTTATTTCAGAATATGAAAGCCCAAAAACATTAAAATCTGAATACTGTTGTAAGGAACAGTTTAAGTGCCTGCTATTTAGAAATTCTTTAGCTACTAATAAATGTTCATAATAGATTGTGAATCCTTAAAAAAAAAAAAAAAAAAAAAAAAAAAAAAAAAAAAAAAAAGCAGCAAGCTATGAGCCAGTCTCTAAAAGAAAAAGTTGAACCCAGGATGATCAACATTTTACAGAAGGGTGTGTCTCTGGAAATGTCTCAAGGAAGAAGATGAGGTATAGAAAATTGATGAGAGTGACTGATACATTTCCTAAACATCTAGAAAAGGTGTTTTAAAAAACCCAAAGGCCAAACTCTGAAAACAGCTGGGAAAGCAAGAAAACTTGAGTTCAATTTCATCTTTAAAGAAATTAGTAAGATTATTAATCATAAACATAACATCAAAAATTATTTAATACTATATCCAGAAGTTCATGTGACACAAGGATTCCAATAGGACTACATTTGATATGTGGTGATTAGACTGAAGAAGACACTTCTTCATGCGCTACTAATACAAGAAAACAACCACAGAAATGAACATAAAAAATCCACAGTCACCTGAATGAAATTATGAAGTAAAGAAAATCTAAAACTGATTGCGACATAGCCTTTATTTAATGCCACTGAATACCTAAGATTAGGCACTATCACTGTCTCCCTAGGGGAAAGCCATCATCAAAGTTTTGTGCAACTCTTTCAAACCACAGCTTAGCATAACTAAGAATATTTTGTCTGAATTCCCACATTGGCATAACCCTTAGAGAACTATGTTTCAATTGTGACATCTCAACTTAGGGCTTAGTCAGTGCCAGCACATTGTGCCCCTTTAGCTCAAACCCAGCACACACAGGCTGTCTCCTCGGGCTGAGAACAACCCACCTGCAGAATGATCAACACAGCCAGAGCCAGAACTGGGACTGAAGGCTGCAGTAACACAGCTCTAATGTCATCTCCACTGCAGCCAGCCACTGCCTTGGGCAACTGGATTGGTCTCTCAGAGACCAACTTGTTCATTTTATATTGATTATTTAATTAGGTCCCAATCAAGCACTCCCTGCAGAAGGCTGGATGCCCTGGAAAATGGATACTAACAAAAGAAATATGCAAATAAAGTACTGGAGCCTAGAGTTATCTGTCTGAAATTCCAGTTATACAAGTGATTTGAGCAGTCAAGCTCTAAGGCATATATCCTTTTTCAGATTCTCCTTACATTGTCTGCTAGCTTTTCTTTTTAATACATATAAACTCGGGCTTCTCCAGAAATTGCAATGTCCCGCTGATTTTTTTCTTGAAAGCCTCTAACAATTCTGAACGCCTTTCTGTCTATCAACAGAGTATTTTAAAGAATCCAGAGAAATTCCTGTTTTATTAAAAATTATCAGCTATCTGTATTTCAAACAGCAGTCCCTGACCCGCTGCTCTTCATCACTGCTGTCCTTTATTTAAGAGCCTCACCTCAGAAAGATAACAGTTTCACACTGATAACAATTTCAACCTGACGTCTTGCCCGAAAGAAAAATTATTCAGGTAATTAAATACCACGGGACAGAGCATTTTACCAATGATCCAGAAAAGTCTGCTGTCCTTTAATACATGGTAGAGTTTATACTTTAAACCTGTAGGCAAGGTCAGAGTCTTAGACTACAAACCTTCCAGCCTTCTCCTCATTAAACACTAGTTACGCTTTTAGTGTTTTAGCAAAAAAACCCCTAGATTTCATCCACATTAGTCCAATACCAATCAAAAATTGTTATGTTCTTACATAAATTAAATTCACTTGGTTCTGGTAAGTAAAAGTTTGAGCCAAATGGCCCAGGTTCTAATATATGAGCACCAATTCATTTGCACAGCTCTCTCGTTTGACAGGTAAGAAGCCAACAGAGAACAGCAGCGTTTGAACACTGAACAATGTCTGGTACTTATGCGTCAAGTAAGTATGAGGTGCATATTTCAGCTTATTTGGCCTTCTCTCAACAGGTTATAATGTGTTTCTTCAGTCACAAAAATCATGTAGCAGAGCAATTAGAACCTAAATTATATGTTCTGTTTGATGGAATAAATAACCAAAGTGGCTATTTCAACCATATGGGTAATTTATATCAAGTACTGAATAAACCACCACAAAAAGAACAAGTAAGAAATTTTTGGATACACAACAGTAGGGACACTCACTTGGGTTGCTCTCCTGCCTCATCGCACCATTACCATTCCACGTACCTTCATCTGTAATCTAACACACCACTAACACTCATCTTCTCAAACTTTCAGAACTGAAAAGAACTGGATGCACGTCCCAGTTATGCTATCAATTTGTGGCGTGACCAATGTCATCTTGGCCGTTCTCAAGACTTGAAAACAGATAAAATCCTGCCCTACATGTGCAGGACACTCTGAGCTGATGATTTCCAGAATTCTGATACACTTGTCTCTAATAAGGATGTAAGGCTCTAGGTGTCATATGGGAGCTGGCACCTAGAGAAACAAATCCCAGTGTAAGAGCAATTCTGTCATGAATTTTTTAATAAATGGACAAAATTAAGCAATTATAAATATGAAACTATTTTTAAGTAACATGTTCCAACTGCTATTACTAAGAACATGTGGTGAGCTAAAATTTATCACAGTAGTGACTGTAACATTCACTACTTTATTTATATTAACTATTGTGACAGAACAGGGGCTTTGGAAGTCTGTGAGCATTCTTCAGCTGTACAGGATATCATAAACTTAATTCTGTTCTTAATTCTCTACTTAACAAATCCAGCGAGGCTGACTATACATTGTATTCATGGCTTTCTCCCAACTCTGTGAAAATTAATCCAAATCCATTTCATTAAGATACCACTCTTTGCCTTTTTATTTCCATTAGCAAGCTTTATTTCAAATGTATTGTATCAGAGCCTAATGCATGAACACTACTTGGAAAATTAATAGCCCTCAATATAAGTCCTGTGCATGGGCCTTTGCAAACAAGCACTTGCCCTCTGCCCATCTTATCAGTGATTAATAATGTCTGTAGAATGCTTCACTCACCTATTTCCTCAGAGACTGAAAAAACTACAGTATAGAATCAAAGAAAGAACAACAAACTTTGTGTTGGTCAAGAACAACGGCAACACTTCTACCCATGGGAATGCTTGAGCCACAGCTGCCTGGAGAAGGTATTCCAGAGAATTATCAATGCAAGCTTCTCCTTTTCTGGTCCTCTCTAGGCTCCTACCAGTAGAAACTTGGGAATAGCCTGGTATGGCATTTGTAATGTTCTCATGGGTGCTCTTTAGAATGATTCAGAATGCAATCCATGACAGACAGAGCTGATGGAGCCCACAATCCATGATGCTCAAGAGTTTTGATGGACTCACACCAGTTATTACCAACTGCTCCAAGACCATTTAAAGATTTCAGAGAACTGTTTCCTACTTGAATGCCAAGAGTAATCAAACCATTAATATAAATCAAGACTGTTCTCTTACTCTGTTATTATTTACCTTGACTGACAGGGAGCACTTCATCACTCCTCCAGCCAGGTATTTCAAGCCTTTATACACAATCACCCACAATCTATGGGTTAACTTGCTTGCATCTGTGAACTGGCAGTACTCTACACCAACAAAATTATATTAGTCTCAGCTCTTTAAAAATGATTAGTGGATACAGCAAAAATAAAACAGTGCAATACACACGCTATCATTCCTGATCACCTGAGACTCAATTCTGGTTCCACTGAAGAGGGGGAAAACTTCTGTTTCTCTGCAAGAATTTGTTATTTTCCTAGTGTCTTCATATTATTTCAATCAACTTTATTTACATACAGTATCTGATATAAGGCGGTGCACACAGGAAATACTACCAGGATGGACCTACTCCAAAAATACATGTTTACATTCTTCCCAAGGCAAATCACGCAGCGATTTTTACAAAGTCCCCACAAGCACACGAAGGCACTAAAAGTACGCCCTTTGCTATCGCCACAGCTCACCGCACACGGAGACACGGTTACCTCGAACACCTCCAAACCTTCCCCAGCAAGCGCGGGCGCTTGACAGGAGCGTCCCAGCGGCAGCTCGGAGGCGCCGCAGCCCCGCGCACACCTTCCCCACGGAAACCTAAGGAAATGCCTGCCAGAGCCGGAGCGCTCAGCCGCGCAGGGGGCAGCGGTGGGATCACGGCGAGGACAGCACCTGCGCCGCTCCTCAGCTCTCCGCCAGCGCCTGTCCTGCGCCTCGGCCCCGTCAAGTGGGGGCGGAAATCAACAGCGCAAAACAAAAATAAAAGGAGAAGTTGTCCCTTTCGGTGTAAGGCTCCGGGCACGGCCGAGACGTGAAACCGGAAGGCACAGTACGGACTGCGGGCCTCCCGCCCGGTTATGTAAGGCACGGCCGCCCCGAGGGAGGGGGAGCCCCGCGCCCCCCGCAGACACCCCCGGGGGCCGGGCAGCAGCGCCTGCCCTGCCCGCCCTCGCCAGCGCCGCTCCCCAGGCGCCTGTCCCGCGGGCGGGATCCCCGCCCGGAGAGAGCGCGGGGCCACCTACCGCTGCCACCTGCCCGAGGCGTCCCGCAGCGCCGCCGAGCCCCCGCGCCTGCCCCGCCGGGGAGGACGGGACGCGGGCTCACACGGCCAAGAGGAAGAGAAACGAGCCGAAAGGCTGCCCGCCCTCCGCCGCCCCGGGGGAGCCGCTTGCTCTGCCGCCTCTTTCCCGGAGCACAACAACAACAAACGGAGCGGAGCGCAGCGTGCGGGGCGGGCACAGCCCCGAGCCGCCGGTGGTGGGGAGTCTGCCCCTCTCCTCTCCCCTCCCCGCCTCGAAGCCGACCGCAGAGAAGAAGGAAAAAAAAAAAAAGAAAAAAAGAGAAAACCTCTAAAATAATAATAATAATAATAAAGAAATTCGTAAATCCCAACGCACCCTGCGTATCCTCCTGGGCTGCGGCGCTCCGAGGGCTGCATGCAGCGGGCGGGGGCAGCCAAGGTGCGCACACGCACCCGCCGCCCACCGGGAGCGGCGGCCAGGTGAGGGGAGAGGCAGGGATGGAGCAGGAAGGGGGAAGCTCCGCTCCGCGCCGCTCCGCGCTCAGGAGCGCGCGTGGGTCCCTCCCGCCGCCACACAGCCGCGCCTCCTGCGGCGGGCGAGCGGGGAGCGGCCCCCACTCGGTGCCGGTGTCGGCGCCGTGTGGCTTGTTCCCTTGCTCCTGCCTGACCGCAGCCCTCCCCCTGGAAGCCCGGCGGCCGTGCCCCGGTACCTGGGCGGGAGGTGCGCCCCGCAGCCGCGCCCCGCCGCCCGCTCGCCCGCCCCTCGGCAGCCGCCGGCAAGCAGGAAGGAGCGGCGGGCCGGAGCTCCCGCCGGCGGGGGCGGGCAGGGCAGGGAAGGGCAGGGACCCCGGGGCGAAGGAGGCACGGGGGCTCCTTACCCCCGCGGGGCTCCAGCTGAGAAAGGGACACGAGTGGCTCTGGGCCACTGGGAGCTGCGTTTGGCCTCAGCGAGGCGAGCGATGGCAACCTGCCTGCCTGTCCTGCTAGCTCGGGGCTGGCTGCCCGCTCGGCAGCCGGGAACTTCCTCCCGTAACTGGGCTTACTGGGATACATCTGATTCCCGGGGGCTGGCGGGAGGGACCTGCTGTTTTAGACTCAAAAATCACACACCCGCAAGAGAGACCGGGTATCGCCGTGCTCTGCCTGGCCCGAGGACCGCGGCGCATCTCGCTGTTCCAACGGGAATCCCACGCTGTCCGATGGGCATCCCGGAGCTCAGGACCCGGTGTCACCTTAGCGCTGGGCGCAGGCAAACTTCAGCCGCCTTCGTGGAATGGAGCTCCAGAGCACGACCCCCGGGGATCAGGCTGTTTGGAGTTCAGAGGGATGAGAAACCGCCTCTTGCGTTTCATCCAGCATTTGCGGGCAGTTCACTTGGTTGAATACTTTAGGCAGTGTTTCCATTCAGTTCGAAAATGCAAAAGTACAAAGTAAATTTGTGTATTTTTTTTTTTAAATTTGAAAAGTTCATTGGTGATTAGTGCAGCTGGTGCACCTGCACCACGTTTAAACCTCTATAAATAGAGACTTACTAAGCTAGCTAGACACCAATTTCTCATTATGTAAACCAATTTTTATCTTGCTATTCATCTCCAAAGATGGAGGACATCTTGGAAAAGTATTTTGGGCCAGATTAGGAGCTCTGTGTTCTCATGAATAAACAGTTATTTGCATAAATATTTCCATTGTATGAAATGTACATCCCAGTTTCCTAATTCCTTACAGTGCAAAGTGAGAAGTTTACATTAGTCTTTACTGAGTGTGTGAAGACTACTGTGCAGATAACATGCTGGAGTGTGAGTTAGAAAAGGCCACAGAAGGAAGGAGGGTTTGCAGAGGAAACGAAGAGGTGGAGTATCACCATTATGAGCAATTCAGAGTCTGGGAATTTTATATTAAGGATACATAAAATACTGCTTTGAATCGTCTCTTTCCTCACACTTCTTCACTGGCAAAAAGGTGTAGCTTCTTTTCTTGGAAATTTGAGGAAGATACTAAATGAGTTTGATTCTTTAGCTTTGTGTACTTTTAAATGGTAACTTGCGTAAAAAGCATGAAAATAAGAAACCAATATTTAACAACTTTAAGAGACAACACTCAGTTTCAGATTTTTTTGTGGTCATTTCTGTCTTTCCTTGCCTAAAATTCTCAGGGGAGATTTAGATCCAAAAATCACACCCTCAGAAGGCAGATGAATAAATTATGGTAATGAGATTAGAACCCAAATCTTCCATTCTTTCATATTATATGTAGGTTTGAGCTACAATAATCACCCTTGGTGGAGCGGGTCATGTTTCCACACATGTAAACAGCTTTGCATACAGATGTGCACACAAAAAATATGCATTTTTATATAGAGTGTGTGTGTTTCGACATACAATTATACACTCTTTGTTGAGGCCTAAATGTCTGTGAAGGTATGAGGAGACTCACAATTGCAGTGTGCACTGTCATACACTATATGGGAAAAAAAGTTTGAAGAAATTACTGCCCTTGTACAGCTGTGTTACCTGGCAACATCTCTCAATGTGTTGAACATCTCCCAGCTGTTCAGCTTGTAGTTTCCCCTATTGTTCCAGGATTTTTGTACGTAAGCAGAGGTCAGTGTGCTCATAGACATACTTCTGTAAAAAACACTAGAATCAGTGAACAGCATTGGTTGCTAGAAATGTAGACATTCTGATTTGTCCCTTGTAACTATGCTACTAATGAATGCCAGCCCCTGGAAACACTTAATGATGAAAGCAAGTGTTTATGTTCAGCAGCAATGTGCCCACATCTACAAAGCTGGTATCATTCCATCTTTTGTTTGCTTCCTTTTGCAGGGAGAAAAGCAAAATGTCATCTTTTTAAATACTCCACACACTATTTCACCTCCGGTCTTTGGGCAACTATAAAGAACTCTACTGGAATAAAAGACAGTATGGAAACAAATTACACAGGAAAAATAATTTTGATTTCTTTTTTTTAATTAGCTGTCCATGAAAAAATTTGCTTGATTCAGGTATGAAATGTTCTTTTATGCAAATCAGAGAAAGGCAATGGGAGGAGAGCAGAATTTGCACAGTATTTCATGTGTACTTTTATACTAGAATTGCCATTTATTATTCTTAATGCGAAGCAATTGACCTTGTTGGCCAAAGGATTAGACTTATTAGGAAAACTATAGTTTGTGTGCAATAGCCTCATAATGGGTAACCAGACCAACATCATATAAACTCAGAGAAGGAATTAATTAAAATTCATGGAACACTATTGAATTAAGATGAAAGAACAGCTATTTGCTTTCAAGAACTGAAAATGGCAAATGCAAATGTTATAATGAGGAACCATCAATGAGACAGTGGAGATTGCCATTGCAAGATTGATGATATCAAGCCCTACATGCAGAGGAAACATAATCTAGACCTAATTAGGAACTCATTTGAAATTTTTCATGAATGGACCATCAGTGAATTCCAGATGATAATAGTTTCATTTCAGTCTCAGAATCAAGTCTTTTTTATAGAGACTTAGGAGGTTGCTGTGTTTTAACAAAAACTTTTATGATGTGTGAGTCCTTAAAATCGTAACACAATGCTTAACCTATTTTTATGAGAACAATCACACAAGTTCTTGATACTTCTTTTCCCAAGAAGACTCTGATTCAAGAGCATTATCTCAGCAAGCATTTTTTTTTTTGAGCAATGTCAGACTTTATATAGGCAAACAGAACACCATTACCTGCAGATGCTGGAAACTGTCACAGGCTGGCAGCTATGTGTTAGCAGTCAATATATTTCAAAGTTAAACTAGAATCCCTAGTTAGGAATTTTCTGTATGAGTGGCTAAACTTTGGAAGATTTCTGCCAAATGTTTAGAAAAATGGCTCAACATATGTCTTTCTTCAACAAATACCTGTGAAAGGGGCAGTTAAAAAGCCACCATTTCTGAAGCCTTTGAGTGCTAAAAAATTGTGGTTTTTTTCTCAATGAACCTTGAGAATCGGGGTGGTGTTCTGCAGCCAAAAGGGGACAGACCCTCTTCAGAAATCTTGTCAGAACTCACAGTTTCTTACTAGCCACGGGTATTAAAACGTTTGACCTCATTGTAAATATGCACTGTAAAGAAGATCTTTCTACTGGTAAATTATGATTCCCTACTGGATGAATCAGCAGTGGATGAATGACAATATAATAATTAACAATCCTTGCAAATATGATATATCCTTGCCTGAATGAGAAAGAAAAGCAATTTTTAATAGAAATACAGGCATTTAAAAGATCTGAGTGATAACATTTTAGAGCAAAAATAGCCTATCAGTGGTCAAACATGAATTTTTGTTCCAAATTGTTGACCTAAACATTTGTCTTCTGATTCTAAAACATTGCTCAAGAGGTGAGCATTATTTTTATGACACCACCAATATCCTGTTTGCAGGAAAACATTGAAAAGCAGTTGTAGTAAGACAGAACTGTGAAGATGATCGTAGCAGGCTTTCAAACTAATTTTCTCCATTTTATGGGGGTTTTTTTGTCTCTGTCTAATCATTGCCTCTGACAACCCAGTTTTCTGTGAAACTGATCATCTCGCAAGTTATTTCAAACACACCTCGTGCTGCTGCAATATAGGTCAAGGAAGTCCTATGATTAAAGGAGATTTCACTCTTCTTTTTCTCCTGACACGAACATTCAAGCTAATGGAAAAAGTTCGTCAAAAATATTTGATGTTTTCAAGTGCTGTTAAGAACATTACCATGTTTCTGCTTTTCACTTAATCACTAGAGAAAACATGCCTGCTGTGTACAGTTAATTTACAAATGAATGAGTAGAAAACAAGCCTGTGTATAAATACCTCTTTGTTTATACAAATTAAAGTGTCTCTATTCTCAGTAATTACTTACAGATGCATGCACACACACAGATATACATAATTTTTTTATGTATATCCTGGTTTTTTTAAGCCATGATAGAATGTTTTAAAGGTTTCTGTGGGCAGATGGAAAGTTAACTTAAAGAGAGACAGAAATCAGTATGTACAAGACTACCTACTGTGAACCTCTGTTCTTCCCACCTTCCCTTTTTTGCTTATTACACCTTGGCTCTTACATTGCATGTGCTTCAGAACTGGGACTTCTCTTTGGGATGACCGGCACAACACTTCCTCTATTTCAGTACAGATGCTTTTAAAATAACAGTCCTCACTCAGCTCAGTGCCAGAGGAAGTTCTGCCCGTCTGTGTCTCCATCCGTTTTCTCGATCCGTTATCTGCAGTGTGTTGAAGTACTGGTTTGTTTCTAATGCCAGTTCTCCAGCCATTTGGAAAAATCATCTTTATTCCAGACATGTGAAGTATCTAACTTCCTGTCACACTGAACTTGGAAACAAATGGAACAGGCAGGGCTGTCCAGCTCAAAGTCCTTTTACTTTTCTGTCATGAAAGAAAAAAAAGAGGAATAATGCTTTCGTTCAGCTTTAAGAATGAAGATTTCCAAGTCCTCAAGTGAAAGTTTCCAAAAGGGGTAACTGAAAAGAAGCCAGGCTTAGAACTGCTCTGGTGAAGACACATGTAGTACACTTCCCAATAAGAATGGTCGCCTGGCATCCACAATGAAATAACTTTTGTGTCATTCTTTATAAAATCATAAGATTCTGACATTTTATTTTCCAAGTTAATTTTTGTAAGGAAATTAAAAGGGGATTAAAATGCATGATAAAACTTAATGACAATATGATTTTGTTTACTATAGTGTAATCCTTGAAGTGAAACTCTGTAAAAGGCTAAGATTTGTATTACATGCAACTTGTGACCTCCTAGTTCTTGAATTCAGTGCAATTTGAGAGTAAATCATAGAATGTAGATATGTCTCTACAAGGGAATCTAGTGTGTGCTCAGATCAGTTTTATGTTATGTAAAACATACTCCTTAAAACTCAAACACGACAGCCATCATTATAGTTTCTCCTGCTGCAAAAGAGAGAAGCCGTAGTCACTGTGGGCAGACATCTACAAAGCTCTGCTTTATTGCTATTCAATGCCTTTCCAACAAGAGGAAGTCAACCAGCCTCACACATAAAACTTACTCCAGAATGCCTCAGCACAGCTGCGGCAGTATCAGCAGAGAAAGAGCAGAAAACATTTTTGATAACTGAATTGGGGCCTTCCCCTTCACACTGCAGAAAACAATCTCCTGCTACAAAAAACAATCCTATTTTGCAGCTGGGGGTTAGCTTCATAGGATAGGAAATCATGCCATTTTTCGGGTTTGCTGTTGAGTAATCTAGAGGGATCTGAAAACCAGCAGTTTTCAGTACAAATCTATGCAAAGTGTACGATTATAGGGCATGTAGTTGCTTGCACTGCTTTCTGCTTTCCCCTCTGGGAAATAGTTTTCTCTTTCATACGTGGCACTGTGCTAACCAGCGAATTATCTTTTCTTGCAGTTTAGCAGATTAAATAGCTAGTGCAGTATACATAAGAAAGAATTTTATCAACTGTGCTTACAGTGCTCGTTTATGGACTGCGCGTAACTTTGTTCTGCTACTGACTTTAGCTCGAGTTGTCAATGAATAACATTCCCTCCCCCTGATTGTACATTTGCAAAGTGGGCAAGTTAGCCAACTGGATATGAACAGCAAAAGGATGTTATTTGCACCTGTGAAGTTTGTTTTTAGAAAGGAGGATACAGTATCCTTGCAGGGTGTTGTATCACTATAATGGAAGAGGTGGGGAAAATCTGGATGTCAGTAGCACTTTTAAGGATTAGCAGAGTAGTATCCCAATTTCTGCCAGAGGATGCCTGTTCTTGGTGATCTCTTCTGACTGGCAGGTATGGATTGACTTATCCTATGGGCTAAGCAGTCAATTTGAAAGAGAGAGGTTTTCAGTAGCAGTTCATTCCTTTACTGGGTGTGCTGCGCTGCATTGCTTAATACTAGAGTTTACCCCAGATTCAGACATGGTGAATAGAAGGATAAATCAAACTTTAATCAGAAAAGTGCTTCAAATTTATGCACCTTCTAAGGTTAACCGTAATAAAAGATGGCTATTTTGACTGGCTGTAATAAAACCTGTAAAAATTTAAATTATAGAGAAATCTAAGTCTACCAAAACAGATACAATATTCAGTAATCACTGTCAATGAAGTTCTGATCTTGTGTGCCTGAACTATGGTAGATTGAATTGTTTTCAATTCCCTTCGTCTTTACAGTCACAACGCTACAATTCTCAACTCTGAAAATCCACAGCCCCCAAACATTCAGAAAATACATGACTGTCCTGGAAGATTCACATGGCCTTGAGCAGGGTAATTGTTACCTTATGCCTCCACAGTCAATACTGAAAACTTTAACTCAGATAACTCTGGAATAGACTATGCCAAGCTTTCTATTCCTTGGCCAAATCAAATGTAAGGTATGATAGGGCAGCGGTACCTAGTATTAATTTTAACCTGCATTCTAGATCTAAACTCTAAATATCAACAATCCATGTGGATTTTTAGACATACATTGCAAAATCTAAGTTTGCTCGCTTGTTTTTACGTGAAGAAAACTTTCTTTATAATCCTAGTATATGAAATAGATTAAGCAGTGGTTTTGAGGTTTTAGGGAGGGGCCTAGACCAAATAAACCATTTTCCTAAATCATTGAAATTTGACAAAATTTTAAGTGTCCAAAGATGAGTTTTCCAATGGGTGGTGGTAACCACCTATCAATAATTCCAGGTGGATCTATGGTCTGTTTTGTTCGTAATTATTAGGTATTTCATAATGTATTTGATATAAATGTCTTGTAAAAAAACTATATGCTCTTATGAAATGGGCAAATATTTCTGAAATGGGCAAATATTTCTATTTCCCAAAATACACTACTGTATGGATTTTAAAAGGTTCTCTGATCTCTGAAATAATGAAAATGATGCCACTTCTTTTTGTTTAGTTATTTTAAATCTTAAACCTTTCTCTTGAAGGTAAAAGAATAGACAGCTCAGAGATAGCAGTAGTCTACCACATTCCTGGTTTTTCTCTTTCTGATAAGCTCTAGGTAATAGCATAAAACTTTAGTTTCATTAACAGAGAAAAAAAAAAAAAGATAAATGGGAAATGAAAGAAAAGCTAGGCAGTATGGAAGAAGGTGGGAGTAAGAGGAGGTACAAGAAAGGAAAATTTGGGCCTCTGATGCATTTCAACAGGGACACACCCTACAGTAGTCCTCATTCCTTCCTGTTTGATATGAGCTAGAGAAAAAGGATGGCCATAAAATGGGTGGAAGGAGCCAGCTGAGAAAGGATGCAAGTAATTTGATAGAAGAGGATGAAAATTAATATCTTGAAGAAAAGAAAATTTTAAATCTTTCCTTGGTCATGCCTTTATGAAAGGAAAAAAAAAAAAAAAAGGCATTAATACAAATAAGAGTAGGCAGCAGTACTCTAGGAAATGGCTGGGGCTTACAAATATGACATTAACTTTATTAGAAAAGGGCTGAACCTGTAAATCTTCCAGTGTATAAAAGCTTGTCATAAGCAGGTCAGATAAGAGCAGAAAGAAGGTGGTTTCATTTGTAGTAAAAATGCTTAGAGATGGTGAACGCTAAATGAAAGCATGGGGTGAAGAACCAGAAGGAGTTCCAGCTCCTAGAGCCTCAGATATGTTCTATCTGCAGCAGTGTGAGGTACAGTCTGTGCTCTCTCCTGGGGCTGCTTCTTGCTGCCTCTGTACTTCTCAAAATCTGTCATCTGCCCTGCTGATGGCATGCATGCCACCAAAGTCACACGTCTTCTTGACTGTCCAAAATATCTGATGAGGACTAAGCAATGGGCACCATGGCACTCACTGGATTAAGGAATGCCACCACGGTGCCAGACCTCGACTGATGTCCTGCAGCTGTGGCAGTTTTGTGGAGGCAACACAGAGTGACCCAAATAGCTGGCAAAGTTTTCCATAAGATTAAATGTTGGGAAAAAAATTTTGTGTTCAATTTCCTGTGCAAGTCAGGTGTAGGGACTCAGTGGTGGTAGCTGAGATAGCTGTTTGTCAGATTCAGTATCTTCTTTCTGTCATTTTTTCTTTTCCCAGAGTAGAAGCAATTTTTTAATTAATTAGTATTAGTAAAACTGGTAATCAAAATACTGTGTACAGTTCTGCTATTTCTACTCCAGCTGAAACAAGGATGTTTGTGCATGTTAATGATGCCACTAAGCAGAGAGGCAACAACAAGGTTAAAGGGGAAAAAAAAAATCTTAAATATTGCATAAATAACTGACTTTGTATGATTTTCAGTTAGTGGGATGAGATATCCAGTGTTCAGTGCTTTAGAAGAATGCCTTTTTTCTATCCTAAAGAAAGTGTGACTTATACTCTATTGGTGTACAGCTTACACAGCTGTTGCAGGATTGGAATATGATTCATCACAAAGAGAAATTATGTAAACTGAAAATAGGACATTTCAAGTATTTTTAAAAAAATATTTAAAATGGAAAACAGGAAAAAAAAAAAAAAAGCTAGTTAATTGTCTGCATGAAGTTGAATTTCCAAGAAGAAACAAAGCAAAACAAAGCCCACCAGATGTTTTTGTGAATGGTTTTTAAACTTACTGTCAGCACCTTCATTGGGAAACACCCAAATTCAATGAGTAAATGAGTTTGGAATTAAAGTGAGCATATTCATAAATTTTAGTGTATTTTAATAATTTCGTAAAAACAGTCAAGTCATGAAGTTTCAGCCCAGAACATCAACTCCTGTGTAACTGTTCAGAAAAGTCTTTAAAAATTAATAAACCTATGGTGGCAAACCTTTATGTTTATAAATTGTAATGATATAGTGATAGGTGTAAATTATTGGAAAAAATTGTCAGAGCTGAACAGCTGCCAGTGGCTGAAACTGTCCCAATAAAAGTGCCAGTGTGAGGAGTTTTTTGTAGACTGGGCTTATCTGTGGTTCAGCTTTAGGTTCAGCTTTAGCCCAAGGAAGTCTTTCTCTGAAAATAGCTCTGTTTTAGACATACTTATGACGAGAACTGTGCATACATTGTTTTCAACCTTGTGTAAGCTTTCCTTCACTTGTCATAAACCCTTGCATCTCTTTCATTAAACTCTTTCATTAAATTACAAGAGTAATTGTAAGACCTGCCTAAGTTTCTCTTCCACGATTTTCCATCAAGCCCATTGAAAACCTGAAAAAAAATTCAAAAAGTCCTTAGAAATTAATAAAACAATGAGTGGTTTTTTCTAGATAAATTTTAAATAATATTCAACCCAATGAATTTAGCAATAAACTTCTAAAATAATTTTTAAAGAGCAATTTTAAGATGATAAGAAAAATATTTTATTCTCTGTACTTGGAAAGTCACATAATTTTGATTTTTTTTCAAAGATAGGTTTTGTGAAAGTATTTCTGTAAATTAGCCTGTGTTGGAGCTTGTGCTGGTGTGTGCGTGCATGTCCAAAATAGCAGAAGACAGTTGTGGTGTTTTCACTAATAATGTAGCTGGTGCATAATTTTTCCATCAAGAGTCAGCATCTCACAACACAAGAAAACAATGTATTCAAAAACAACGTGACAGAGGGAAGAGTATTAAAGAGTTCTACTGTAGAAAGACTACCAAGGGAAAATGTGATTTTTCATGACAGTAATAGCCCATCATTCGTTGTTAAATCAGGTACATATTTAATACTACAAGGATTGAATATCTCTTCGCATAACAGCATTTGATTCTACAGGTTAACATACAGTTCACCCCCTTTACCAATAAAATTCTCTGAGAGCTGAACTTCACCAAAATGAAGGTAGACTGAATGTATGAAGTGAAAAGGTCTGAAGACAGTTGTTTTGTTCCTGAGTATATATAACCCACTATAACCCACTAAAACGGGCACAAATCTTTACAGAGGAAGGCAGAAATGGCACTGTCAGATTATCTGCGCCCTCAATTTTCCCTGTAACCATCTGCAGAGCTCTGTCTTTATCCTCCCTCCACTTGCTTTAATACCTTCAATTGCAATGATGCATATGTTAAAAAAAAAAAACAAAACAAAAAACACCAAAAAACCCCAACACAACAAGCAAAATGTTCCCCCCCCTGCCCAAATGAAAACAGCCACCTGCAGCATGAGTGCAGTTAAGCTGTCAGTGGACAGAGACAAGTGCCAGGCAGGCTGACCGATAGAATTTATTTCGTTGTACTGCTTCCCATCTGCCTGTGTCCATCTGCTGCCTTGTCCATTATTCAAGGTCCTTATAGCATCTTTTGCTTCCACGTTGGGAACAGTGTTTAGTATGAAAAGGCCTCAGGTTCACCGTGACATTAATAAACATAATTGCGGCTAAAATACTGTTTGTGTGGGGGTGGTTGTTTTGTTGGTTTTTTTTTTTCCACTTGGTCACATCAGATTCTCATGCTGTGTAGTTGCAGCTCATGACACTCTCTGAAGAATATGTACTACCTATTTTTTAATGAAAATTCCTACCTCCTGCTGGTTTGGCACAAACGAAGGGCCCCAATACTACCTAATCTGCAGACAGATGGGGAAAAATATGTGTCTTTTCAATGACCAAACATGTTTAGTTCATGACAATTAATTAGATCCTGGTTTTCCCATCAAATGGGAAAGAAATTACTTAAATCGCTGTTTTCAAATCATTATGCATGTCTCCAAAAACTCTCAACATGCATAAGAAGTATTACATTTCTAAAATTAGGATTGCTTTATTGAAACTAAGCTGCAAAAATTAAAAGATCCCTCTCAGCATCAGGCCTCTTGCTGATCCTGAAGGCCAACAAGCTGAGTGTCCTGGTTAGGGACAAATTTGGGAGAAAACCCCTGTATAGGATCCCTCTGAGGAAGCAAACCCAAGTGGCCCCTCCCTCCAACTGGTCTGGTAAAAAAAAAAAAACAACCTCTTTGGAGAAAAGTGGAAAAAACTATTTTACTAAACAAACGAAGTGCATACAAGTATAAAGAATGAATAATATGAAACAATAAAACCTCTCCTTCTGAAGCGAGATGGCAAATTGAGAAAGTCCTTGCCGTGGGTGTAGCTCGGCTCTCTCTCAGTCTCTCCTCAGTCCCGGTCCCTCCGGCGCTGCTGGAAAATGCCGAGGTCCAGGCCCCGGTGGGCCGCAGGTGCAGCCCCCAGTGCTCCCCTGGGTTTTCAGTCCAGAGCAGGTTTAAACAGTTCCAAGAAAAAGGAAAAAAAAACAGTCCAGGGAACTTCTCTGCCCTAGCTAGCTGAAACTAACTAAAAGCAAAAAAAAAAAATCCCTGTCCTGCAGTCTCTCCAAGCCTCCGCCGAACACGCTGTCCGCAGAAGAATGTGGAGGAGTCAGGCAGTTTTCTCAAAACAAACTCCGCGCTTCTCCTTGCTCTTAGAACCAGTCTTAAAGGCACAGGACTCAATCTACAGCACGAACAGAACAGACAACTGGGGATACAGGCATCATAAAGTTACCCTAGGACACTGAGCAGCATCTCCTGCCTCACGAAATCTTGTGTTGTGCTCTGCTCGCGCTGAGTGCTGGGAGTGGCACTTAAAATCATCCCATTTTTCCCGTGGAAAGCATCTTTTGAGTGGGGAGTAAAAAGCGCTTTCAATGGGCGTTCCACTTGCAAAGAACAGCTTGCTGAATGTCATCCTGCACTTGCAATCACTGAAGCTGCCTATTCGAAGCAGAATGTGTCTGCTATCCTTGACTCCAAACCCGGGCCGATGCAATCAGTCCTTTTCCCTTAACTTAATGGGCAGATCTACATCGACTTTGATGTCAGCTTAATCAGACTCTAAGCTCTTCGGGGAGAGGAATTGAATTTCCTGTGATACGTGGAATCTAGCTGGCTGTCGGAGATTTAATTCAGGGTGATAGAAGATCACACCACCACCCCCCGGAATGCATTTTATTAAGTGGAGAAGAGAGTATTTTAATTAGAACTCCTGCCATAAGGCCACAGTTTAAGTGGAATATTTAAGATAAAATATCTTGAGCATAAACTGGTATTTATGGGTACTCCAGAAGTCCATCACTCAGCACTGCATATAAATCAAGAATGTTTCCTCAGTAATAGACTGTTACTTATCAATTTCACATTCTCTGTTATTTCCCTTGCAAAGGAATGTATTTAGAAGTAAATTATTTTTGTGTTATCAATTTCTCTGTATCCATGTCTTGAATATTAAATCACAAAGTAAATAAATAATTCTGCTTTATCCAGTCATATTGAGAATGGTGACACAGTGCATATTATTACATAACTGTACTGGGGAAAAAATCTCAGTTAAGGGTTAGACCTTGCAAATTCTAAACGTGGCATGAAGTACTTTTTTTTTTTTTTTTTTTTTTTTTTTTTTACAAGGATTACTTTTAAAAAAGAGTGGCATTCGTTGCAAAGTTCTTTACTATACAAAGTGTCAGAGTGGGTGAATTCGCCTTTTACACGATGACCTGTTTTATCAGGAGCCTTTGGCACATGTGGATGTGCTGCTCAAGGGAGGTACTGTGCTGTAAGACCTGTAAAAGTGTCATTGTCTGTAGGCATAATTAAGAAAATATCTAATATAGATGTGCTGCCACCTGTCTTTTTTCCAAAGAAACTGTCACTGCCAATCCATTCGAAGGCTGGGAGTTAAGTTCCCAGCTATTGTGACCCAATTCAGTGCCTAACCTCTGCTTACACTGATAATTATCTTTTCAGTCGTCATACAAGGCTTCAGATTGAACTACTGTGAAAAGAGGTAAAAATAGTGGATGTTACACTTATTTGGGGCAAACAGGCTTAGATTTATCATAGGATCATAAAATCATAGAATCATTTGCTTTGGAAAGGACTTAGAGATGATCTGTTTATTCTGGCCTTTTTTTTTTTTTTTTTTTTAATTTGACAAAATCTGTAAGTTGCTTTTTGCTCTTGAAAAATTAGTCTCATTGAGAAAAAACTCCAGCTATTTTCCTTATTTTTTCCTACTATTAATCAAAGAGAAAAAGGCTGTAGTAGTGAAATAAATGCAAATTATTTGGTAAAGGAAAAGATAAAAATCATGACACCAGATACAAAGTTAATGATAACTATTAGTACATGATGAGTCCATTAGCTATATTGATAAAGATCAGTTTTATCTATTATGAAACTGTTTCCCCCCCCCCCCTCCAGATTAATGAAATTACTAAATTTGATCTCTGAGCAGAATAAGATGAAAAGATAGCAGAATTGTGTAAATACTGGCAATGCTTTCTAAATGCATTCAATCAAGCTAAAAATCCTCAACACATTCTTTTTTCCATACTGCTCTACCATGAAGACAAAGAAATTATTGGTTGAAGCTTCCCATTGAGTGATTGAGAAAAGTATCCCAAAGTGCCAAGAAGCCTGAAGGGAAACTACTCACTTTTGAAGTAGCATATTTATTAGATGGAGATCTTTCAGGGTCCTAAAAAAGGGAAGAGGGATCTTTAAGTCTTGTCATAGCCCTGGCACAGAGTTCAATTAACAAACCCAGCCACTGATCACTTTTTATTACTGGATAGGATCCTGCATATACAGTGAATTGCTCAGCAGTGACAGGATAGAATCAAAATTTTCATTCAGCCACTGTCAGGGGTTTAATTCTTCTAGGAATTATGCTTCAGGTAGAGGACTTATATTCCCAGACAAACAAATATTATCTGCAAGACAGAATCTTCTGGAACTCTCTAACCTTTTCAGGACTGAAGCAGCCATAGGGATTTTAATTTTTGGAGGGTGGAACAAAGACACAAGGTCTGGAATGTAGATCTACAAGATTTCTGCCCATCTTTACTCATAAAAAACACTCAAGCAGATGCTTACAGGAACTCCAGTGGGATTCAGTCATGTGTTTTAAGCTGGATATCAGTGGTGCTCTGAATCAAGGTCAATAAGCATATATACTCAGTGTTCACACAGTGACTAGTTCTAATTTAACCAAAAGCTTCAATTTTAAGATGGTGCTGATTGGTAGAAAAATGCCTTTTCAATTATTAAAAAAAAAAAACCAAAACCAAAACCAAAACAACAAAACAAAACAAAACAAAACAAAAACAAAAAACAAAAAACAACAACAACAACAACAAAAAAAAAAAAAAAAAAAAAAAAAAAAAAAAAAAAACAAAACAAAAAAAAAAAAACCCAAACACCCACCCCACACATTTACAGCTTTGTTGTCTGTCCTAAGACATATCAAATTGAATGCTTTGGAGTAGGAGGCTGGAGATCAGTCACCAAAATTCATTGTCAGCTCAGCCAGTACTCAGGCAATAATGAGAGGCAAACAAGCACCTAAGTGTAATGATCTCAGTCATGGTTTCAATGTACAGATTGCTATATAATGAAAGTGCAGTGAAAGCTACATCCCACACTGCAACATGAGAAGCAGTCAGTAAAGAGGTGAACAAAAGACTTTTACTCACCAAAGGAAAGTTTTCTCTACTAGCTAATTATATATAGGCCTTGGCCAAAGGGTTGCTGCAAGCAATATATACATATGGAATGAGAGAAAACAATCCTGGTTTTCATTAAGAAGAATGGGCTGATTATTTCCTGCATAAGCATGGATTAACATGAGTTTTGGAGCAAAATAATAGGTTCCTGTGGACATCCTTGAAGGACTGAAGGGAAGGAGACCTAATATTCCAACAAAGGATAAGAAGGGGACAAGCAGAGATCTAAGCATAGGTGAAGATGCACTGTGAAGGTGCTTCCTCACAGGAAGCTAAAAACAGCTTAGAGATGGGCAACATTTTAGCTGGAGGTTATTGAGCAGGTGCAATATGAGGCAGGAGGAAAAGACCCAAGCCACAAATGAAAAACAGACAGAGTATTTGCATTAATAAGGGTGAAATATTTTTCTAACATAACCTTGCCTAAGGTCCACTAGCAAGGTTTTCTTTCACTTCTGCATATATATCTCTCTTTTGGTAATGATTTGTAGCTGTGCTGCTTTGGGATGTTGTGAATGAATGCTTGCATTTGCATTCTACTGTAACTGAGGTAGAATGGGATTTAATTCAACTGGAACTGCATGACATTGGTAACCTAAAAAAATCCATTTTCTGAGTTACCTCAATAAATCCCTGCCTCCTTAGTACATATTCCTATACTCAGAGGGTGACAGAAGAGACAACATTTCAGTAACACCATCACATGGAGAGTTTGCACCACAGACATCAGGAGAAAGTCATGGTTAAAAGTGAGGCTTGCAGGGAAAATGTCAGTGTCATTATTGGTTTCCACTGCATTAAAGGCTAAAAGAATCTTGTCGGAAATAGAACAAAGCCACATGCTCTACAAGCTGCTCTGCAACTTCGGAGTGAAAACTATCTAGGAGATGAGGCATACATATTTAATGAACCAGTAAAACTACAATATGAGCTTCCAATGCAGCAAGCTCTTTCCAAAAGCTTTGCAATGCATTGCTCTTAAAGCCCCCAGGGGTTTTCTCCTTTTTGAACAGTGGAATGACAAGAATTTCAAAAGCAGGAGATTATGTAAAAGGAAGAGAGAAGATATTTCATTCAAAACCAAAATGGGAAAATCAATGCATTTAGCTGATATTTAAGACTTCATATTTATCTGTAATATGAGAGTCCATAATCTGGAACTGCTCTTCCATCCTCTTACTCTGCCTTTATTTCTGTACCTCCCTGAAATTGTAGGCTTTAGTGTAGATCTCTGATGCTCAGAAAGGCATAGAAAAGGCTTTTTGTTTAACATTTCTGTGTTCTGCAATAATTTATAAAACCAAAACAATATATTGTTTATTATTTTTTAAATTATTATTACAGTATTCCTTGCAAGATGCTGCCAAGATTGTATTTGCCAATTATAGCAGCAGATTTGAAAAATATACTAAGGGCCATTGTGCAGGAGAAAAACTGGCCAAAATAAGGAATGAATGGATGCAAAGACAGATGAAATTGCTTGCTTAAATAAGCGGTTCACTTGTGACAATGGCTGCAGAAAATGCGGATCTTCCTAAAAAAAAAATCAGAGCTAACAGTCTATGAAGTTTTGAAAAAGTTTAGTCACAAATCTGAAATCTGCAGTTAATCTCACCCAAATTTCACAAATCAAAGTCCCACACAAACGTTATCTGGGGAAAAACTAAAACCATGGAACAACCCACGTTCATCTGCTTTATTTGTTTTATTAAACTACATCTTCGTTCCTCACTACTTCCCTTCAGCCTCGTGATATCAGTCCCCAGATCTTGAAATCTGTAATATTCTGTACAGAAATGACCTTACAGACAAAATCATCTGTGAATCAGATGAGCCTCTATAAGGAGACTGTCCCTGAGGGACATAGTCTGTGGTAAAGAGAAAGCATCATGTGTTACATAATCCCTAAGTGTTAGTTGATGTCTTGAGTCATGAGTAAGGCACTGTGGCAGACTCTGGATAAAATGCACTAAAAAACTCGAACAACTCTGTGTTGGTAGGGAGCATTAAATACTCTCAATAAATATAGAAAAATTAACCAAGACAATTCCTAGATCTATCCTGTACCTTCTGAAGATACATCATCTGAAATACCAGATCCTATGGCTGAAATCCCTACACAGTGTTCTAGCATGTGAACAAAGCAGACAATTAAATTCAACAAGGTTTCAAAAAAATTGTTTCCCCACTTAATTTTGAATGCTATGCAATAGGGATAGGGCCAAGATACATTTCACCAAGAAGCAGTCAAAACCTAACATATTTTCCTTGGTATGTGGTTTGTATATCTGTACAGATGGAAGAGTAAAAGGATTGGGTCTGCCATTAACAGGGAGTAGCTCACTCCATTCCTTGCACTTTATGAACTTGAAAATACAGTATAATGCACTCCTGCTTACTCATTTTGTGAGAAACTCTAGTCTGCTAGTGAAGAGTGTTGATTGGAAAATGTGGTGCCTTTTATTTATAAAAATTCGAATATTATTGTTAGAAAAGTGGGAGTAAGGGTAAAGAAATAAATTAAAGACAAGATCTGTCACAGGTTTTCATTAAAAAAAAAAAAAAAATTACCCCACAGAAATTGTATTCTGTTTACTGTCTGACATACAATATCTGGTTATAGTCTTCAAAGCAGATTCACAGGAAAACAAAGTGGGATTTTTTTTTCTGCTGGGTGGATATGCATAATCTACACTATTTTTATTTTTTTTTTCCTAAAGTTAACATGCTACTGTTGCTGCATCTGGTGACATTCAACTCTGTCAGGTTACAAAACCTCTGGCCAAGGAAATTTAGCCAAACCAATCCAGCAAAACAAGTCTCCTGAAAAGATCTGGGAACAAATTGGGACTCCGAGACTTTCACTTTAGGAAGCTTTTCGCGTATGTTGTTTTGAAGCATGTGATGACCACACTGAGAGTCACGATCCGCTTTGGTAACTTTGGAATTCCTCTTAGATGCGTGACAACAAGTTCAGCTTTCACCACTCTTGGGTGCAACACAAGAACACATTTTAGCTAACAGTGATACATTGGAATTACAAGAAGTTAACCTCATTAATCAACCTAAAATCAGCGTAAAATCCACATATATTAAACTGTCCTAGGGTAACTTTATGATGCTTGTATCCCCAGTCGTCTGTTCTGTTTGTGCTGTATATTGAGTCCTGTGCCTTTAAGACTGGTTCTAAGAGCAAGGAGAAGCGCGGAGTTTGTTTTGAGAAAACTGCCCGACTCCTCCACATTCTTCTGCAGACGGGGTGTTCGGCGGAGGCTTGGAGAGACTGCAGGACAGAGATTTATTTTTTTGCTTTTAGTTAGTTTCAGCTAGCTAGGGCAGAGAAGTTCCCTGGACTGTTTTTTTTGCTTTTTCTTGGAACTGTTTAAACCTGCTCTGGACTGAAAACCCAGGGGAGCACTGGGGGCTGCACCTGTGGCCCACTGGGGCTGGACCTCGGCATTTTCCAGCAGCGCTGGAGAGACTGGGACTGAGGAGACGCTGAGAGAGAGCCGAGCTACACCCACGGCAAGGACTTTCTCAGTTTGCCATCTCACTTCAGAAGGAGAGGTTTTATTGTTTCATATTATTCATTCTTTATACTTGTATGCACTTCATTTGTTTAGTAAAATAGTTTTTTCCACTTTTCTCCAAAGAAGTTTTTTTACCGGACCAATTGGAAGGAGGGGCCACTTGAGTTTGCTTCCCAGAGGGATCCTCTACAGGGGTTTTCTCCCAAATTTGTCTCCAAACCAGGACATAAACACAGAATTGGCAGAGTGAAGAATGCTTGCCTTATCTGAATTATTTGCACCTCAGTGCTGTTGTCTGTAACACAGTGGGACTGCTAGTGGCAGGGACCAAGAAAAGTTACATGCTGACCAAATCTCTTCTTCCTGTGGAAATTCACCTATGTTTTAACGCAGTCCTTTCACTGTGATGGAGGGTTCTACCAGAAATAGGCCCTTCTGCAAGTAATTTCTCGGTCTTATGTACACCCACAGCATTTTCCTCCTGGTGGAGAACAAGCTGGAACTATATATTTGTTTTTAACACCAATGTCATGGGCCAATGCCATGATGTGTCACCGCCTTGTCCATTCCTGCCTGGCCCAGAAAAAGTAGAATGAGAAGTCAAGCTGCTCTTGCTGGGCAGAGGGGTGGGCATGTATTTTCTGAGGCTCTTGGTCCAGCTTAGGCACAGAAAATGGATCAGAGTGAAACCCAAAGTGTCCCATCTGAAATATACCCACAGCAGTTTAAACTTCTAGTTTATTTGCGCCCATTTCTTACACTGAGGACCTTAGTTGCTTGTGATACTCTGAAATGTTGAATGGGAAGGGTGGAGAGAAAATACTGACGTTAATGCACAGGAAGTGGAGAAAGGATCCTGTAAATAACTACACCAGAGCACAAAACATTCTGCCCCTCCTGCCCCAAACAAGAAAAGCAAAATCCCTTCCAAATGCAAGGAATTAAGTAGTGTTAAAGGGAACACCATCCATGCATGTCAGCTATCCTTTCCTTGTGTGATACTCAGCAGAGCACATCTCATTCTTTCTCTAATGTCTATTTGTCAACCAAGCGTACTCATTAATTACAGGTGTCCCAGAATTCTTGCTGGGATTTGCAGTCACTCAGAGATGAACAATGTGAGAGCAGAATAGGAATAACAGTCATAAACCACTCTTGCCAAAGTACATTTAAAATTAATGGGTCTAAGCAATTATTTCTTTTCCAATGAGAATCATTAAACATGAGATTGAACTTTAGAAACAGGCATAGCTGACTGTCAATGGATTCAAAGCATAAGCAGCAATTTGAGCAGTTATTCTCAAAGGTGAAAAAATGTAAGGGGAAAAAGTCTTAAAAAATGTTCATCTGAGTATTTTGCAAACAAGTTAAGTCTACAGGTGAAAATGATAACTGTTCTTGTCTTGTGATTAGCAATTAAAATACATTTATATTTTAAAATACATTAAAATTGTGCCACTTTGCAATACAAAATGGTGGTGTTCAGTCAAAGGTTAGACTTGATCCTGGAGGTCTTCTCCAACTTTAATTCTATGATTCTAAAAGGTACCTAGGGAAAATGAACTGAGTGAATGTATGGAAAAATACAATGCTTTCACCTGGAAGAACTTATGATCTAAAGATATCATAGAAAGGCAAGAAATGGATGATAAAAGCAAACAAACAAAACCAACAAGGCAACTGTACTTATCATGTTCTGTGGGCTCCAGTCATTCATTATCAAGCCAAAAAGGTAAACCCTATGCATTAAAATAGTATTTCGCAATTATAGAAAAATGGAAACAGAAAGCTTGGGCAAGAGTGAGCAGTCAGTGGCACTTAACAAAAGTCTGAATGAAGTCTCTAGCCAGCTTCTAATTCCCTTGATAGTTCCTTCAGCTTACAGCCTTAATTTGACACCCTCAAAGTGATATAATGTACAATAAATTCTAGTAAATAAGCTTAAGATTTCAGAATATGCTGAATCAGTTACCATCAATTCTATTTTATTCTATTTTCCATTACCCACCTCCAAATATTTTAGTGGGAGATGCAAGTATTTTTGAAATAAAATACAAATCTTTACAAATAGGAGGGATAGCTCATTTTAGTGGAAGTCTTGTTGGGACACTGATAGTTGCCTGGCACAGTAATTTAGGTGCACCCAGCTTTAAATGTAGTAGTTTTTAATAGCACAGGACTTTTTGTTTCCTTGTTGCCTGTGTAAACAGCCCTTTGCTAAGAACAAAATACAGACCAAATCCTCCATACACCCAGTGTTTATCATCTCTGAGAAAGTTTCACAGTTCAAAAAGCAGTGTATTTGTGCATACAAGATTTTAAAATTTTGAAAATAAGCAATAAAATAAAGCTTTTGTCTAGTGACAGAGTTATAAAATTACCTTCTCTATTTACATATCCAAGAGAAGAAGCAACACAAAATTTGATGAGTCTTTGCTGAACTAAGGTAGTAACTATAAATCAAATCCATTTATTTTTCATTATTTTGTCTGCAGTACTATAAGAAAATGGGAATGATTCTGTCTGGGCTTCACTTTGATTTTGCACTGAGTTAACTAAAGCCGTGACAATGATACACAGTGATGAAGAGATACAAGTTGTGTTTCTCAGAAGGAGTAGAAACCATTAGTGTTGTTATTCAACAATGGGAAATCCTGCTTAAATTTGTGAGTATGAACAGTATTCTAATGGAACAAATTCTGACTAAATCTAGAAGTGTCATGAGCTACTGCAGCTAGGACACAGCCTGAAATCAGATCCGGAGATCTTGGCTGTCATTTTCTGGTGCATTAATTTGCATGTTAATCTTCCCTTCTGAACCCTTAATGAAGCCCAGCTTCCTCTGCCCACACAAAGGGAGAATCTTTAATATGACTTAATCATTAACAGAAGTGTGAGTCAGTACATTCATTATCCTTGACGTCAGTCTTTTTGCCAGAGCAGGAAACTCACAGAGCCATAGCAGAAAGGAGGAAATTCTGGAGAGAAGAGCCTGGAGACATGTTGGCCATTCCCCCAACAGCTGATTTAGGAATGAATTATGAAGACAGTGCCATTTTGCTACAATAATCTTTAGCAACTGTTTTGTGTCAGAGTTACACCTTAGGCAGACTGTAGGTTTTTTCCAAGGCATCTGTGCTTCATCAGCAGATGTAACTCGAAAAGGTTCAGGTTAATTCCTGTAAAAAATGGAGAAAGCAAAGTCTGAGCAGAGAGAAAGAGAAATTTAGTAGAAATTTACAAGTCCCTGTGGTCTGTCAAGGCAGTAGATTAATTTCATATAATCCTAACCTTTTCAAGATTAAAAGTGGTGGGCAATATTCTTCTCCTACGGCAGAATTGCATTTTTAAATGTATTCAATGGGAAATTACATAAAAAAGGATTAGTTTACATTGCTACCAAGCATTGTTGTTTTATGAAGCCTCCAAAGTCTCTTACCACTCTCTGCACTGCCCTAAATAATCATCTCCATGCCATCTAGTGCCTTTTCTGGACATGGTCTTCCATCTGACACCCACTGAACCCTTTCTCCAGCAGTTTAAGCAGTTCTTTGGTACTTGGTGGCACATTTTAACAAATGAGACAAATCAGTTCTGTCAAACATTTAAATGCTATTGTACTCTAATGCTCCTGAAAAGTGCACTCCAATATAATGCTGGTGTGGATACTGTTCTTCCTGAATAAAAGAAAGGAAACTGGCAGCCTATACAGGTATTATTAAACTCTCTTCCTCCTAAATTCTCCATCTCGCACTGATGCTCATGCATTTAATTACATTCAACCTGCAGAATGGTTTAAATACATGTTAGATTATGTTCTTTTGCATGTATGGCATAGGTTTGTCCAAAGGTAGGCAATTATAGATTAACTTTAAACAATTTCAATAAATTGAATATTTATGCAACTCTACACTTTGTCCTTTTTTCTTTGAATTGAACGAGTCTACCTAATTTTTAGCAACTAGGACACCACAGAAATTAAAGGAGTTTTGCCTTAATCAGATGGCTTATATTTATCATGCTGTCAGGTTGGCTGTCAAAGATTTTAATTTTGATCTATGTGAGGCTCAGAGAAGTTATTGCTATTGCATCTGAATGATAACATATACTATTAAAATTTAAGTGGGAAATGGCTGGAAACCACATATAAATTAGGGAGAAATTACTGAAGTTTTTAGGATCTAAAAAACTTTACAAAATTGTTTTACACAGATTTGATTTACATAAAGAATTCAGCTAACAATTCAATCCTGAGAGCAATACTCATAGCCATTTCTGAATTTGAAGAGAAAAGAAAAATTCAGAATCTTGTCATTACTGATAAAAGTTTATTTTATTTATATTTTATCATGTCTAAAGGTAGTAACCTTTAACCTAATGCTTCATACTGCATTTGATTTACAGTTTCATTTTGTTGCAGACACGCAGTTATCTGGCCAGGAATTTATGCACTGTTTTAGCACAGAATTTGAAGGGGAAAAAAGAGGCACTTTTAGAATGAAGAACATCTAAACGCTAAAATGTAGTAAATGCTAGTACAGTATAATTTTTAACAGTCTTTTAATTTTCAATATTTTATTTTTGTTATTTTTGAAGATTTTTTCACTCCTTTTATGAAGTGAAAACCAGAGTTCTGATGTTGCAAATCACTTGCTGAAGGCTCATTGTATTTTTATTACAATATCTAAAAATAAAAGGGATTTGGAAATAGTTGTTCTTATCGATATTTTCAGCACTTGTTGTGCAGGTGACAGCACAGGATAGAGAAGCAGAGTCTTCAGAAACAAGGAAAAGATTAAAAAAAGTGGAAATAATAATATAAAACTGCAAAGTTATTTATTTTGCTGTAGCAATTACGAGGCTTTCTCCATCTTCTCTGTCGTTATTTTGTGACTGCTAGTTAAGGAAATATGAACTCTCTGGATTGTTGTTTGCCACACTCCAAAAAACTTTGATACTCCTTGAATACACAATACTTACAAAACAAACCTACCATAGACAGAAAACATATTAACTCAAGATTTCTAAAGTTAAGAAATGCAAACGTAGAGGTCATCACTGTCCAGCCACATAACTGAATGACATTTTCCAGTGTCCCCCTGCCTCATTCAGCACGCAGCCAGGCAGTGCTCTGCAGACAGACAGCATTTCAGTATCTTGGCAATGTTTTTCCTCACAATGTTCAGGTAATGCATTGTTATGCCTTATTTATCACATTTACACTAAACTATAGAAATACTGCTCTAAAGACAGAATGATTTCTTTTCTCATGACCTTTCATGCTGTTTGTGAACACAGCACTAGGATGTTTCACAGTTCACTTGATACATGAAGAGAAGAATACAGTCAGAAACTAAAGAGAGATGTTTCTATTCATTTATGTACCCTGAATTTATGTAGCCTGAATTGTCCATAGCTTGCTTTCAAAGTATCTAATAAATGCTGGAATGTCACATTTTGAATGCAAAAAAAAAAAAAAAAAAAAAAAAAAGCCAAGGTCTCTTTGGCTTAGCTTGTGCTTATGGAACAGCATAAGTGAATTCAACTTAGCCCATAGCACTTACAGTGTCACTTAGCAAAACTACACTTCAGTGAACAAACACAGTTTGATTATATAAACTATCATACTATGTAACTAGCACACTGTGTGCCCACAAGAAAAACAGTCAAGATTGGTACAGCCTTCTACCAAAATTGCAACGATGGTGACAGCCGCAAGAGCCTTTCTTGGCCACAGGTATTAGCTTCCTGCAAAAACTCTGAGGTTGCTACTGCTTTTTCTGTCACTCAACCCACAGAGTAAAGTGCACTGCTTTCATTGTGTTGTACTTCAGGGCAGATATGACTGGAGATTTTCGTCACAGAGCTTTTCTGGCTTTATTTGTAAACATTATTAAGAAAGCTCCACATTTTCATTTTTCCAGTCTCTGCGCAACTGATCTTACTCAAGCCCTCTGAAAAAAAATGTTACAAAAGCAAGGAATGGAAATTTCTAGCCTGAATGCCTTGCTTTCCTAAAAGTGAGAAAGAATTACAGTAAACATTGTAGACAAGCCTAAAAGGACAAGCTGCAGGCCTTTTCCATTTTCATTTTGGAAATTTCCATTGCCATTTGATTATCAGCATGCATGTGTGCTGCCATAGCACAAAGGAGGATGGACTTAGAATTGTCCTTCGAATTTTTCTCATTTAAACTTATTAAGTTTCAAGATGTTTTACTGCATTAAGATTTAAGCAGCTCTCTTGTACAGCACTTAAATTTAAGCAAACATTTCTTCTGCAAGACACTCAGTTAGATATTTGATTCTGCCCTCATAGCAACTTATTCTTGGGAATTGATGTTTATATGGATCTTATATTCTGACAAAAGGAGCTGTCAACAAGATGCAATCACTCTACAACACAAAATTTGAAACATTTTTTGGGATTTAAATATAAAACAATACAAACCCAAACAAATACATTTCACTTCATTAGTCAAGAGAAGTAGCAGAGACCTTTTTGTTCATCAGATAAATTTTTACTTATGTCAAAATTCAGAGAAGTCTAGGACAAGCAGTTCAAATGATGTTGCCTCAAAGCAGTACATTCAAATTTTGTAACAAGTACTTCACTGTTTCATGTTTACCACCTGCAACTGGCAGTCTCTGAGTTTAGGAGAAAGACCTGTCTACACTTGAAGAATGGGTGTGAATATGGAAATTAGGGCTTGTAGGTTGAACCTAATCAAACAGCCAGGCCTGGTATATTCTATAATTTTGTCTCAACCAACATCTTCTTCCACTAATCTTTTATACTACTAACACAGCATATAAATATAATTTAAATCAGGAACTGAAGCATGTTGAAACTTCTTCACTGGAGTATTGTATCTGCTTCTCATGTTTTCAAGTTTTAGCCATTATATCTAATTATAAAAGCTTATAGTTTCAGATAAATAGTCAAAAAAACTAGCTTTAAAAAAAAAAAAAAGTTTATCTTCCCATACATATTATTCAACTTCAAACTGAGTATAGAAAAAAAATTTTCCCCTTTAAAACACAAATCTCTGAAATTCTCTTTCTTTTAGCTGAGGAAAATGCTTCTTTCCCTATGACTTTGCTGATCCATGGCCAGGTCAGCATCCATTTTTCTTGTAAAAGATTGTTTAGAGGATTTGATGATAACCCATTTAGCGGGAGAGAAAGTACGTTTCTTTATATTACAGAAGATAGTTGCATCTGTGCTCCAGAATTTCAGAACATTTTCATTGCTTACAGGAACTTGAACTACTTACTGTGAAACTGGATTTTAAAACTCAGCAGTTTTACCCTACTTCAGTTTTTCTTTGATCTGCTGAATGCCCAACCTGCAGTATTTTTAAGTGTTCGTCGACAAACTTTCATATTCCACTCCAATTAATTTCTTGCCTTACTTTGACAGAGATTCTCATATAACTGCATCTGTCTCATTATGAATAAAAGGCTAATTTTTGAGACTAAAACTGAACAGAACTATCATAACAATCTTTTTTTTTTACCTAGTCGATATGATTCAGCCTCAAGCATTAGTTCCAGCACTTTAAACACCTTAAAACCTCTCTCTACATTTTTCTAGAAGCTTGTCTTCATTGGATAAAGTTTTAATACAACGAAAATATTTCTCCATGGTTTCAGTTAAACCAACCTTGAATTAACAAATGTTGTAATGGTTAACTCCACTGAATTAATCAAGCCAGAAATGAAGTCTATTCTAATTCAAATTTCTGAATGTAAGTTGCAAAAGGTCCATCTTAACACCCATTATTAAATCACTCAGAAAATGATGCCTGTGTACTGAGAAATGGGAATCTGGACGAATAGTGTAAGACTGAAACAGTAACCAGAAACAAGAAGGCTTGGATTTGTATGTGTAACACATTTTATTTAAGAGCAGTGAATTTTCATATTCTGGAAAGTAACAGACCTGTATACAGACTGCTCTTCGTTTTTCCATCAGTACCATAAATGTGAAGTATACATTTTCACTAGACTGAAACAACGTGGTCATTCAGCAGTCCTGTGCACGGCAATGCTTTAAAACTCCTTGCTCTGGACTCAAGACAGAAACATTTCAAAGTGCAGACTGACCATGAAGCAGTGCAACCTCCTGCAGTCTCTCTGCTTGCCGGCAACAGCTTTATGAGGTGGTTACTTCTCATCTCACTACATCATGTCAGAAACTAAACATCACTTCTGATCTAAGGCAAAAAAGAGGGATTTGTCAGAAAACACAAACACAACACAAGTCAGGTTAGATAACTGCATAACAGAAAGGATGAGAATTTTAGATTATCTGTGGTGAATATGTACACAAACTCAATCTCACCTGTGGGTAGTACTTATCCAAGTTGTCCTTTCTCATTACAGAATTACCAGCTCTTGCAGCTGGCTGATGTTATTAACAGCCATTCCAGACCATGTGTGAACACACAAACACACTGATTAGAGGCTATCCTGCAGCATCTGCCCTGCTTTTTAGTTGTTAGAATATTTCAAGTCCAAATATTCTAACAAGAACAAATATTGCCGGTCTAACACCTAAACCCATTAAAATGATTTTAAATGGTTACAATAGTGGGTGACTCTTCCCTGCATTCTGACTGAATCAGCTGCGAAGGAAACAATGACTCTGAGAGGTTGCAGTCAAGCAACATGAACAATTGATGACTTTTAGAAAGAAAACCCAGTAGTATCTGAAAAGTCACAGTGGAGGACTGAGACCTTGAAACTTTAACAAGAATTATTCTATTTCCTCTTGGGCACAGCACCACCACAAACCCTACCTTACCGATGTTGTGACTGGACTATTTCTCTAGCAGAGGAATTCTGTTTGGTGCGAAGAAACATTTTTGCCCATAGTAAATGTTATATTTTGAAGCATTAGTTTATAGCTGTCAGGAAAATAATAAGATTACAGGGAATTGAAGATCTGCAGATGTTTCTGGTAACACTATGCAGATCCAATGACAGTACTGTGTAATATTTACTTTAAAAAAACATACCACAGCCCCAAAGATATGCTTATCCTCAAAAGTACAGTGTGTCATTCAAAAGGCATGTAGTACAAGAATTAAGATCCAGAATGCAAGATCTATCAGTACTTCTACTTGCTAAAGAAAAGTTTAAATCTGAACCCCTTGACAACCAAGATTTTGTTTTCTATGGTAGTGGAGCTAGTTCTTTTTGCCAGGTCTTATAAAATTCTGCATAGATTCATGCATATGTGTACAAATAGTGAGGGGTTGTGAGAACATTATGGAAAATAAGACCAATATGGGTCACTCATAACCAAGATAATATTAACCAGATTAAAATATTTAGTTGCTATGGTTTGAAACACAGGAGGAAAAAAGGGCTGTTTCTTTGTAAAAGATCATCTTGTGATTTTTTCCCAGCCCCTTTTCCTCATCAGTCCTAATTCCCACAGGCCTGCCTTCTACAAAATTGGGTATAGTCAGAAAGATCCTCAGTGAATGCTCCTACACAGGGGCTCAAATGCATGAGATGTCTATGACACATATAAACATTAGAAAAAGATATATACATGCATATATATACATTTATACACACAAACATATGAAAGCAAATATTACCAGTTATCTCCAGAATCACGCATTGCCTTCACGGTGCTATGCTGCCGTTGCACGTCAACATTTATTAACACAGAATGACGAAGATTTTAGTGAGATTTCTGAAGATCTGATTGGAACAGAGTCCTTCCTCCAGTGCAGGAGGCTCTTCCAACACATAACAAAATAAAGGAATGTGAAGAGAAAGGGGTATTACCTTGGAAAAAGTAATGCAACTCCACTGGAGCCCATGAAGTTGTCAGATGCACGGTAAACCATTAAATGTGGTATTAGTGAAGAAGTCAGGCTGATGGAGTCGGAGGCTGGAGCTGGTGTAATGTCTCCTGTGCTGGGTGCTTCATCCTGCAAAAATCATTTGTTCCACTGGACCCTGGATTTGGATTTTAATACAATCAATTCATTCAGGGAATGAAATTGCATTGCCAGTCAGGGATTTTTTCCCATTAGTTTGTCCTTCTGCAGGATATTTTGACCTTCATTGTGCATCCTGTGCGTGACTGGGCAAGTGAGAGATGGAAGCAAGTTGGACTGGGAGAAGGAATAACCACTGAGTGAGGGGAAGACTAGTAGCTGATCCTGTGGGAGAGATTCTCCTACCAGCCAAGGCAAATTGGATTTGACTTCTGGCTGAGATATAAAATCATGTTCCTACCCACCTATCCCCAGTAAAGCACATGGTTCTTTATCGAGCAGGTTATAGAAGGAGCTTATGGAATCGTAACGTGGCTTTACACTGAACATATGAGTGAAGGACTTGTCCAGAAGCTGCTGCATTCAGTTGGCACAGAATGATTCCTGCTCTCTGGCCAGCTGCAGTGGGAAGTCAGAGAGGGATCTGGTAAGACCCACATACCTGTGGGGACCTGCTCTCTAGCAGAGTTGTCTCACTACATAAATTTAGATGCTTGAAGAAAGCACAACTCTACACCACGTGCTTCTGGTGTTTCTGCAAAGCTGAAACACGGATGAACCATGTGCACCAAACACATCTGGTGCTTCAGGCTTTTTAACATGTCAGTCTGCCAGTCTGAATACTGGCTCAATAAGCCAGCGTTTCTGCACTATTATTCTACCTGGAGCACAGATCCTGGCCATCTCCTGATGGGTATTTTGTCATTGCAAGCACCTCTTCCTCCTCAGTTTAAGAGGCTGAGGTGAGTCAGGTAACAGAATACCCCTCAAAGGCTGTGAGTTTATTGTTATTTTCTCTAAGTAATTGAATAATAAAAAATGTTCCTCCTATTTCCCCACCTTAGCATTGTGGCTAAGTGACCACCTGCATCTCTGACAGCAAAGTCTGGTCAGGTAACTTGTAAAATAATATGTACAAGATGTACAGCAATGGTGTAAAAAAATTGCCCATGACAGCCACTTAGTCAAGACAGAATTTTCCAAATCTTTTTCATTAGTAACCTCTGGATAATCCAACCTTGCAGGATGTAGCATTAGAATTAAACTGAGCAGAATGCCAAAATACCTGCTAATTAACTTTATTTAACTTCCTCCCAATATCAGTCTAAGAACAGGATATGATTTCAAATAATTAGGCATATAAGATCTTTAAAACTTCCTTAATTGTTTTATTTTCTAACTGCATTAGCCAGATGATTTTTGAATCCTTTGGACTTGTACATTATTCGGGCTGATGCTAGTGGAGAGGTGCTCTGTGGCTTCCCTTCTGTAGGCAAGAGGAATCTAACATTAACATGACATTTTTAGCTCAGTTTAAAAGGAGGATGCTGAGCTTTAGACAACAACTGTACAAAATAATTCTGCATGGTAGAAATGTAAATCAAGAGACTGAGCGTATTTCTTTCAATTCAGGGAATGCAGGTGGATCGATGTACAAATACAGACAAAAACCCCACTTTTCATACTAAATTAGGAAAGGAGCACAGCAATACTCCATCTCTGCTACTGAACCATCTGCCTGTTTATGATACTGCTGATTCTGCCAAGAACTGCTCCCTAATGTCAGAGAAATCAAGGACAATCTTAGTGGTTTTTATAGACCATTACACAGGCTGGACTTCTATCTTTGCTGGGGGAATTGTGCAATTCAAGACAGCTGTACTGTGACTATACAGCTGCAGTCTTTTCCCTTTCCAGAGAGAGAAACTGCTGAAATGCAGTCTCCCTTTGACAGGACACCATATAAGCCTGTCTAAACCACTCATTAATGCCTTTGAAGATAGTGACCACTAAAACCCCACAAAGTAACATTCTACAGGTAAGATGCTCCTGGTTTTATCCCCTTTCCTCTGGGTTTCTGATGTTTTCATTGTCCCTTGTGGTTTCATTGTAGGTGCATTGGTTGTTCTGCGCCGCTGAAGTGTTGAAACTGGACAATATCCATTATATTTGGGTTCTTCATCACATCACTGCCCAAAGGAATGCTTCCTGCCCTTGCTCTCATGTACGACACATGATGGTGATGAAAGGATGTGTGCAATTGCTATGCACACTACAGGAGGGAACTGGATGTAGTAACCAGCCCTTAAGTTGTCTCTCTTGTTTTGTTTCCTTATTAGGTGTGGCTAGTAGACACAGGGAATTAAAAGTCTTTCCATAAGGCTATAAAACCCCCTATCAGCCACTTCAACAGAAGAAAAGAATGATGTTTCACTAGAAGCTAGTTAGAATGAAGCATTCTCAGTGGCAACTCTTAACACATTTTGTCTGGTGAAGCTCTCAGCAGGAAACACAAGAGCAGATTTGTGCACAACTGCAAATCCATGCAAGTGTAACACCCTTGATATTTCAGTGAGCAGCAGAGCACAAAGCAAGAACAATGTGTGCTATTCCTAAAAGTAATACAATAAGAAAACAGAACAACTTCAGTGTTAAACTTTTCTGTTTTGGAAACCAGAGAAAGGAGCCATAACCTTGTAAAAGGCCTTGTAATTTTCTTCTGGAATGTTTTTGCACTGACTGAATTACTGCAGGCACATCTCTGAAAGATTGAGCATAGCCAGAAAATTTCTGGAATAGAGATATTGTGCAGGTGGATTAATGCATGAGAACTTTATGATGCATTAAAACACCAGTAAAAAAAAGAATATATATACACACACACACACACACATATATATATACACACACACATATATATATGGAAAGTGCATGTTGGACATACTGTAACATCTGAAATCTTGCTTTTATTGTGGCATATTGCCTCCTACTGACAACTTTTATTGAGGGTATGCACATGTTACCATTAAGATAGAATGAAAAAAAGGCATTTAGTAAGAAGTATGAGGTTTTGATGGGATGGACCCCACTATTCCCAAGGCAAGAGCTGCTCCTGTTTATTTGTCTGGCTCAGCACCATTCTCTTTCTCTACATCCCTTCCCTATAACAGTAATAGCCCACCTGGCATACTAGCAAAAGAAAGTTCTGCATCTGCACTGAGGCTGATCAATGACTCATGAACATGCTCTAGTTCCTTCCTGGCCTGAGCATGCCTTTATGATTGCCATAAAGCAAAACCCACCAAAACTTAAAGCTAATGTATGTTTGTGCATATCCACACATAAACACTCGTGACGATTTGCCACACTGTTAGAATATGAATCAAAAATAGTTGTGATTCCATCAGTTTAGGTGTAAAATTCACACTTTGATGCATGCTCTTTTTGACTCCATAACACTGCATAAAAATTATCTTTAAAGAATAGAAGGGGGGTTGGGGAGGGGATTTTTGCTTAAAAAACTTTAGAATATTAGAAACCTCTCTAGTGCCTGATAGCAATATCATCCTTCATATACTCATGGGATATTGTACTGCTCAGGCAGAGGAATTAGTGCCGTTGTACTGCACGTAGGGTTTATTTGGAGTCAGTGAAGGGACTGTGGCAGCAGTAGGAGCAGTAATGGTAAGTTCATGTTGTACCAATCCTTTTATTCTCAGTTATTGAAGGAGGCATACCAAGATACACTGTTCATATCACCCTGTGAATGAGGATAATTTTGCAGCTGGCAGGAAGAAATTTCCCTTTTATTAAGAGCAGGCCAAAAGTTCTCTGATAAAAGAGTTCTGCGTAAGTAACCCTGGTAAATGGGTCATGTCAAGGTTGTTAGCTATGGCTGCAGAGTACTCAGGAATACTCAGTGGATGAACCTTCAACATAGATAGAGGAGATTTTCCTTCATTATATAAAGTCCTGTGTGGGAGTAAAATAGGTCTATGAAGCAGATGCTGCAAATGAACTGACTTGTGAACATTCTAGAAAAATCACTGGAAAATGATTTTCTATTGGAAGAGAAATTGATCATCACCATTTATCTCTGGTATATGGTCGTGACTACTCTGCAAAATAAACCTGCATGCATTTGTCATGTCAGATGCTGAGTGTTTATCCCACCTCTTTGATGTTTTCCCTCTCATGTGATACAGGGTTTGATCCACCTTCTGTGACAACCATGGGGCTTGATAAGACTCACTCGCAACCGGTACAGGCTATTTTAAACAATATGAAAACAATTCTCATCACAGCAGAGCTTAAATGATTTTTGTTAGGCACCAAGTACATGAAGAAAATTATGTGAGCTATCTTCAGGATATTTTTAAAAGAGCTTCCCCTCCAAAGAAATTCTTAGTGTTTCATGTTCTAGTATAAGCAATAGATTCACATTGAACAGAGAACATGCTGTTCTCTGTGATGATGTACTCTGAAGATGGATATTGCGCTTTGTGACAAGAGAACGTGTGAATTCACTTGACTTCTTTCAAACAAAGCTCAGTAAGTGGAAAAACCTTGGCATCTTTGCTTGGAAACAAGCTAAATTGTAATAGCAACCTTTACTTGACACTGCACCATGGTGCCAACATGCTAAACAAATAGAAATACAGTGTAATAAAAGAAGCATAAGAAAAATAAACTAAAGTGTTTGGCACCTTAAGTGATAGGATTTGCTGTGTACTTGACAAACAAGGGGGGAAAGAGCCCTGCTGTCAGCAGGCGTGCAGGGCCCTACCACGCTCTGTGCCTGCTGTGCTGCACCAGGCACTTCCTCTGTACCATAATGTGGTATAAAATATTATAATAAAAGAAGAACATCAAAAGTAAAATTCTTCCTTCCTTAATTTTTTTTTTTTTTAACTATAAGGTGAAAATATGTGATCATTTCTGTGAGAAAAATGTTTTAAAAATTAGCTTTGCTTCCATTTACAAAAAAAAATGACAATGTGAAAAAAATTATTGACATAAAAAGTCAGTGTTTTAGCCGATAAGAAATAATCCTTAAAAACAGAGCATTCATGAATAACTATTTAGGAAATCCAAATTAAGACTTACGATATTATGTTAAAACTATTACCCTGGTTTGAAAGCAGAGGAAACTGAAATATGGGGAACTGGTTTTTATCAAACAAGCATGAGAAATCTGCCTGATTTCACACACACACACACACACACACACAAAAAAAAAAAAAAAAAAAAAAAAAAAAAAAAAAAAAAAAAAAAAAAAAAAAAAAAAAGAAGAAGAAGAAGAAATTTGTTGTAAATAGCTCAGTAAAAATAAAGATCCCAGATTGTACATTGATAGGATATTTGGTGGCTCTCAAATTTATAGTTATAACACTAATTGATGCTTGCTTTAACTGTAAGAGTTTACATCTATCATCAAGTATTATTCCTAGGGAAAAATTATTCTTCCTAAAAAAAAGACAGTCCACATTTGTATATGTACACAGAAGACATTCATTGACAGCTAGTTTGTGTAAAAATTATTGTTTCTGCTGGAACTTTTTTTTTAAGTATGTCAGCATGAAGAATGGTTTCCATTATCCCAGGTTTTTTAACATTGCTTTTAAATGTCCTCCATCATATATTATAGATTTCCTTATAATAGCTCTGAAACTAAAGAAAAAATATTTCTTTTACTGCAATTCCCATCAAGACTTGAGAGGAAATGTTTTTCTTTTAGGCACTTTGAATGAGCGTGTCATCTTCTAATGTACTTGGGACTTTGATAAGCCCTCTGACTATTCCCAAAATGTTCTCTTCAATGAACAAAGGTTTAAAACCCCAAAGATTTAAAGCTCTGTGGGGACAAAGCAGGTTGCTGCTGGTATTTCGAGTTATAAGCAAGACTAAATTAGAAGCCGTAAACCATATGAGATTACTCCAATTTTGAATTAGAATCCTGCGGTTCCTTATAAAACCAGTTCCTCTACAAAAGCCAATTTCTTTCCATGAACCTCTGTAGAAAACAACATTATCCCTGCACTTCAACTTTCACAGTGCTGCAGTTAACCAATTGCATATTAACTGGCTACATATCGTAAAGTTGTTGTTCAGAGTATTCTCTTTATACAAAAATTGCCGCTGTTGAAGACAAGACACAGCCAATGCTACCAGAGAAAGAGCCACTGTGATGTGCACTCAGTTAAATAGTACATGGTAGGACAATTTTCTTGCTGATTTGATCTGCAGCAGGCAGAATCCACCAGGGGAAATAATGAAAACTTTATCAGGAGTATGACTGAGGAATTACTTTTCAGACATGTTTTCATGATAACAAATATAGAGAAAGGAAAAAGGATCCAATATCAGGTAAATTCACACTAAGCAGCAAAAAGGATAAAATACTCCCTTGATATCCACTGATAAGTTTTAGCACAAGGACCTTTAAGCAATATATATCTTTATATATCTTTTTATATATATATATATATATATATATATATATAAAAGAGCATCCTAAGATGGATTTTCCTGCAACATAATTCCTCCGTACACTTGCCACATTTCTGTATCATTATCATCTAATCTTGATTTATATTTGCTGCTTGGTCGAAAGCAAGCAGCCAAGAACCCATCTGTCTTTGAACGTGATAGCAAAATATTCATTGCTGAAATATAGCAGGAATACATTTCCAGAAAGAAAAGCTTTGTGAGCATTAACGGTAGTTGTCTTGACTCATGTAATACATATGTATACTTAAAGAATGTTTGAAGAATCTCACATTGTTAAAAGCATGAGTCAGGTTTCAAACTGAGATAGACAAAACAGTAGGAGGAAGGAAAGCCTTGTATCTCTATGCCTTTTGAAGACACGGAATATTTTATTAGATTATATGTTAGATATAAAACTCTGTCTATCTATCTATCTATCTATCTGATCTGCAACTGTTCACATAGTCTATTGATCTGTAGTTAACACTCGAGCCAGCTCTGACTTCAAGAGAAAATAAAGCAGGCTGGTGTGCTTGGGAATTCTGAGATGAAAACCAGAATTGACTCCAAAGTGTTCAAGCTGTACAAAGCCACATAACAGCATTCCTTCATCATGTTGTAAAAACAAGATACATCTGAAGTTAACAGGTGAAGAACACACTGATGTCAAACTGGTTTGGGGGCCGTTTCTGACACAAGGAGTGTTCAGATTATTTGATTCTGACATCTTGCTCCTGTCAGTAAATGAGGATTATAAAACCCCATGGCACATATAATTTTATGCTTTGTCATTGGTTGCAAAGGCTGGGAGAATGGTTCAGTGTAGACAAAAGCACAGCATTTGTGTGGATATGTAAAAAAGGGAACTGTATTTGGTTAAATAAACTCCTTTGGAATAGTTCTGCCAATTAAACAGTATCAATAAAGGATTCTTTTCCTGAATTTCTAGAAGGAAGCCTGACAAAAAAAACCCTGAAATTCACTGTCTATCCGTTTAATCCATCTCATGCTTTAAAAGAGGTCATCACTAGAGCTCCTGCAAGGACCTCCCTCTCCCTCTCCTGCTCACTAGGAATGCTTCTGCTGGTCCAGAAGGAGATCTTGGAAAGCCTCACAAGGAAAATCACTAGTGGCTGCTCCTCTGTCTCTAGAAGCTAGATTACTTCTACCTCTCTACCTACACACCCCTCTTCTCCCTTCCTACATACCCCTCTTTCTCACACCTAGCCAAGGGGGGCACATTTACAGTTCCGGTTAACATGGAGCCCAATATTCAGGTGGGAGGTGAAATAGCCATGCTAGCTTTATAGCTAAGCCTCTCCCTTCTATCACCCAATCCCCAGGGAGACCTGGACTCAAATGTTGGGCTGTCAAACAGCGGAAAAAGAATCTTTGTTCTGCTCCCCTGTGTAACAGCGGAACTTCACTGGGAGTTGATTCATTATTAGACCAGATACTTTTCAAAATAAATTCAATCAATATGAAATATCAAATACATTTTTCAGTCAGACTACAGGGTGAGATTTGCTTAGTAGGCCTTTTTTAACTAAATCATGCCAAAGTGTTTTTTACCATCATGGAGATTTTGAGAAATGGATAATTAATAAAGAAGAAATGCATTATCACTTTTTTCAGGTGACTATGAAGATAATGACCTTATCTCCTATGAATAAGTGTATAAAACTTCTTCAAAAGTTGAATTTTTGATCATGCTAGAGATGCAAGAACATTCAACTAAGTAAGTAATAAAAAAATGCTATCATGCCTTTTTCATGTCTCTAGCAGATAACTAAAATGTGCAGAACTCTAAAAATATCTGGTGGCAGGATATATAAGCTCCATCTTTTCAACTTCCTTCTTTAGATGTGCAAAGAAATTTGATTAAATGAATCATTGTATAAAGCATTACACTTTGAAAAGCACAGGTATAAAAGGACATTTCTGGTTTCTATAAACTAGAGCAGAAATAACTCATATAATGTGCATTTCTTAAATAATATTAGCTTAATAGGTGGTTACAGATTTCTCAGATCAATCAAATCATATCCTCTCCACAGGGAGTGAGATTAAAGAGAGGGCTCATGACCAACTTCAAATGCAGTAAACGGATAAGCTCTCTCTAGCTTCTTCTCCTTCTCCTTCTCCTTCTCCTTCTCCTTCTCCTTCTCCTTCTCCTTCTCCTTCTCCTTCTCCTTCTCCTTCTCCTTCTCCTTCTCCTTCTCCTTCTCCTTCTCCTTCTCCTTCTCCTTCTCCTTCTCCTTCTCCTTCTCCTTCTCCTCCTTCTCCTTCTCCTTCTCCTTCTCCTTCTCCTTCTCCTTCTCCTTCTCCTTCTCCTTCTCCTTCTCCTTCTCCTTCTCCTTCTCCTTCTTCTCCTCCTCCTCCTTCCCCTTCCCCTTCCCTTCCTTTCCTTTCCTTTTCCTTTTCCTTTTCCTTTTCCTTTCCTTTTCCTTTTCCTTTTCCTTTTCCTTTTCCTTTTCCTTTCCTTTTCCTTTTCCTTTTCCTTTTCCTTTCCTTTTCCTTTCCCTTTCCCTTTCCCTTTCCCTTTCCCTTTCCCTTTCCCCCTTCCTCCTCCCCTTCTTCTTTCCCCTTCCTTTCCCTTTCCCTTTCCTCTTTCTGCTTCTCCCCCTGCTCCATAAAGAACCTTTTTACAACAGGCTCGGTAAAGTTGTTTTAAGAATGCCTCCCACATTCCCCCATGCAGTTCACCAGAGAAGTGAAATAAAGAGATTAAGGCAATCTCAGGGCAATAGACTTCTAGGAAATTCAAGTGCTCCTAGTTGGAATGTATTGCCAAAAGTACCCTGCTTGCTAAAACAAGTGGCTCTGTGTAAGCAGCTCTCTGGGAGCAGTTCTGCTGATTGCTGTATTATGACACAGAGAGGGAAGGGGAAGATGCTTACTTAGATAACTGATCCCAAGACCCCACCACAGTCAGTGCAATCACTTACTTGGAGGTCAGGAGAATTTAAAAGGAACCAAGTTTCTAAAGCACATAGACATTCCTAGGTGTAATTAGCATTTCCTCAATGATTATACATCTGTCTTAAGTGCCCTCTTCAAAGATTATAAAAGGAAGTCGAGTATGTCTTCAAAAAATATCTTTTCCAATTGCCTGGCTCTCAAATCACTCCCTACCACCCAAATATATCAAGAGCTGTCTTGACAGATCTTGACAGACCACTTCTAGCAAGAAGGCAGCCACTAGTGCTTTGATTAAAATGGGTTCACAAAACTTCAGGTATTATAGATCTATTGTATTTTCAACTTCTCTTGAAATTACCATTGGAATTAACATGTATTATTAGGTTACAGAATCTACAATCCTATGTTGGACTGCTGGCAATTTTACACTGAGCAATGCCTGCAAACCCCAGGATCCCTTTTATGCAAGAAGAAGGAGCTTACTCAAAAAAACCCCAACCAACCAACCAACCAACCAACCAACCAAACAAACAAACAAACAAACCAAACCAAAAAGCAACAATGACCTTTGTCTCAGTTGAGATATTATTTAAGTTTAACAAATGGAGACAAAACTTTGCGAAGAAGGAGTGTTCTGTTTTAGGAGAACAATTACTCCTGCTTATGCAGCTTCTTTGAGGAATTGCCTCCCTGGTGCCACAGTTTTCTGAAATGCACCTAAACCAGTAGGTGTGTTATCATGACCATTGTATTTGAATTTCAGGCAAGAAATTAGTCTTTTCCAGTCTGAAGGGAATACTTTGACTTTTATTAAGTAGCACAAAGGATCTCCATGAGCACAATAGTAATGCAATTATTATATCCCAACAAACAAGACAGGGGGAGCAGAATAATTATCAAGTTAAGATCAAGCTGAAATTGGTGTGTTGAAGCTGGAACTGGAAGCTGCAGAGGAAAATTAGATACGAGTTCTTAAAAAATGTAACCCTTTATGACCCGAGAAGATGATGTGATGAGGAAGTTCATCAAAGTACCACCTTTGGTCCAATTTTGCTTTCAGTTGGGTAGGTGAAAGCCAGCTAAACCAGTGCTGCCAGAAGGCAGCATTAATATGAAGAAGAAATAAGTCCAGTGTCTTCTACAAACTGCTACTGAAACCACTGAACTCAGTAAGTGGAAATCTCACACTTGCTCACGGGGCTTCAGCTCGTGAATCAGCACCACAAGCAAACACTGGAGTCAGACATGTATGCAACAATGTTTACACACACAAATTTTTTATTGAATAAAATAGAAAATGCATAATTAAGAGCAAAAAAAAAGAGAAAAACATGAGCTAATCACAAATTTTCTTGGAGGAATTTTTACCGGCTTTGTTTTAGTGCTCCAAATACTTCACTGGAGATTTTGTGCAATAAAAAATAGAACATACCTTGGCATAGCTCTGCTACAGCTAACTATGACTGAAAAATGTAAAGACAATTCCTTTCATAAATACACTGACAGGAAAATGGAGTTCTTACAGTTATAAAAATTAATCCTTCTGGAACTGTCCCCCAGAAATATATTTTACTGGTGAACAACCTGAAAAGACTCATCTGAGAGACAGCTTCATTAAATTTCAGACATCACATTACAGAAGGCAAGCACACGGAGTAGGTAAGTAGTCTGGAATCCATCCATGTAACATGCTCTAATTATAACTTGTGTGTCATCTTTCCAATAGACTGTGTGTTTACGAGAAACTGTCACTGACGTTTGACATATGGGAGAGCAATTGGGTTGATCGGGGTTTTAACCTATGGGATCTTGAGATGGTCTTATTTCTATTTATGTTTTTACTTCTGGGCACAGTGGCATACCGTCAGGTGCTGTAGAGCTCCGACATGGGTGAGTAGTCCAGTTTTCCTTGGTAGTCAGCAGAGAGAGTTGACCTCTGGAGGCCATTTTAGAGCTCTTAAATTCATCATTGTTGTTTACTTGTGGAGCTTAGATTCCTGAGAGAAGGCACATAAATCAGGTCATTTCTGAGCATTAAAAAAAGGCTCGTCATTAAAATTTCAATAGTGTATATCGATCTCATAAGTGCAGGGCTTGATCAGAATTTGCTTTTATTCTTTTCTTGCCAAGGGAGGCAAGTGAGCAAGAGCTTTAAAGCAGCTTTATCTGGTGACCTTATTTTTATTGACTGATTCTTATAAAATTAGTATAATGAGCAGCACGAGATAGCCTTGCACAAGTGAGTGTACTTTAAGAGAACACCCCCATTCTCAAAAATTACTGTAAAGCTCTTTTAAATAAACGTCTTGAAAGTGTTTGGGGTTTTTTTCACCCATTTTACCTGTTAAATGGACTCATATGAGTAAGGAGGTGGTACGTAAAGAACAGCATCCTTTGCTGCTGATTTGTGCCCTTTGTGCAGATCCAAAGAATGCTCATCATGGGTCATTTAAACTCCTTGAGAAAGAAAGTCAACATGATGTGAGAATTTGAAAAAAATATGAAAGAGAACCTTGCAATTAGCAGATTGGGTGGCCTGAAGTGATCAAATTTTGATTCTCAATCTCACATTTTTAAAATGAAAGTCATTAAAAAAACTGAATTTCTTTATTAATTAATAAGGAAATTTCACAGGTGATATCTAGTCTGGTGAACAGCTGCCAAGTAAGGTTAAGTACTCAGTGAACTTTTCACTTGGGGATTGAGTTCTACATAAGAATCTTGGAAATCCAGCCAGGCCTCTGTTGTTATTAGTTACTCAGATATATTTTTTTAAGTTTTTTTTACATTAATTTGATTTTATCCTGTTTAGAAACTTATTAACATATTTTTGTCATGGTTCCAAATTTGATCTGAAACATTTCTGTTTTCCTGGACTGAAGAATAAGGGCATGCAAGGGTGCCCACGCACACAAATATATCGAAACAGCTCTCCACCTACAAAATACCAGTAAGGAAAATAACCATATCAAACCAGAAATGTCAAAGTCTAGGTAGAGAACCACAGAACTGATTTAGCACATCCTATTTAGATTCTTTATGTGTTCTCCATGATTAAAAATGCCTTGGGGTTTTTTTAATCACCATTCTCTTAGGACAATGGACTTATCAAAAGGCAAATAAAATCGGATGTTTTCAAGGAAGCAGTGTTTCAATAGTAATGATTAAATTCCTGCTGCTCCATGACACTGAGGGGACTGTGCCTTATCTTTCTACAGTGATTGCCTGCAATACACTGACCTACAAAGTCCTTTCTGGACCTGTATTTCTTTATGTAGCTGACAAAGAAATTAATTTGAATAATTTTCTGTTCTGTTTGTTATTTCTAAATATCTTTACAGCATTTGTGTGTTTCATGTGAAAGAAGGAGGGAAAATACTGGACATTTTTTAACAAGCAAACCTACAGCTTCAGCTGATTATTAATTTTCAGAGAACAAAGCTTATTGCGAGCCATTAGGAATTTGAAGTATATAATATTGTTATGATTCAACCCCAGCCAGCAACTAAGTACTCCCCCACCCCTGATGGGGAGAAGAACTGGGTAGAAAAAAGCAAACTTCGTGGGATGAGATAAGAACAGTTTAATGACGGAAAAAACCCCAAATATGCTAATAATACTAATTAGAATAATAACAATAATCATATTTTTATTTAAAGGGATAGAGAGAAAGTAATAAAACCCAAGAGAAACAAGTGATGCATAATTTAATTTCTCACCACCCACTGACCAACACCCAGCCCATTCCTGAGCAGCAATTAGCAGGACCTGACTTAGAACTTCCCCCAGTTTATCAACTGAGAACAACATTCTATGGTTCTTTGCCCAGTCTGAATCAGCAGTCCTGGCAGTGCTCCCCCAGCTTCTTGTGCACCTGCTCGCTGACAGAGCATGGGACACTGAAAAGTCCTTGACTCAGGGTAAGCACCACATAGCAACAACCAAAACGTGAGTGTGTTATCAACATTATTATCACACTAGATCCAGAACACAGCACTGGACCACTGAGTGAGAAGAAAATGAACTCTCTCCCAGGCAACACCAGTGTCTGGGTTTATTAATATACTATATTTTATGTGGTTAGTAAAGTTCAGTATTAAAGGCTCTGACTTGTAACAGCTTTTGAGTAAAAGGGAATCTAGCAAAGCAGGAAGTTAAACACCATTTTTTTCCCATTCAGCTGTATTCCTTTAGATCAAACTCTTAAGCAAATTTCAGGGATGATTAATCAAAGGAGTCAGTCAAGACCTGTTCAAATCTGTTGCTCTTATGAATTCCCTTCTAAATACCACTTCAAATCTTTAAGATTATTATTATGCAACTGCATTTATTATGGAAGATTAGAATGAGCTAAGGTGGGTATCTATTATTATTCACATGTCAAATAACAGTATCACAGACTGAATAATAAAGTTACAAAGTATTTGTGCAAATGTGTCTTTATTTTTCAAATGTTTTTTTCACTATTTGTCATTAGTCTCAGTAAGGGAGGTACTAGGGCAGATCCACTGCCAAATGTAACACTCATTACCCCAAGCAAACCCATTGAGAAGGGATACTCAGGCCACTGAAATGTCAGCTGAAAACAGCTGCTGCTTGAGTGGCTGACTTAATACTTGTTCACACCAAGGACTGCAACAAAACCTCTACCATTTATTCTACTTGGTATAAAATGTCACCACACTTACAGTAAGGGACCTAACTTTGGCCCAAATTCAACAGATTATTTAACCTGTGCTTTACTGCTCTAAAAAGAGGATTTTCATCCTGCCTTCAGGCAAGAGCTGCAATTTGCTGTGCTATGGGAGCAAGTAGAACTGCACGAGAGGAGCTGGTTGATCAAACCACACAGCTGATTGTGGGGACCTAAATTCCATAATAAACACATTTCCAGCAGTTTTACCCTAACCCCACTCAGTCTGCTTGAGGCACCTGCTGCTGCAGCACATGATGTGCGCTCTGAAGTGTATCGTATCCCCAGCTCAACTCCAGCTGTAAGGCAGCCTCCAGGCTCAGCCTGAGTGGGAAGAACGGAATTACAGGAACAAGTGTCAGCTGGGGATTTGTTTCAAAAACACACCTCTGAACAAAATTAATATGCTAATGTAGATATAGCCTAAGTAAACCCCTGCTTTCCTTGCATTCAGGCTTAGCTAATGTGTTTTCCATGTCCTTCACTTCTGTCCTTGACAAGAATTTAGACAAGATTTATTTGGAATAAATCTCCAGAGCCTAATTTATGCAGGTTTATGTGTGTGGCTGAACTGCAGCAGTAACTTCAGGGGAAGTGACCTTATCCAAAGCTGTTTCGATACATTACATTCCACTAATACAGGGATTGTTCTTTGTCTATAATCATTTAACCAGTTCCTTATTATATTTAAACTCGCTGTTTTGCCCTTCCAGCAGATTAGGTCCCCGTTGTCATTTAGGGGAATATCAGCCTTTAAAATAAATACAAACACAGTTTATTTGCAGGGATTTAACCATTTTGTATGGATCTGTGCTTCTGACTCTGTTCAAGTCAATGACTCTTTCTTGGTGTGTGTGAGAAAAAATTGCAATCTTAATCTAGACAGCAAATTTGAATCCAGATGTCTTAGATCAAAATATTGTTCTATAGTATGACCAGCATGAAAACTAGCGAATATTTAGTGCTTAAAAAATCCATTTAAAAGGAGAAGCTGTTCAGTGATCATCTGTCTTCTAATTCATGGTGAAAAATAACAGACCTTCCTCCATGTCAGTTAAAGCTGATTAACCAGGAAAGGTCATTTTATCCTTCAACTATTTCTTCACTGACCTGGACCTGACAGAGTTCAGTATCATTTAGCTTAGCTTTATTCAAAAACTGAATCTAGTTTTAAAAGGAAAATGCACAAACTCAGGAGACAGCCAAAGCAAGACACATTAATTGTGGGGTATTTCTTAGACTCTTAATGTTAAATCTAATAAATTTTATGAATAAAAATGTTTATAAAATTATTCTTGGCACAGTTTGTGATACACAGTTTCTAACACAAGTTTTAACGGTCAGTTTGGCATTTAGTTTAGTAGGCTGGCATCACTCTGAAAGTAGAATCTGACTTATTGCCTAAAACTCTATGAGATACTGTCAGCTTTTGCATTAGCTACATCATGATGGTACTTTCCATGATGCCTTTCACTTCTGTGCATTTTATGTCCAGTCTTGATGAGATATAAAATATTAGAGGGGGGATCAAGGCGTAGGGATGCCACCCTTGAAAAAAGAGATGTCTGATGGAATAACCCATCTGCCAGGGCTGGTCCTGAGGCCTTGGTGTGAACTGCTGCATGCACAGCCATCATGGGTTGGCACAGGTTTTTGGTTATGGAGAGAAATGCGGGATGAATTTCCAGGGTCAGGACCTGGAAATTGCTTTAGAAAGGACAGGGGCCTATCGGAGGGCTAGTTTGGGATATTGGCATCTGTTTTGACCACTGAGAATGTCAATTGCGACTTTGGGCAGTACACATATAAAAACCCCTGATTTCCGGCAGGTCAACCCTTTTTCCCTTTGGCCAGAGAGAGAAAGGTAACATCGTGCAGCAGCCGGGGGTCGGCTGGGCCCTGCTGGCCTGGCCGGGCAGCTGGGACTGGGCTGGGCCGGGCCCAGAGGAGCGGCCCTGGCCGGGCTGTGCCTCCGGGCCCAGCTGCTGCCAGCAAGGGGGCCGGGCCCCTGATAGCCGCTACGGGCCTGGCTGGGCCGGGGCCCACCGCGATTTAAACTGAGGGGTGGGCAGAAAAGGCATTTATGATCCTGCCTGGTTTTTTCTTAATTCTGGACTGCCCGGGTCCTCTGATCTCTGATCTTTCTTTGGGAGTTCTTCCCTCCCTCACCCCTCATCAGCATTGCCTTGAAAATCTTTACACCATGAGCTGCAGTGAGAAAGACTCTGGGCAGATTTAACCCTTTCCTGGCAAAATGAAGCTTCCAAGGCCTAACCCTTCCCTGAGAGAGAAAAGAAAGGGACAAAGTGAACATGAAGAAGAAACAGCATGAAGTCAGTGGAGCGAGAGTGAAAGGACTATTAGGACAAGGGATTTAGGAGTTTGCCATTCCAGTTTAGGCTGGACTCTCTTACTGAGCCTTGGAAATGAACTTTACATGTAGATTATCTTTTTAAATAATGGAAAAAATATGCATTTGGGGAGATGTTTGTTTAGATTTGTGTGTGGATTTGAGCAAAAGTGTTTGCAATGGACTAAGTGGTGTAAATCCTATAAGATGCTTGAACAGAGATAGAGATGAGAAGCCCTCTGCGCCAGTGAAGAAGTGAGAAGATATCTCTGTGCCTTGAGATGAAAAATCCTTTACTTTAGAGTTACTCATCTTTAAAAGCTGACACCCCAATATGTCAAAGTCTAAGACCCATGATCCATAAGCAGCTTGAGAACCTGCTAATGGGAGGGTCACAAAGGCAGGTTTCTTCAGGCAGTTGTTTTTGTGACAGTTAAAAAACCCACAAGAGAACTGTTCTAAGTTGTCAGTGGGATCCATGGCTCTAAGAGAAACTCTTCTCTTAAAGATTTGATGAAAGACTATTTTCAAATGGTGAAACTGACTGAAAATGACAGGTTTTGTCTCTATGTTGTTTGTAGGAAAGTTAACAGTTTGTGGGGAGGGAAGAGTGGGGTTTTTTTGGAGTTTCATTCTGTTTAGTTTTACTTTTTTTTCAACTTTCTGTTTTCATTCTTTCAGTGTGTGTTAATAAAACTGTTTATTTTTAAGCTTGAACCTGCTTTGTTTTTTCTCGTAATCTTTCTCCCACAAAAAGAGAATAAACACTAGGACCACTACACTAAATTTGGTAAGCAGAATTTGCTGAACGCGAAACCACTACAAGAGATCATAGGCAAGGCCCAGTTTAGATCTTTATGAACCAGTACTATACCTCAGCCAGTCACCAATGTGGAAACAAGTGGGTTCTTTAAATGGAAAGGTTCTTGTCCTGAAAGCACAGGGGTTTGGTCCTGATCATGAGTTTGAGTTATGTGAAGGATCCAAAGAGGGGGATGTCACTGAGGATGCAAAATGACTCTGAACTCAGCTTCTCATGCATCTGGTGCTGCAGCTCACAGCCTCATTTTACCTGCTGCTGTCACAGATCTTACTCCTGCCTCTCCATACATCGCTGCATTACACCAAGTAATTAAAACCAGTGAAGTGTTTTGTATCATTATAGGATAAAGAATTTTAAGCAATTGTCTTCATCTTTTAAAATTTCTTGCTGAACTTATGAAATCTTTTTCATAACATTTAATATTGCCTTTGAAATCATAAGCGATGATGCTTCTTTTTCAAGATAAACATAATCTTCTTTGAGTAATAAGTGATTAGAAAAACTTTATCCCAGAAGAGCAGTACATCAGTTTTATTTATATCAGTGAAGGAAATCCCTGAAGAAACAGATATTTACAGAAATATTACACTAAAATTAGAATTTTCTCAGGAAACTACACCTTATTACCCTATGTTTTTCTTGATCAGCATATCATGAGTTTGAGCATTAAGTTGGTAGCTCAAGTATAAAGATCACTTGCTGCAAATCTATCAGCTTTTGCCAGTCCTACCAAACATCATCCCTGTCTAGTACCATTTAGGCATATTTACAGTAAAAGTGGAAACCATGATGAACCAAGTTCAGCACTGAGTCTGTTGCCAAGCTACTTGATGGTAAATTTTTCTTCAGTCTTCAATACTGCAGAACTACATTTTCTTTTTTGCAGCAACAATGCCTTATTTATGCAGGCAATATCCACTGTAAGGACCTTACAAAAAGGTTCAAGATAATTGATAAACTGGATAACACTCCATTAATGAAACTTTTTTCCAATTTCCTTGAAAATTACTTTTGTGATGCTAGCTCTTTCCTTACAAGCCTATTTTCTATTATTTGCATGGTCCTTGACTTAAAGCTCAAACCAAGTTTATTGTATTGCCACTTCATGTTTATGTTTGAAGATCTGCCACAAGACAGCCTTATTAAAGGGATTTGTATTGTACAAAATATGTATTCAACCCTAAACTTTCCCTAGACTGAAAGATTTCAGGCAATAGGTGCACAGCCATCATCAGGGAGTTGTCCCCTGGTCTCTCTCACTTCTAATCACATTTTTATGCTCTGCTTTTTCCTATTTCTTTTTCTCTCTTTTCTGTTTTTTTCTCTTTGATAGGTCATAATGTCATATGCAATGCAGGGAACTAATGCTTTCTGGTGTAAGAATTGAGCTCAGCCCAATCTTCATCTGTGAAGTTGGATGTAATGCTCTTGCTTTTCCAATCATGGAAAGTAGCAAGCGCTCTTCTATAAATCTTCCTAAGAAGAAAAGAAATCCAGTTCCAGTTGTTTAACTGTCATTAGTGATAAAAGTGTACTGATTGAAAGGAAATTTTTTCTCTTTTATGGTAGCAGTAACATTGTATTTCTAGTAAATTTTTAAGAAGGGGAGGAAAAAGAGAATTAAGACCTTTTGATCTTAAGAACTGGTGACCTGGCTTTAGATCTGAAAATGCTTTAACAAAATGCCATTCAAGGTTTTGGTGGTACTACTACTTAAGCACATAAGTAGCTATTCTGCTAGTCCTAAAAAAATCATTAAGGTATCCTGTGATACTCCTACCTATAGACACCATACAGCTACCTACATGCAGGTATTTTCCAAATGGTTGTCTTAGTAGCAACTGAGTTTTTGCATTTCCTTCAAATATAAATATGAAATAATTCAATAGGGTTTGATCATGGACACTTGATCCAAAATGTTAGGAATATTACCATTACTTAAAAATTGAAGGATTTTTTGGTTGAGGACAAATAAAACCCAGAAGAATTTCCCGATGGCTGTTTAGAGGCTGTTGTTTAGGAAGATCAAACAGCTGCATGCCTGAATTGGAGCACAGGATTTCTATTCTTATCACTAATTGACTCACTTTGTGGGAACAGATAAGAAAACGATTCTTGTTGCTGGGTTGTTTTTAGAGAAATTATAAGACACAAGCATAAGCAAAGGGATACACAGTTCACTTCACCTGTGGCCATCAGGTCCAGATAGGAAAATTATATTGAGATTGTTTTCCCATTAGGCATTCATACATCTCTGGCCAGTAATGTACCTGAGCAATTGAAAGACTAGGATTTTACTAAGGGAGGGGGAAAAAACCAAATCTGATTACTTGCTCAGTATATAGCATTAGAAATGACCATGGAAAGAACTGAGCCTACAGCTCTCAGACACAGTCTTCCAACTGTAAGCTTTTCCCAGAAATTGCTGGGTTCTTTTTTTGGGTTTACAAATGTAATCTGAAGAATCAATCTATAGTGCTAAAATATAACAGAGGCTGTTTTTTAATTTTCTGTCCAGTTTAAAAATCTAGTCAGGAACAGCAGCTTCAAACAAAGAGAATTTCTACCATTTCCTCCTATTTTTTAGTGGGAGCAGAGAAACTCCATCGGCAGAGAAACACTCATTCCCTTCTGCTCCTGTAACAATCTGCCATCCTCCATGACTGGATCTTGTCACGTTGTGAAACAACTTGTGAATCAGAGAGTCTGTATCATAACACAGGGAGTGGGAGGCTTAGCAAACAGAAGCTGGGTTCCTGCCCACAATTTTTGAGGCTTGTTTCAGCATGTTACTCATTATTCAATACCCAGTACCACTTAGAGAAATTGCCAGAGAGAAACTACAACACTGGTTAAACTGTTTATTGTACCTTTACTGTACATTTCAAAGGATAAGGTGTGAACATTCAGTCAGATGTTGGGGACTGAGGACAAGGTGTCACAAAAAAGCCAACTTTTACCTCTGAGAGGAAGCAAGTATGATTCTGCTGATGATTGTCCCATCTTGTGCAAGTATTATGAAGTCCAGCTAATGAGTAGCAATCAAAAGGCCAGCGCATCCATTCATTAATTACTGGATGCTCTTGTGGGGCATTTTCACTCAATTAGCTACATCTACAATTAAATAGTACTTTATCTGATGTTAAATCACATTATATTCAAATTCTTCAGTTGTCTTGAATATTGATTTTATTGTATGAGCTACCATGCAATTAAAATATTATTTAATACTACATCCACAATGCAACCATAAATGATTGAAACAGGGAAAACAGAAATATTTTTGTACAACTTCCACTATCAGTGAAGTACAGTAAGAAAGTTAAACAATTCTCATATTTCCTAACAATTATTTGAAGTTTAAAAACTGGATTCACTTTATACTGTGTAAAAACACAGAAAGGACCAGCGCTAATTTTATGAAGTGGTGTTAAAACTCATCTTGCTGGAAAGTGAACCCATGCCCTTCCATAGAAGAATCTGGACCTGCCAATGATATTGCTGTATTCTTTAGACCATCATCTTAAGAAATCACCTCTTATAAGGAACATTCATTCCAATTATAATCCCATATTTCTTCTATTACTATGAGAAAAGGCTAAGATAATATAGTGGTTCACTGCCATTTACATTTAGAAATATATATCCCATTAAGCACATTCAGATCCAACTTTTCAAAATGTAGACATTCACATACACTGATGAAAACTTCAGACTTCAGATTCCAAATTTAGTACAAGTGTTTTATTTAAGTGCTTTCAAACGACAAATTATTTTCCTCCTTGTTCTGGTAAACATTTCACTATTAGCAGTCACTTGAAACTGGTTACCCAAACTGTATTTTAAATGTATGTGACCCTAGCAGTATAAAGCAGCTTCTGTTTCTCATTAAATCAACCAACTAGTAGGCTCCCAGTATGTAACTTCTTCTAGTAACTAGATTCTCAGTAGTTCACAAAGTGCACTGTAAAATTAAATAACATCTTCTTTTGTTTGAGCCAAGAATTCCAGGAGATTTTTATTTTCCAGTGTGCATTTGTCTTTTTTGTAATACCATCATGTTGTTCAGCCATGGCCCAGCCTAGAATCTACTGTGATCCTGAGGTCTTTTTACACAGCACCTGCACCTGTGAGAGTAGATGCTATTCTGCTACAAAGGGAGTGGCATTGGCATTCAGTTTTTCTCAAATCTTTTTGATTTCTAAGGTTGCACTTGAATGTGTTGACAACAGTGTGTCTTCAAATTTATTGAACATAGTATTTATTCCACTATTCATGAATGAAATTTCTGAGAAGGACATCTCTGAACTAAAACTTTTTGCAGTTACCCCATTCAACACATGAGTTGGTTTTGACTTTGAATCCTTGTTAACCTTGAAAACTATATTTAGAAGGACTATGAATGTTCTAATTTCATTTATACAGCTGTGATACCTCAGTTTTTCCAGTCACCTCAGTGATATTAGAGAGTTAATACCAGTACTGAAAGAAGATAAGACATTTCTGAGTCTTCAAATCTAATGTCTTTACTGTGTTTAGTTTGTTGAATCAAAGACAGCCCTTAGGAGAAGTTAGGGCAGATATATATATATTTAGTACTTCAGCTACTGTGTACACAAATCCTCACTAACTACTTAATTTAAAAAAAAAATCTCTAGATGTGTTTTAAAGAAATACAGATGCATCCTTTAGCCTTCAATCTCCTCCTTCAGGATTTCAGTCAGGAAACCATTCAGGCATACAGATTTCATTACTGAAATAGATGGAAACATCAGCTTGTGTAAAAGCTTCGAGCACAGAAGCAGAAAGGCAAGATCAGTTTTTCTTTGTCAATTTTATTATTATTATTATTATTATTATTATTACTTTTCCCCCCCCCCATATCGTTGGTCTGCGCAGCTCCACGGGCTCCCTCTGCTGGGTACCGGCCAGAGGCGTCGCCTCCCCTGCGGCCGCGCAATAAAACCCACAAGACTGATTTCAATAGCATTTATTGCTCTGCTAATAACTAAGAAACCACCAGTTTATTAAACTATAAAGTTTGGTGTAGTCCAAGTGTGTAATCCATTTCATAATATGCTTCCTGAGCTGAAAAAGGTTTGAAGAATGTACAATGACTCCTTTTTCTTCCCCTCAATTTCTTTTGGGGTTTGAAAAGTGAGAAATAGGAGATGCAACTAGCCAATACATTAATATCCCATAATGGCCATGCTAATAATCCAAATAAAACACTTAAATACAAAATTTCAGGTAAGTGGCTTTTAATATCTCTCTTTACTCATGCAAAATTCTCCAATAATCTAGATGTGTCACACTTTCTCTTAGCCGTCAGTCTTTTCCCCGAACTCAGGTGTGGATGTGCATTTTCTCTTGAACCCCAGGATATTGCAAACTAGCACAAGAGAATTTCTAGATCAAATCCCAGTAGATACTTTTGACCAGATATACAGACCGTTATAAACTATAGATTTCTAAAAACATTTCCATAATCAATAAAATGAAAAGTCTCCTCTAAAGCCTTGAGAGAAAGAAGCTGTTTTTTGTTGGTGTTTTTTTTTTGGTTTTTTTTTTTTTTTAATTAAAGTAAGAATATTAATAATTTTATATGGGAATCCTTTGTATTAAACCAGAATGATTTGAAATTGGAAGAAACATAGGAAAGTTTGCACAAGGCAGCCCCAGATCACAGGTCATATGCTTGACAAGTCTATTTTGCCTGGATTGCATTTGCAGATTAAGACTTCTAATAATTATTGCCTTTTCAGAGCTTCTTATGGTTTTAATGCCTATATTTAATTTCCAAGAAACAGCTTAGTATGGAGATAATGAGAAATAGATGCTGAGTGATAAATACATATTTTCATGATCATGTCTTCCACACTAAGAAGCTACCTGCTCTTCAGTATATCCAGAAATAATGGTCTCAGGTAAATTTTGACTGTTGGAACAAACCTGTGGAACAACTTTAGGTGGCTCAACACACCACTGCTAATGATGCACCCCTGTGCAGGGATGAGATCTGCTGGTGTAATCTCCCTTCCTGAAGTTTATGACGGTTAAGGTTGTGTGCATGGCTTTTACCAAGAGAAACTTACAAATGTAATTTGTCTGCCATAATGACTGTATAGAGTGCCTTGAGAGAATTTCAGCTTCTTTTTAAGCCCTTGCCAATAGTACCTTGTTCTCTACTTTGCATAAATATAGCCAAATCGTTGAAGAAAATACGTAATTCATTATACAATTTTTGACATGGAAGCTTTCTATTTTAGTGATGACTAATAAATAATAATAAAAAAATAGCTATTTAGATTATTTATATACTTATAAACACTATCTCTGTGCAAATGGCCATGAGTTAGTTTGGCATTGGTTGATTCGTGTTTGTCTACATTAGGTTTTTCATAGTGTTTTAATCAACATTTGCTGTTTTCTTTTCTGTAACCTACCGTAGCAAAAATTTCAAGCATTGAATTTTTCCTTCAGAATTTTTACAAGGAAATGTGTATTATAAGAGCCTAGCACAGAATTGTCCTAAGACAATTTAAACACAAACCCATCCTCTTCAATCATTACTATTGTCCCTCACTTTGACACATATGTTTTCCTGTGGTGTTACAAAGAAATCGTGTGGTTGCCAACATCTTCCTCTTAGAAAAGATCACAGTATAAAATAATAGGAGGAAAGGCAGCAAGCTCATGACACCAAATCCCTGAAGTACTTCAATTTCATTAAATTCAATTTGGATAAGTTCTGCTGAGGATTTAACAACACTTCTCTGGGCTCTCTGCATCCCAGAAGAAATTATTTATCTGTTGATTTTTCCTACATGGAAAAAATATCTGAGGAGCTAATTCTATCTCCAGGAAACAACTGAGAGATACAACTAATGGATAGCGGTCTTGCCATAATATTTTTGGGTAAGAATAGCAAAAGATCATATTCATGAATAAAGTCATCCTTTCACAACTGAAACAGTTTATTGAAAATTCTCAGATAGATAAAATGAGCTATCGATTCACTCCAGATCTCTCTTTTGAATATTTTTCTTTTGAAAAGTCTTTAATAGAAGTGTAAAAAAAATAATCTGAGATATATGACTAAAGTAATTGAAAAGTGGTTTTACTCCTTAGTTTTTGTGGCCATAATTTTTCCCTTCAGTGTTTTAGTTTTTCCTTAAAAAAAAATAAATCAAACACAGGCCACCAGAACAAAACTAAAACCCTTGCATTTTAATTTATGTAACCATATTAAATTCTTAAATGACAAAGTGAATGTAGGCTGAGGATTTCTTTAGTAAATAACTTTTTATAAAAATGTCAAAACCCGATAGAAAATTGAAACTGGCAAGGTTCCAGCTGAGCCAAATTTTGTCACTGATAGATTTCAAACTCAGTGAACCTAAGAGTTCACTCTAACCTAATTTTTTAAAAATAGGAACAGATTCACAAAGTTATGCCAATTCTATAATCTATTAAATTGATGCTGTGATTGATTTATTTCTGGACAATTACTTGTGGGATATCAGTAGAACATGAACATAATTAGGTCTCAAAAAATTTACTTTTTATTAAAAAAAAATTAGTAGCTTTAAAGGGCGGGTTTTGGAGTTATTTTAAAAGGGGAAAAAAGAAAAGATATAGCAATAATCCAATCAAGATAAAATTAGTGTGCCTTCTTTTTCACACCAAATCCAAACTAAAACTAAAAATCCACTTCTTAAAAATATCCAAGAAAGTACAAGAATCATTTATCTTCTGACACTCAGTTTGTCACTATAGTAACTACGGAACCACACCATCTGGATGTTGATTTACATAGGTTAGCCCAGGATTCCTTGGGGTGAAACACCACGAAAATAATGTCATGAGGACATTTGATGACCAAAAGCAAACACAGCTTCTCGTGCTGAGCTGTTGGCACAAAGTACAGGGCTGCACACAGGACTGACAGGAAAAGTTGGATATGTAAAGGCACAAAGTATGGGCCGTTTATATAATCCTCTGGATTCACTAAAAATGATCATTGCACACCAAGGCACGTTGCTATTTTCCTTCCAGGAGGAAAAGCCAAGGAATTTTTGTATATTGGATCAAATTTTTACCTCAAGTTCCTCTGCCAGTGGTCACGTGTGAATCTGAACCGTCTCCAGCAAGGGCTGCTTGTCTCCAAATACTGAAAAGTGTCTGCAAAAGCAGAGAGAGTACACTGTTTTCCATGCTCATAGATAAGAGAGGAGTGTACTTAAATTGCTGCACTAGGAGGGTAAGTAAACAATGACTGAGATTTCTGGTTGTAAATGATAGCTGAGCACTAGCAGTGTCTACAAAGGTGGTGGGGTTTCCATCAGTGCTGTTGTTTTTGGACAAATAATAGGTATTTATGAAGATTGGTTACACACAATTAATTGTTCTTCTTTCAGGTTGCTGCTTGCCTTCAGAGATGCGGGGCAGACAGATAAGGGACTCCTCCAGCAGAACTCTCTAACATGGAGCTCTGCGTATGCCCAGTGAGTCTTGAGGGATGAGGGAAGGGAAGGCAACTACATCTATAATTTTGGTGAACTTCAAATAAACCCTGAGTAATAACATCTTCCTTGAAATGTCAGAAAAATGAAAAATAAGATCAGTTTAATGACCTGGACTCTGAATGAAGCCCTCTCCCAGAGCAAATTAAAACTGCACAACTGAGCCTGAATCCATAAGCCCCAATGCAGGCAGTTACTAAACCAATAAAGAAGAAAATTCTGGCTCAAACAAAACCAAGCTTAAGCTACCTCCATCCACTGCAAGAAAGTGTTTCAGTAATTACTTGAAAGTAAAACTGGTCTCTGTTCTGTCAGAAAAGAATTGCAAGAACTTGTGAAAGGATTCACTAAAACCCACAGAGTTGGCAGCAGCACTGAAATCGGCTTCTGCAAGACCTGAAGTTGAGACCTATGGCAACTATGGAATTAATTTGCTGTGCTGAATTTGTCTTTTTGATCTCTCTATATTAATTCCATCTCCTTGAATTCTGGTGGAGCCAAAGTCCTAACAGCAGTAAAGTGATGTGCAGCATACAAACCTGTAAAAGAAAATATCTTGTAGTTATCCCCAGAACTTTGTAACTGGAATTAATTTTGTCAGGCTATTTAACTAGAAGACAGAAGATATATTTTGTGAAGCAGACAGGATCTGATAGTAATTCTAATAGTAGTTCTAATGAGGACTATTAAATCTGCATTAGGGTTTTTGTTTCCTGACTCGCAATTTGTATGATGACAGCCTGACATACAAAATTAAAAGAAATGGTGAACTAGCAGTTTTTGTCTAGGAAAATGCTGTTTTCTTTACTACATCTTTGAATGGCCTTTGCACTGCTATAAAGGTATATTTTTACCATTTTGCTACACACTATAAATCTCTGCTTACATAGGTAGCCATATATATATATAAAAAAGGTCAATATTCCAAGAAAAATCAAAGTTATTATTTACACACTTTTTTAGACACGATGCCTCCAGGTAAACATCAACCCACTCACATTTTTTTCCTTTACAGGAAAAATAAACTGTATCTGGAGCCATCTCTATGCTCTTTGGGAAGGTGTATAAATTAGATTTTGCTTCTCTTCAATGAGGAAGACTGGTGTCAAGCCAAGTCCAGGGTGCTGCTGACACACAAGCCCTTTCTGAGCTCTGTGGAGAGCCTGAAGGAGGCAAGGTTGCTGCCACTGCTGCTGCCAGGGTGGAGGAGAGTGTGGAGGCAGCAGTAACTGCTGGGAAAGGTGTCCATTGTGTCCATCCCCTGCCCACTGCCCACCTGTTTGCTCCCTTTGCCCAAAGCACTGCCCCAGAGACCAAGGTCTCCAAGGCTGGACAGTGAAGTCCTGGCCTTTTCCCTTACATCAGATGTTCACTGCCTCTGCCTGTTCCTGGAGCTGACCCCAGACAAAGCCTCCTGCAAACTCCTGGTTGCTTTGCCAGCAACACACCCCTGCTTCAGCTGGAATCACTCTTTCCAAGTTACTTCTTTCTACTGCTGCCGCTTTCAGCCTTAATAATTTTGATGTTTGGCAACATCATGGCTAAGGCAAATCCTTGAGCCCATATTTCTGTTTTTCCTGTATAGAAACATGATGCTCATTTTACAGAACTTGAGCCTTTCTTAAGCCCTGTGCCCTCACTCCAGTCAGATGTACATTTTACGAAGCAGTTTGAAGGCAGAATAATTGTCCATTTTAAAGACTTCTGCAGCCACTGTGCCCGTGACCTGGATACCTGCTGCATTCTCCTGAGTTTAGTAAGACCGGATCTATTGTGTTAAATTGTATTACAAGTGTTCATCAAAATACACTTGATTCTGTTTTAGACAAAACACAGCTGTGTTTTTATGCACAGGCAAGTTGCTTTTGCAGCCAACATTAAAAAGCATCCCATGGGGTAATTGTCACAAACCAAAGAAAATGAAACAAGCAGCTCTCCTCGACAACTATAAAACAAGTTCATGTTGTTAGACCATGGTGTTTAGATTTTGGCTTTTTTTTCAGAGAAAAATTCTGGGTGTTGAATAAAGCATGGATACATGTTTCTTTGTACAATTTTTAAGCCTAAAACATATTACTTTAAAGCACTAAATGGTAATAAAAAGTACAAATGGGATTTTGGAAACTTAGCTTCAAATTTACTTTTGTTTGCCTACATTTTAAGGCTATTTTAGAACTGATTTTTAATAACTGGAATAGAGAACTAGGAGGAAAAAATAATCAGCACAGACTCAGGGGTGGAATGACAATGGCTCTCAAATGTATATGGGCAGATGTTTACTTCTTTTTAAATGTCAGCAAGAAGCAATGAACTTCAATTTATTGGTGACACATCTCCACTATGGAAATCTGAATGTGGTGACAACTGTGACCTGAGAGTTAATGCTTATAGATGCTTGACTTTTACGTACTAGTAACTCTATAGAGGGTGAATCAAATGTTGGCTATGAATCATGGACTTTTTCATTCGGCTTTTGAATTTTACTTAAAGTTCACATCCACCTTTAAAATGCAAATTTCTACTCCAGGAACTTGTCACAAAGAAAAATAATAGGGTACGACTGATCTATGTGGCTGTTGCATCTGATCTTGTCTCACAAGTAAATTAAAGGGTCAGTCTTCAAAACAAACCCATTTTCAGTCTTGTATTTTATAAACAAAACATGCCCAAACTTGAGAATACTTTTTGCAGCAAAGAAAAGTGGTCAATCAGCTAAGGGCTGAACTGTCAAAAGCTTTATAAAGGTTAAGGTTACTCATACGCTTTAGCATAAATACACTTTAAATGGTTTCTCTCTATTGATACTGGGGTGCAATTGAGAGCCTTGAACCTCAACTCCAGCTTCAACTTCACTATGGAAAAAAGCCTGAAAACACTCCCAAAAGGCCCCAAAAGAACTTATACAGGAGTTTTCTACAACTCCTCTCTGAATAAGTTTTGTATCTTATTATTTTGTTCTTGTGGGATGATAAAATCCATAAAGACATCTAAGTACATATTTGTATAATCAGATGCTGATTTTTGTGCCTCAGTTATTCAATGTAACCAAAAGTGGGACAGTAGCTAAAACCTGCATTGTTTATTGTTTCTGAGGTGCTATAAATGTTCATTTTAAAATAGAAAAACATTTTACTGACATTATATTTATTATAAGTTTATTATACCTATATACATGCATTAAATAGGAACAAAGAGCTTAGTAGTAATTGCTATTTTAAATCAATGCATTAGAATCCTCACTCCTGATATAAAACTGCACCAGTCATAAGTCAAATATTTTTATTATTGGAACAACATAAAAATAACATAAACAATTGGAGTAAGCAAAAATAAGGACATCCTTTTATATTTTCACAGTAATATCTTCTGGATTAGCCCACTGAGGAGTAAATATGAAGGCCTAGACTTATCAGGGTGCATAGGGCCCCATCTATTTTTGACATTTTTACTGTTTTCTCCACTGATTGCTAAGGAAAATTTTGGGCACAAACAAATTTTTGGATGTGAGTTATCTGGTAAAGAAAATGGTAGATTCTAGTCACAAACAGAAGAACACTGCACGCAGTTCCTTGCACTTTCTGAACTTCCTAGGCTATTTTAGTTTTAGTAGATCTTTTTATGTCAAAAAGTGTTCAGGAAAACAATAAAATAAATTCAATAAAACTAAATTCAAGGAAATGTGTGAGGCACATACTTAAGAGATCTCTTTTGCAAAGACATGAAAATTATTTTCTTAAAGTGCAATGCAACATTTTTACTGCTTTTTTTCTCTTAGTTTTTCAACTAGTTCCTGTATTTGACTATATATTTATTTGTACTGAATTCATAGCAGCTTTTCCATCTCAACTTTCTTTTGCATTAAAATTTTACTCAGTCTAGATAATAAGAACAGTGGTTTAACATGTCAATACCTGCTTGGTTACGACAATCTTAAGTGTTAAATAATCATGAGTGTTGTCAGTGTGGGAACTTCCTTTCCCTTATGTAAAAGCTGATGCCCGAAGGTCTGAGAGAAAAGCTACAATATAGTCATATTCTTGGGGTTTTTTCCCCCCTAATACTCAGGGTAATCTTATAGGAACTGTATACTTTACAGTAAATATGTAGCAGAAAAGCAAAGCTTGAACCAGAAAATTGTCAATCAAATATCCAAAGGAAACCAACAGTCAACTCTCCCATCCAAATCATTAATGTGATTTTCAGGTTGATTCCTGATAAAATCGATTTTGTTTCGATACCCACTTTTCCTGCTTACTTTTCTATTAAGTGTAATATCCTTTGTTCCAACCTTTCAGGCAATTCTGTGCAAAAGATATTTTGCAAGAAAGCAGAAGTGTGAGTGGTGAGGACCAGCAGCTTGTCAGATGGAGGATTGCATTTGCTTCATCAAAACCAGGGCTGCACTCCAGACATCCTGGAAAATGAGTGGTGTCTGGCAACATGACATGATTCAAAAGCAAGCCATCAGTCATATTTCAAAAGGTTTCTTGTATCTCCTTCACCACATGAAGGAATTCATAGGCAAACAGGCATCAGCAACACTAGGAAAACCTATAGACTTCTGTTCATTTTCACAATGCACTCAGAGAGTTTTCAAAAAGTGTGTGATATCTGATATATCCTAGAAATGGTTAACAGTGTTCTGTCTCACATTCCTTGCAGAAGTAAAGACTAGTAGATTTGCATGGTAATCAAACATGTCAACAAAACTATTACATTATGTAATGCACATTACACATAATTCCAAACCCAAGTCTTTGAGGAATCCCTACTAGATTATTTTAACTTGATATATTTATAAATTCTTAAATGAGTTACAACAGACGTAGGAACCAGCTCAATCCAAATAAAAGTTTCTTAGATCTATATAAACTGAATTGTGCTCTCCCATGATGTGTTCCTTTGGGTGTAATGGAGCAGACCATAAATTACTCGAATTAAAATCTAGATCTGCAGAAGTGGATGGCTTTGCAGTCAGCTGATGTGCAGCTGCTGAGATGCTTCAATACAAGTAGCAAAAAGAAAGGTAGAAAAAACCCCGTCAAACTGCAGACTGAAAAATACGTGAATAAAAGCTCTCTGCCTCCACCAGCACATCTGGGCAGTTCTGTTGGTCACTGCTGCTGCCAGCTGTAGCTCACTGGCTGGTAAATCGAAAACAAATGCATGGAAACCCTCCGGCAGATCCGTTTCATTCACAGGGTGCATGTGCCGGTGAGAATATTCACATGAACTCGCATCCGTGCGCCGGGGTTAGTTTTCTGTTTCGCCCCTTTCTGAAAGGTCTGCCTTTCCAGGAGCTCCCGTTTCGGCCCCGTGGAGCGCTGCCTGCGGCTGCCCGGCTCCAAGGAGCCCGCGGGCCCTCAGCGCGGATGCGCTCCTGCCGCGGCGGAGCTCTCGAACGTCGTGATTTAGGCAGGGAAAAGCGGCTAGGCTTCCTATTCCATTTCTTTTGCTTTGCTCTGTCGCTTGGTTTGTTTTTGTTTGGGTTTTTTTGTTTTGCGGGAAGGCGTGACAATGTCTGCCGCCTTTTGTCCTTTGAGATACCGAGTGATTAATGGAAATCTGTGAAGGAGGTGAGAGGAGTGAGCACAGGCGGCGCTTAGTCCGGAGTAACTCCTGCTGCCGGCTACCTGTTGAGGTGGGTTCACGCAGGCGCTTCATTATTTCTGTCTTTCGGAGCGAGTTCATTTAAGCCTGGCCGGACCCGCCGAGCGCCGCCTTGCCCGGCTGAGAGGCGCGGCTCCCGAGCCTTCCTCGGAGCGGAGGCGCCGAACGGAGAGAAGTTTTCTGGGGAGAGGACCGGGATTCCGGCTGCCGCCCCGGGGAGGGGGGGCGGAGGAGCACCTGCCAGCTGAAGGGAGGGAGGAAAAGGCGGGGGGACATAAAGAGGGCAAGAAAACCCCACCTCCCCTTTCTCCGGGGAGACGTTCCCGGGGAGCTCAGTCTCCCGGAGCAGCGCGGGAGGCGCGGAGTCTCCGCGGGCAGGGCGGGGCGGGCGCGGCTGCGCTGCTGCGGAGGGCGGCGGGGCCGCCGCGCCGGCTGCGCTCCCGGCGGCGCAAGCTGCGCCCAGCGCGGCGGCACCTCCGCCCTTCCCTCCCCGCCGCCCGGTGCTGGCGGGGCGGCTGCCCCGGGCTCGCCGCGGTCCGCGGGGCCGGGAAGCGGCTGCTCCGCGTTCCGCCCGCGGAAACTTTGCCCGGCGCGCAAGGGGAAGGATGGAGCCGGGAGAGCCCGCGGGAGTGCCCTTCAACCTGTCCCGAGCCGCCGCAGAGACGCCCCGCGGGGAGTTCAACCTGTCCGGGTTGCCGGAGGCCGAGGGGAAGCCCCTCTTCGGCATCGGCATCGAGAACTTCATCACCTTGATCGTCTTCGGTTTAATCTTCACCCTGGGGGTGCTGGGCAACACCCTGGTGATCACGGTGCTGGCGAGGAGCAAGCCAGGCAAGCGCCGAAGCACCACCAACATCTTCATCCTCAACCTGAGCATCGCCGACCTGGCCTACCTGCTCTTCTGCATCCCCTTCCAGTCCACGGTCTACGTGCTCCCCACCTGGGTGCTGGGAGCCTTCATCTGCAAGTTCATCCACTACTTCTTCACCATCTCCATGCTGGTGAGCATCTTCACGCTCTCGGCCATGTCTGTGGACCGGTACGTGGCCATCGTGCACTCCCGACGCTCCTCAGCCTTGCGAGTCCCCCGCAACGCAATGTTGGGTGTGGGGCTCATCTGGGCGCTCTCCTTCGCCATGGCCTCGCCTGTGGCTCACCACCAGCGCATCTTCCACCGCGAGACCAGCAACCAGACCTTCTGCTGGGAGTTCTGGCCCAACCCACGCCACAAGAAGGTCTACGTGATTTGCACATTCGTCTTCGGGTATCTGCTCCCACTGCTGCTCATCTCCTTCTGCTATGCCAAGGTGGGGCAAATGTAAAAGGACGTGGTGGGACACCGTGGTGGAAAAGGTGTCCATGAGCTGTAGGGACATTTCTGGGCGTGTGGGGGGACTTGGCACACTGTTGGGACAAAAAGGAGCAGGGGTGAGTTTGTGCCACAAAGGGAGAGGGCAGGTTTTATAGCTGAGGGATGTCTGAAGGGGGACAATGTATGTTCAGTGTCACAGAGAGGTCAGAACAGGGATTGCCTGGGGTGCATGGGGAGGGGGGGGGTGTTCTGGCAATTCCTGGAGTCTCTCTGTCAGATTTCCTTGTTGCAGAATGTTAAGAAGCCCCAGTGCCCTGCTGCTTTCTCCATCACCATAACTCTTTTAATTTCTTGCAATGCTGTGTGAGGAGTTTGACTCAATAAAATACAACGAAGCAACAAGTTGTTCAGGCTTCAGATGAAGCATTGTGGTTCTTGAAAATGTGCAGTGCACTTGAAAGTGACAAAAATTATGTTTAATGTTAAGAGTAAAATGTGCATCATGCTGCCTGGTCCTTGTGGTGCCATGTCTTGACGTAGTTGAAGCTGATGAGAGAGGGTCTGACTTCATCAAAGGCAGGTGGTTCTAGGGAGCAGGGCATGAGAACCCAGGTGGGAAAAAGCAATAATTAAGGGTGCCTGAATATGGGTATTCAAGGGTTTTTCTGCTTAAGCAAAGTGTCACATTTTTCTGGGGTAATAATTGCAGACTTCAGTGTATGATCCTCTGCTTGCTGCTGAACAGGATCTGGAGCACCAGTTGCTACCTGCTGAGTTAGGCAGAGATCCTGCTGTTTCTGTGCCAGCTGCCTTCGGTTGCAGGATTTCTCCTTAGGCAGTGATTGACATTTGAGAGGATAGGACTGCTCTTGCAAACAAGGGCTGCTTAAGTCAATTCTTCAACTGGCAAGTTCAATAGATGTACTTGAAGTATTTAATTTGAACAAGTAATTTTATGTTGTGCTCAGTTTTATATAAATTACATCATCTTAATCATGATGTGCAAATTGAGGCTGTAATGTTGTCCAGCTCTGATGAAACCGAGGCATGTAGAACACAAAGGACAACATTTCTAAATGGCTGTTCATAGTGGAACAAATCCAGCCTGGCAAATGAAGAAGAAATGCAAGTTTTCATACATAAACCATGTAAACCATGTAAATCATGCTTTCCCTGAATGAAAACAATGATATTTCATCTACTGGTGTGAATATGACTGAGCTGTAGCGATCGATCCTCCGTTTGAGGAAAGTATTACACATTGCAGGAAGAATGTTACAGAATGTGTGCACAGGGGCTTTCAGCTACTAATTCTTCCCTATTTCAAAGGCAAAGCATCTTCAGTTTCAGCATAAAGTACTGGCCTTCAAACTGTAATTATATGAGAGATTAAAAAGAGACCTTTCAAAATTAGCATAGTCCTGTACAGTATAGACATGAAAAAAGCAAATATGCTTGACCGAAATATATGCATGGTAAATAAAACACACTGTCATTACAAAGCACTTCTACAGAAGTAAATCTCTCAATAGTAGTATTAATATGTAGTTTAAAAAAAATAAAAAAAAAAAAGGCAAAAAAAACCCCCTCCAAGACAACAAAAGCAACTCTTTGTGAAAAATGTGCCCAGTAACAAGTTAGTAAAATCAAGGCCACTTGAAATGACTATAAAATCATGTGCTTAAACTAGTGCCACGCTAGGGTCTCACCCTGGCTTTGTGAAGTGTTTTGAGCCGCTAAGTGTGATTCTCCTTGCCATGGTGTCAGGCTGGAGGAGCTAACCTGAAGAGGTTAGCTGAATTTTAGAAGATAGCTAGGACATGGCTGGTATTGCCATCAGTTTACAAGCTGAAAAGTGCTGTGACTTGTACAGAGCGATCGAAGGTATTTGTACCCTGCAGCTAAAGACTCACTCCTGCCCTCTTTAGGAGCCACTGACAAACCTCCAACAGCAACATTTTTGGGCAGAGAGAGCCTTCTCTTCTCAGGCTGAGCAACCCTAACTCTCTCAGCCTGTCTTCATAGGAGACATTAATCTCTGCATTACTTTCTTATGGACTTCGCTGGTTTTCATGAAGCGTGGATCAGCGAGAGAACGCAATCTTCTGCTAGGGTAAATTAAGAAAAAGGAGACTCGTTTCTCTATTTGAATATATTGCCTTTTCCAGACTCCTTTAAGGCAGTTCTGATTTTTTCATAAACAAATTGTAACTTTCAGTTTTCAAAGTCTCATTTTTTTAGACACTCTAACAGGGAGCCAAGTTCTTTCTCTCTTTCACTCACATTTATATTGTATTAGCAGAGATTTGTATTTTTCCCATGGATAACAATGCTGTCACAATGTACAGAGGTGGTGAAGTAGTGCCAGGTATTTGCAAACAGGGCCCTCCCAAAATATCTCATGTTGTATGTGCTCTTCAGGCAGAGATCTATGAGATCATGCTCTGTCTTGTGTGTACAGCTACCTCTTTTCTCTCTTCCTCAAGTAACATTGATTCATTTTCAATGCAAATTTTTGATAGAGGAGTGAAAATATCAGAATTAAGGATCCTTCCCTAGTTTTGTGGAAACAGCAGACAATGAAGAAGATGGGGAGTCTCCGTTATCCTCTTTCTTTTAAGGAGTCACTTTGCATTCAGCTGTTAAACACCAGACAAGCTGTATGGGGAGAGGTCTTATCAACTTACAGAGAAGACACTTCTTTTTGGGAACACAGTAAATAAGTCACAAATCCATATGAAACTAGCTTTTGTTGCCTCACAGAACTACTCTTGAAAGAAGCTTACTACGTCAGAGGGAAGAGCAGCGATAATGTAGTGATCAGCTGAGTCTCAGCGCTGCATACTTATAGACACCTTGTGTTCTGACTCTTTTATTGCTCATCATTTTACTTGCTACGTTTTTGTAATACTGAGTTTTTGTATGTGTTTCATAACAGTGCTACAACATTTGCTCACTAACATGTCCGTAAAGGGTGAAGTGATAAATGGTTCCCAGTCAGCTTCTAACAGTTAACATCTGCTGGGGTTGTGCAATGTTACAACTAATTTTGGGAACCTCCATTTTTCAAGGATTCACTCCTTGAAAGTCAGGCCTCTTTCAATCAAACCTTTAGGTTGGATGCTTATAATTATTAGCAAACATTTCCTTTTATAGATGTGTAATGTTAAAAGCTTTCTTTAAAACAAATATGTCTTGCCTCAAGAATGTTTCCATTACTATCTATCATTCTGAACATTCTGAATTAATGTCATGTATGATTTACAGACTTGGTTAAAACTAAGCCATAAAAAGTAACAGTCTCCACATAAAATACAAACTTATCTGGCTTTGGATATTTTATCCTAAATTTTGTTGAGCAGCAAGGGAAAAAATTTATTAAATTACACTAAAAAGAAAAATAGAAGGTATGACACATTAGTCACACATTCTTAATTGAAAGAGGGTGAAAGATCTCTCATGACAATAGAAGTAGCAGCACTACTTTAAAACCTGCATTGCAGGCAATGGCTCTTGAATTTCAATCAGATTCATACTACAAACGTAGTTCAGAATGTAATGCTTACATTATCTGTAAAACAAGCAGTTCATTCTTACTAGATAGTGACCTTGTGCAGGCTTTCCTTCTCCATGATTTTCAGTGGCTGAATGAGGGTGCAGTCAGTGAGATGCCAGACAGCAAACATGGTTTTTTAACAGTGTAGACTTCAAGCTTTCACAATGTTTGACAGACTTATGTGAATAGGCACAGATAGTTGAAGTTATTTTCTTCACTCTTGTATTGGAAAATTCTTTCTCAACTCGATATGGTCAAAATCTTCAGTCATGGCTCTCAAGCCACCTTGAATGTAGTTTCTGAAACAAGTCGGGGGAAAGAATAATTTAAAAAATCTAAAAAGAGAAAAAATAAAGAGAGAAGAGAGAAGAGAAGAGAAGAGAAGAGAGAAGAGAAGAGAAGAGAAGAGAAGAAAGAGACATAAGAAAGAGAGAGAAGAGAGAGAAGAGAATGAAAGCGCCGAGCCAGCTATCTCCGCTCCTCTACTCGCCTCAGCCACTCAGCCTCACGCTCTCCAGCACCGCTCTCATCTCCTAGCAAGAAAGGCACTAACACAGGAAAAGAAAAAATCTGTAAGCAAACAACACCCCTACCAAATGTCATGAGTGGTAGTTGAGGTCATGTGGTCTGTACCAGACTAGATCCTACAAGTCTCCTTTCAGTCTCTTACACAAGAAAATTTTTCCTACCACAGCACCCCACCCTCATCTCCAGAAAAGAGAGAAGCTGATCTCTGAACAGCAGGTGCATGAAAGCTGGAGTTGAAAATATTGCATCTTATGAGACCAGGTTGGGATCTATTTTTTAGCAAGCTGAGTATTTCATTCCATGGGTTAAAAATGCACATACAAATGTGTTAGTGAATATTTTGAAATAATTTCTTAAGAGAAATAGCCTGAGACAAATTGAGAGGCCCATTGTAGAATTATTGTTTATTCAGGCTGTTAGAGGAAAAATTGATTATTCATTGGCTCAAAGAAGAGGCAATTTGAACAGGGTAGTGGGGAGAGTGTCTTTGATTTGCCTTTTAGTGTTTGTGCATAAACATGGCTCTTTTTAAATACTCCATGGCATTCGGTCTTTGAGAGTTGTTCCACTGCTGTTGATAAGTAATTGCATTTTGTCTATTTCTCTTGCTGCTACCTTTCATGCCATCTGATACAATACTATGAGGAGCCAATAAGTTTTCACTGCAAATACTTATTTTATGAAATGTGTATGTAATCTGAAGGAGGAGAAGCTGAGAAGCTTCATCTGAAGGTTATAATCTAAATTGACTACAGAACCGTCCACCGCCACCTACCAACCCCTCTCAAGTATCCAATTTACCTGTTTTGTCTCCTGCATCTTTCTTTGAACTGGAGCGAGATACAATGCAAAACTTTGGGTTAAAAGTTTCAGAAGAGAAGAAAAATATGTTTGTAACTTTAAAAAAGATTTTTTTTGTTCTGATCTCTGGGAAGAATTTATCTGACTTTAGTTTTGGGCTGTGAGGGAGAATTACAGAACAGTGCAGTCACTGGGTAGATTTGCAAAGGCCCAGTAGAAACAGCCCATCACTGTAAGTTATGCAAAGGGAGTGTGATAGATGAAGCAGCAGTGATGGGACATGAACTTATTTGCATTCCTCCCTGGCCCTTTTTTTAGTTTTATGTTTTTCACTGATGGACTCAGCAATTCAGCTGGTCTGTACAGGGTGATGGGAGGTGAATAAAAAGGCTGTGAGCCCGACTTTCATCTCCGCATTCTTCTGCTGGGGTTCTGTCCTTTCCTTTGGGTCTGCTTCACGCTGAAGAAGAAGGAAATGAAGTCAAAAAGGGACCTTCTCAGGAAAAGCCCCTTTATTTTTCTCCTGTTTTTTCTTAGCTCGGGTTAGCCTCCAGAAGTGGCCTGGATAGTGTTTCCAAACAGGAAGTGCACGCAGGGTGAGTCTCGTGGTAGTGCACAGACAGGCACAAATGAACTGCACTTCCAATATTAAGTGGTTATAAATAAATTCTTATTTTCACTGTTGGTGGTGGTTCTCTGGTAGCTAAGAGTAGATATCTAAAAAATGAAGTCTGCTGATGAGCTCTGGATATTCACAAATACCATCTTACTTCTTTTAATTCAATGTGTATGTCTATGAAACTCAAATGCCAGGGTGGGATCAAGTCTTTTGATCATCTTGACTGATGTCTGTCCTGACAGTGGTCAGCTGTGCACCCCAGAGAACACAGAGAAAATATCCCCAGAAAGAACCTGATTTTGGACCCTTTTCCCTGCCTCAAGATCTCTGTGCATCCTCTATCCAAAACTTTATGTGTAAAGGGTTATGTTAAAATTTGGATTCTGCTCTTAGACAATGAGCCTTTTTGTGACGTATTTTTAAAATTTGCTTGTGAAACTCGCATGGTATCATCACATTGTTGTTAAAGGTCATGCCTCGTGTGTCATGCCTCATCTTAGTATAAATTATTTTTGAAAACCTAAGCTTCTTTCAAAGATTAAATAGTGCCAACGTCTTGATTATATTAATCAAGCATCCATCTGAAGGAAGCAAATTATGCAGGTGACTCAGAAAAGCTCTGACTCAAAACATACATTTTCTTATGTTACACACACGAAAGGTCATTCTAAACCAACAGTCCTTGACTTTTTACAGAAGAGAGAGATTGCTAGTTCTGTGTACGAGGCAGGTTTCCATCTGTTTCCTTGTTAATTTGTGATATGTATTTGTTATGTATTACATCTGAATATAAGAAATCAGTTGTGGTCTGCTTCCCATTTGTTGGTTCACACACACTCACATACAAAATTCTTTTGGTTTTCCTACTGTGCATGTTTGAAATGTGTAAGCTGCTTCAGTGATGTTTGTTAGTGAATCATGAAGTACTGGAGAGCACAAGAATACTCTAGGATACACGGGTTGGAATTTTGTTTGAATAAAAATTGGGGAAATATGATAAAGAGATGCAAATTAATCTTTTCAGGTTCTTAATCATCTGCATAAGAAGTTGAGAAACATGTCAAAGAAGTCAGAAGCATCCAAGAAAAAGGTATGTTGCATTCACTACTAATACTCATTTGTGTGTATTTTAGTTTTATGGCCAAGCTAATTTGGTACTTCTTGCTAAAGATGTAGCAAAGAGAAGAAATTACACTTAAGTATTTTATGAAATATTCAGTGTCCCTCTGAACTTAGCAGATTGGAATCTTTTCTGTTCCAAGTTTTCCATCGCTCTGCATCAAACCATTACCTGAGATCCTCATATTTGGAACTTCAGAGAACCTGATGTTTAGGCACAGGGAGAGAGCTTGTCATTTCTGTTAAATTTTTTTTTTTTCTTTTGTGTTTTTTTTTTTTTTTTCCCCCACAGGCATTTTCCCCTAATGTGTAAATCATGGTATTTTTAGGGGGTTTTGGGGGGTTGTTTGTTTATTTGTTTGTTTGTTTTTAACTAGCTGATTTTGTAACATTGCAGTGAATAATTCCTAAGTTGCATGAAGAACCTTTAAAATGAAATTTATTGTGCTTCCCAATAGGAGTCTAGCAACAGACTTTTAATAATTCTCCAATTCTTCTATTGATTTTCCACACAATGTTTTCTTCTCTTACATTCAAGATATAAGTTATGTACTAGATACAAATAGAATCATGAAAGATCTTTAAAGAAGAATATAAGCTTCAAGATTTAGAACAATATTTGAAAGATGCATTTAAACAGAGATTTTGTAAGTTAATATAATGTTGTTGTGACTTTTGAGCAGATTTGACCACAGTGATCATTTGTCTAACTTCTCATTTTACGGATGTGGAGAAAAAAACCCTTAAGCTATAGCTCTTCATTTGAGCTGATCACTGTTTTCATGTGGACATGGAGAGTGCCTGCAGTGTAAATGGGATATTACATGGACTCAACAGGGAATAAGTACTCTCTTATTTATGCATTCTCTATTTTTTTAAAAAATTATCCTACTCAATAGATTTTGATTCCTAGGATTAAAAGCATTATGGCCCCGATTCAGTAAAACACTTAACATATATACTTTTGCATTTAACACCATGGCCAAAGGTATGATTTTCAATCAAAGACATTTTGTACGTTGCCATCTCTCATCTAAATTATTCTCAGACGGGAAATATCTCTGCATTTCCCTTAACCACTAAAATTGTGGATTTGACTAGGAGTTAGCTTTCATAGCTTCAGGACAAAGCATTAGAGATATGAACAAGACTGCTTGAATGTATCAGGGTTGAGTAGCCAAAGAGGAAAAAAAAAAAAAGCAAAAAGCAGTCCAGAACTTTTTTTGCCTTAGAAAATGAGTTTCTAAACATAAGGCCTAGCTCATGTTTTTCAAAGTGACCCTGTCTTCATTAGCATGTTAGTGCTCTCTCTGGTTACCGTATCTTTCTTCTTTTCCTTCTACTGTTTTGTAGTGTAATTATACATTTTTAGCTTTATTCAAACCTTTATGAACATTCTAGCAGGAGAATCTTAAAATAAACTTGCTGCATGTGTGGAAAAATATAGTGAAACATATTAATTTGCCTAAATTCTATTTTTCATGCTTTTTAGTCACAAAGCATCAATATTAACATCATATACTTCAAGTGGGTTTTATTTGCCAGAAAGAAACCTTAAGCAAGCTCCTGGTAGGTAAAAAACAACTTTAGTGATACCTTGCTTGCAAGATGAAGAGATGATTTTGGAAAAGTAATCTCAAAGTTAAGCTTAGGAGGAAAAATGGGATAAAGCATGTGTTGTGAAGTTTCCTAATACAGAATTACTTCTTCTACAGATACAAAATACATTAAGTAAAAGTTACAAGAGACACTTTGTCACCCTCTGCTTTCAGGTGCATCCATAGCCTATTGAAAGTCAGTGATTTTCCTGGTTAGTTTTTCTTAGATTTTGGAACAAATGGAAGTAATATGCCTCTTTTGAAGTAATACTGCATGTGATATCCTGAAAATTTGTTTCGATTTGTAATATTAACCCATTGAACACATCAATCAGAAAATAAATTGCTCTTAATTGGTGCAGTCTTGTTAGAACACATTCTCCTGAAAAAGAAAATATCTCTGTGACTGTTTTAATGGCAACTGATTTAAATTTCATAGGGCCAAGTAGAGGAAAGGCTTGTGAAAAGTTATAATTTCTTTAGACCAAACAAATTATATTAACTACAGATACAATAAGCTTTGGTTTCTGTTGTGAGATTATACTGACCAACAGTAGCATCTGTCATAAATTATTTTGGCCTGCTGCCACAGAAATCAAAATGTTTTCCCATAAGTTTTTCTAAGCTAACTCATGTTTTGATTAGGTAGCTCAGATTAATTATTACTGAGCATTAATCTGTTCAAAAAATACAGTCCAAGTTCAATGAACTAGCAAAAAATATAGATATTTTCTATGGTGCAATATTTATCACTCTGTGGCCACTGGGTTAGTTGGAATGAGAAGAAGTTACCTAAAAAATTATGTTATGAAGTATTAATATAGTCATTATAATGGCTCATGACATAAATAACTTGCTTTGGAATTATTATTAGACTTTTATTGAGAGATTTATTTAATTGAAAGATGAATAGATATTAATTAGTTAGGCCACTGCAAAGCACTAACTGCTGCTTGTGAAGTAGGTGAAAGCTAAAGAAAATATTGACAGTCAGATTCCACTGTTCACCAACAGAACTCCTTCAGCGCCTGAGAGGTCCCTACCAACTGATTCTGGAGTTCAGAATGGATCTAATGAAATTGATGGTCCTCTCATAAACAACTGGAAGTGAAGTGCAGGAGCTGCACTGAGGATTATTTTTTGTTCATTTTTATTTTGGTATTTGGTGGTGAACTTTAATTTCCCCATAGGTTTTGATAATGTGCGATCACCAGAAATTTCAGGCCTTTACTTTTTTTTCCCCCCACTAATTGTATCCTAAAATGTTGCTTGTTGTATGACTCTCCCTGTGGAAATTCTGTGTTTAAAATAGATACTTTCAAAAAGCGTACTTCAGTAAGCATTTGAGCAAGCTCTAAGTTCTTCCACCAGCTGCCTTCATGTATAATAAATCTCTCTTGAAATTTTCATCAGAAATTCTTGTGCGCTGTACAAGATGTACTCATTAGATTACTAATTTAGTAATCTTTAGTAATCTAAATATTACTAAATATTACTATGTTGTATACTAAATATTACTAACTATTACTAAAATATTAGTAACTATTTGATCTGGATGAGATTTCCCAAAGACCCTTGTCGTCATTGTTTTACAACAGGCTAAATTCCACATCAGAAAAAGCTAAGCTTTTGTGTAGGGAGTTAGGAACATCATTCTTTACCTTGGAGGAAAGTTGTGCATTTGCTGTTTGCTATGACGTTTTCCAAGGCTGGGTTCTCCTTGCAGTAGTTCACTATGCAAAATAAAGACGTGTAGGTAATGGGGTGAAATCAGTAACAAATATTGCAGTGTGTTCCCTCTCAGTATACTTTTTTTTCCGCTCCCCCCCCCCCTCCAAATAGTTTTGAAGTAGGTTTAAAGCTGATTCTTTGAGTGCTCATCAGACATATGTGTTTTCCTTTCCTTGTTTCAGACAGCACAAACTGTGTTGGTGGTGGTAGTGGTTTTTGGCATCTCCTGGCTGCCTCATCATGTGATCCATCTCTGGGCTGAATTTGGAGTTTTCCCACTGACTCAAGCCTCCTTTCTCTTCAGGGTAACTGCACACTGCCTGGCTTACAGCAATTCTTCAGTGAACCCGATCATATATGCATTTCTATCTGAAAATTTTAGGAAGGCCTACAAACAAGTCTTCAAATGCCAGATTGGTAATGAGTCATTTCTGAATGATGCCAAGGAAAATAAAAGTCGGATAGATACACCACCCTCTACCAATTGTACGCACGTGTGAATGTTGAGAAGCCCTGTATGTTGGCTCTTCCTTTATGTACACTAAACACCAAGAAAAAAAAAAAAAAAAGCACAATGAGGTTTATCCTGGGTTTATCTTGATAAAGCTAATTGCTATTTAATGTACTGAATTTGTATTTGTAACCAAAGTTTGTGAAACTGGTATGAAAGAAACCTGGGCTGATCCTTTGCATCTTAGATAGCTTTGTCAAATAAACCTCTTGGACTTTCATCGATATTTGAGAAAAAGGTGTTGAGATGATTTGTCTGTATTCTTACTTCCTAAGCATACAAAGGTACAAGAAGAAGATGTTGATATGGATAGGTAACTTTCTGACATTTGACTCCATGAAAGTGAAAAATGGATAAATCTTCTGTCCTACAGATAATAAATACTGGACTATTACGATTTCAAAAGGAAAGCTTTCGTTCTCTCTTCAGATTGTTTTGATGATTCCTTTTTTCTTTTTAATCATGGGCTCTGATTTGGAGTTGTAATAAGTTGTGTACACCTTGAGGCAATTGCTTCAGAGAGGAAATGCTATTTCTATCTGTTTATCTGGTTTTAATGTGTCTTACTGAGCAAGGGTGGATTGGTTTTCCACTTCATATGGCTGCCTTACTGTATACACAGAAATTTTGTGTACACTGTATTGGGGGTTTTTAATGGCCTGGATGTAATTGTAGCAAAATGAGGATTTGTGTCTAACTGAGGGAAGTTTTTCTTCCTGCGCTGCATGTGCACATGTATGTATGTTTCCTTAATTTCATAGGTTTTGAGATGGAGGTACAGTTTTAAATGTGCAATGTATACATATGTTTTGATTATGTTTCCTAAAGAAGCTCCACACAATGCTTAAGGTTTTAAAGGTAGCATTCCCTTAAAAGCTGTAGGTGGAGCTTGACATCATTTAGTTTTAAACTGGAAATATAAAGAAAGTTGTATTTAAATTAATGCAAAGTACATAATATAATTCTGCAAATTCTTAAATAAAATTAGTACTTTCTGCAACTTTTATAAATTTACTGAAAATGTCCTTAGGTGGTAAACCACTAAAGAAATAGAAAAACATGCCTTAAAAACATTCTTTTAGCTGGAATAAGACATGATTTTACCTTTTTTTATTAACGACCCATAGATTCATAAAGCAAATCAAATTAAAGGAACCTCTGGACATCCTCTTAAGGCAGGGATACCCTCAGAGTTGTATCACTTCCTTGTCTAGGCAAAATTTGAAAATTTCTAAGGATGGCAATTCAGCAATATTTTTGGAGCAACCTGTGCTAGTGCCTAATCACCCTCACTAAAATATTTTTCCTTATCCACAGCTGGGATTTCTCTTGATATATCTTGTGACCATTGCTTTGTGCCCTTTCACTGTGTACTGAAGTCTTTTCTCTAATTGACTAACGTGTAATTTTATAGATGGCCATTGAATTTCCCCTCATCCTTCCCTTCTGAAACCAAGTGCTGTTCTCAGCCTCTCCTCAGGTCCCTGTCTGGGTCAGTGGCCTTCCACTGCTCTTCCTCCAAAGAATCCATCCCTCTCATGAACTGAGGTGTCCTGAACTGAGGAGCGTGTTCCAGATGTGGCCTCACAAGCACTGAGCAGAGTGATTGCTTCTCTTGACCCATTGGCTGGTTCTTACTAAATACAGCCCAATATTATCATAATTTATGGCTACAAGGATATGCTGCTCATTTGTATTTAATTTCTGCTTTACAACCCCTCGAGTCCTTTTCTGCAGTTTTGCATTTAGTCCCAGTCCAAGTGTCAGGACTTGGGTTTTGGCATTCTTGATCTTCATGAATGTGATAGTTGTTACTTCCACATTTCCAGCTTACAAAGGACCCTTTGAAAGGCATGCCTCCTCTCCAGAATATCCACCACTCCCCCAGGTCCGGTATTGTGTGTAAAATTGCTGCAACCCTCTCCTGGTCTTTGAAGATGCTAAATGGTGTTGGCCAGATGCTCTTTCAGATCCCTTTTTCTCCACAGACTTACTTTAGAAAAAATAATAATTCAGAGAGGTGGAATGTCAAAAATGGAGAGTTAGCTCACATAAAAATATCTTTGTTTATGTGTCAGTATTGTATGCTTGGAACCAGTAAAATAATATCAAAGACATGCTATCGTATGCATGGTGTTTGTGTCCATTCTTTCATATGAAGAGACCATTTGATGATATTTCTAGGAACAAAAAAATATAAATATTTACAAATATGTATTTAAAAACCCACTCAATTGGAATAGAAATGTTTATCTATGCAGGAAACAATTTCCTGGGCAGGGATTGAGGTTCAGAAACAGCCCAGAAAGAATTTTCTTTGAGTTTTGAGATACTCATCACCTCAAACACTCAAATTACTAAAGCATTATCAAACTTCAGCTGAATTTACATAATTTTAGAAAAGTCTACATTTTTGAAAACTGTGGGGTTTTATTTTGAAAAATTGCTGGTTTGTGATTTTTAATAAAAATTGCAATGTAAACATATCATTGTAAAAATAATTATAATAACAAGCTGGGTATATCGTCTCATTTAGAGAAGATTTTTTTCCCCCCTTAATTGTACATTATTTTAAACCTGGGTGCCTGATAGAAATGGATCTACAACTGTTTGAAATTTTTGGGATGAGGGAGTGGGAAGGTAGGGACTTCTGTAACAACTAGTTAGCAGGGTCCCACCTTGTTCCTGGTGAATATTAGCAAAATTTCCACTTGACTTTTCAGGGAAACCTTAAGAAGCAGCCAACACTCTCAGGCTCAGTTTCCAGCCTGAAATATATTTTTGTTGGTCTGTTTCTGGTGTGGCTTTGACATACTCAGCTGTGACACGAAGGTTATGGATATAGAATCAGGGTTAATGTGTGCAGAAAACTGTGTCCAGCCCTTGAGCAGTTGGACACTTAGTCAGGAAGGTGTCCTGCCACAGAAATGGCTGGTTTGGGTAGAAAATTGGGAAATGGGTGCTAAGATCCCCTACAACTGAGTATTTGCTTCCAGGTTCTGAGCTTATTGGCAGGGATTGTTACTTCTGGTGGAAAGCAAAGCGAAAGTTTCACCTCATCGACTGGCTCAGTATGCTTTTTTACATCTTTTTCTAACCAGAAAGGTTGATTTTCAGTGTACCTGAAGCAAAGGCAAGAGCAAAAAAAGATTTCTCTGGCTAGGCTTGAAGAAATAATCTCACTGAATTCCACCCTGTTGTGTGAATCTGAAAATACTGCACTGTATGAAACAAAACAGGCAACAGGAATGTTTACTCAAATTTCTTTCAAACTGAGACCCTGTAGCAGGTTTCTAACCAAGTTTGCATGGTATAGATTACATTTTCTGCTTTGCACCACTTTTGCCTTTAAGAGATCCAGAAGTCGCATTAAAAGAGGTAAAGAAATTATTCCGCTGGTGTTCTTAGTGCCATGTTTGCCCTGCCTGGGGTGTTCTAGGTATAATACAAAAGACTATAGCAGTGCTCTTCTTCCACTAATAAAGACTAAAATACCATTCCAAGATGTGTGTGGACCCAGGTGCACACTGTGCACTGCTATATAAAAATCAGATTTAGGATCCACGGCCAAAACCCCCCAATTAAATGGCAGCTGGCCAGCATACTGTTGAATATGTACAAGCACGCAGAAAATGAAAGAACGTGCTTAACTTTATGTTCAGCCATGTTACTTCACAGGTAATTGTGTTGCCCACTTAACTAATTTTGAAAGAAGGAATCTAATTAGTTGCAAGCTGACACTTAATTGCTGCTTCTGAGTCATTAATCTACACTGTTCTTAGTCAAAAGTATGTAATAAACATGATACCTAGTACTATAATCATTCATAATTGCCTAAAATTCTTGTATCAAAAAATGTAGAATTTCTTCAAAGTTTTCATATGTGCATGGTTGGTAACAAAATTACATGCTGTAATAGATTACAAAAATATGCCCAAACTGGCTGAAGTTATATGTGAAAACCATTATGACTGTATAAGGAGCAAATTGAAATTGTTTTAGAGTTCCCATCTACAATCCTAATATTTTTTCAATATTTTTATGGTGAAATTAGTTGGATATGTGAGTATTTAAAAATTCTTCAGAAATATTTTTTCTAAATTTGAACCTTGAAAAGAGAGTATTTTAAAAATAATTTGATTTTTGGCAAGATAGGGCATTTAAATGACATGTTTTATGTTACGGTCCTTTGAGCTTTGTATTGCCTTTTGTGATTTGCACACTTTGGGTGCATGCATCTCTTCCTTCAAACCTTATTATTTTCATAATTGGCTATATCTCCATTATCAAAAATTAATGTCACTATCTCCAAACAAGAAACATTAAGTTTTATATATTTCATTTTGCGGTGAAATTTTGCTTTAGAGTCCACATTGTAGGGAAGGAGAGGGATCTCTTTATAAAATTATTTTGTGGATACATTATTTTAGACATTCTTATCTTCATGGTTGCTTCACAGTGTGATGTGACACTTTGAATCTAATGGCATTTGTAGTATTTTGAGAGAAGAGGTATTTTGAGGACAGCAGAGAAAAAACCAGCTTGTACCTTACAGAGCTTGTGTTAGTGTTCTGTATTCAATACATGGCAAAAAGTCAAAGACCAAAAAATTAAGAATTTGTGTTTGTTTCAATGTATAGTGCATGTAAAGTAGTGTGCAATTGTTCTGAGATATATTGTACTTCGTATAAAATTCAGCGGATTCTACCAAGAGGTCTGTACCATCTCTTCTTGGCTCTGTCATATGAGATACCAACAGCTTTCCTTACAATGTATTTTCATAATAATTTTTTAAAAAAGCAGCATCTTCAGGAAAACATCCAGCAAAATTCTGTAAAAGTAAAACTGAACAGAGTTTAATGACTAGATGTCATTGGGTGTTGCAAATTTAACTGATATAACAAATACTCTGATTTTCAAGTACTTATATTCAGGAGGCATAGTCCTCCATTCAGGCTGGTAAGAAGTCTATTGAAATTTATGAAATTTATTGATATTTCTTATGCAAGTGTAGTTTAAATCCCTGTAATGTATGTATAGTTTAAGAGACAGAGAAATAGATTCAGATTAATATATTTGAATATGAGAAAAAACTGTAAGTTCTTCAATGATATGCAAACGTATTTTACAAAAGCCTGTACGTGGCTCCAGTTTTGGAAAAAGGCAACCAACTCCGTGCATATTTGTGTGTATATTTGCTTTAATATTGATCACAAGCTGTTTCAATAGAGTGAAAATAGCTGTTTGAGCATGAAACCAAAATATAATGTTTTACACTTAATGAAAACCTTTTAAACCAAAAGTAAATGCTACAGCATGGATTTAAAATTATGTGCACTTTATCAATTTTACTGTGCAGTAGTCAAGAATCCTTTGTGTATGACAGTCATAGAAAACACTGGTGTACTTTGGCCAGGTACATTTGCTGGATGAAAGCTGAGGTCTCATTTTATAGAATTATTTCCCTAACGGCAGCATTTTCTTATTGGAAAACTGTACAATTTTCATTCCATTTCTCTATAAACATCTAACCACATCTAAAATTTGCTGAGAAAAATAAAACCTCTCCTCTAGCAATATATCATCTGAGCTACATAGATGTTTCTAGCAATGCCTGTCAATAACTTATCAATTTGTTGAAGCTTAATATTAGGATTTTGAAAGAAAATACAAAATGACTGCTAATGCCTTGTAGTTGTGACATTTACAGCAGAGGTGATGGTGTGACAGTTCCTTTACATTGAATTTCACAATTTAGCACAAGCAAACAGGTAGTTTTAATATAGCAAAATGAAAAGTTGTGCATTTAGGAATGAAGAACATAAGGCAAACTTTAAAAATTTATTATTGTACTGGAAAATGGTGAGTCTGAAATTGCCAGTGAACTGGACGTGACCTACAACTCTGTGTGACTGAAATGGCCTGCATAGCAACTGGAATCCTGAATTCAGACGATATTAGTACTGGAGCTGAGCCACAGGAAGCAGCTCTGCAAAGTGAGGGCTTTCACAAAGACGTTTCCTAGAACTCTCTATAAAATCCGAAATACCCCAGCTGAAACCTGATAGCAGCTCAGCACACTCCCCTCCTAACTAGACAAAGGAGAGAAAATATAAGGAAAGACTCATTGATCAAGATAAAGACAGGGAGAGATCACTCACCAGTTACTGTCATGGGTGAAGTAGATTCAGCTTGGGGAACTTAGTTGAATTCATTAGCAATCAAATCAGAATAGAATAATGAGAAATAACCCCAAATTTCAAAAATACCCTCTCCTCACCCTTCCCTTCTTCCTGGGTTCAACTTAACTCCTATATTCTTTACCTCTGTACCCTGACCAGCACATGGGCAAGAGCGGGGGCTACTGTCAGGTCATCACACTCTGCCACTCTGTCAGGAGGAAGACTCCTCACACTCTTCCCTTTTTCCAGTGTGGAGTCCCTCCCACCAGTGACAGAACCTCTCCAATATGAGTCCTTCCCATGGGCTGCTGTTCTTGATAAACTGCTGCAGTGTGGGTCACTCCTGTGGAGTGCAGTTCCTCAGGAACTGGCTGCTCCAGCATGGGTGCCCCCGTGGGATCACAATCCTGCCAGCAAACCTGCTCCAGTGTGGGATCCTCTCTCGACAGGGCCGCAGATCCTGCTGGGAGCCTGCTCCAGCATGGACTTCCCATAGGTTCACAGCCTCCTTCAGCCATCCACCTGCTCCAGCTTGGGGTCCTCTGGGGACTGCAGGTGGATCTCTGCTCCACCATGGATTTCCATGGGCTGCAGAGGCAGAGCTGGCTCTCTGTGGTCTGCACCACAGGCTGCAGGGGAATCTCAGCTCCAGCACCTGGAGCACCTCCTGCCCCTCCTTCTGCACTTTCTGTCTTCAGGGCTGTTTCTCTCACATATCCTCACTTCTTTTTCCCATTGCAGTTTCCATAGCCCATCCCATCCCCCTTAGCTAGGTCATCCCAGAGGCATTACCACCGTCACTGCTGCGCCCAGTCTTGGCCAACAGCAGGACCACCATGGAGCTGGCTGGCTCTGGCTCTGTCACACAGCTGCTGGCACCTTCTCCCTGCAGCCCTCTACCAAAGCCAAGTGGCATAAACTCAGAGCAGAGGGCTCTTGTTAAAAGAGTACCCTAAAAACTTTGCATTGCTCTGTATAGAGACAGAAATGCCTGATGCTCTGCATCTCTGTAACTAGTGGATGAGCTCACAAGGTCATGTACAGTGAAATTGGGCTATAACGGTTGAATCTTAATTAAGAGGAAGGCTTAAACATTAAGCCATGGGTACAATTAACCTTAGAATGCTTAATGAGCAAGTGTAATATATTCAGCTTGCTTCAAATCACACCTGGCTATTTCCTGAAAGATTTTATGTATTTAAATCTCAAAATATGGACTAGATAATAGCACTGCTGTGAGGAAGAAAATGCACCTTATGTAACAGAGTGTGTAGACCGGATGATCACAGTGGCCCTTCTGGCCTTAGTAAGTTTGCACTCGTATTTCTGTAATTAACAGGATGAGAGCTATGCAGATATGAAGGAAAAAAAGCACATCAAAACTCAGCTATTTTTTGGTAAATTCATGATCATCTAAAGATGTATAAAGAATGACTCCACAAGTGGCCTAAAGCCTGGAAAGGTCTTATGATGATTAAGAAGTCTGATTGAAAACTGGCATGTGGATTGCCATTGGTAGAGGAAGAAGGCAAATGACACTGTATGTTCTTCTCATCTTGCTTAATTACTTTTTGCCATAATTACTCTAAATGTAATCACTCTCCATTACTCATGCATAGCAATTTATTGTTTCCATGGGAACTATGAGCTGATGGCTGCCAGCCCATTACAAACACCTGCATTTCCCTCCATAAACGGATGTCGAATTTTTTATCAACCTGTTGTGAAAATATTGGAAATCTTTACAAGCTAAAGCCTCTGACAGTAAAGTTTTCAATTCCCCCTTGCTTATATGAAACATTATAAAAGCTAATACTTTATTGAACAAACATTATCTGCCATGGTGTTTCTGACAGAGCAGTCAACATTTTGGGCAGACTCGTACAGGTTGTGTGATAGATAGACCTGCCTAATTATGTGTGTCCTATGTGAGTTTTAGGAATAATAGCTACAAAATTGCTCCTGTCATGAATTCTGCTCACTTGCAATACTTGTACAATGCTCTGATCATGCCATCCTGTCCCTTGGGAGGAGCGGCCCCCTAACCTGCTGTCAGCAGTCAATCTTTGTTGAGGATGCTGCAGGGCCAGACCAGCACCTCCTCCCATTTATTGCTGCTTCCCAGCTTGCCTACATGCCATGCAAGGCTTCCAACAGAGTTGTAGGTGGCAAAGCTGATGTGAATAGGAGCCTTGCTCTTTTCAAGACTTCTGCTTTCTCCTTACTAGAATATACACAGAGCAGGGTTTATTCCATGCTGTATTTTGGGGTGGGTTTTTTTTTTGTCTCCTACCCTCCGCGCTACAAATGAGGGGCAGAGAGACGTGTTTGTCCTTCATAAATAAGCCTAACTGGATCATGAACAGAAAGAAAACCTCTTCCATACTTTCAACCCTAAAATGTGTGATAATGCAATATCACAGTTTCCACAGGAAACACCTTTGTTTCTTTCTCCTTATTTTCTCTCATTTGCCACCTTAAGTGAAATTCATCTTGTTCTAGTTATAGGCTACTCCCACAGCTCTATATCTGTGAAGACAAGATGAATTGCTGTGGATTTAAGGATATCCTGATAGTATGGCCTGATGCACTAATTGAAAACTGGCATCTAATTATTAACATCAGATGAGGAGGAGAGGGAGTAAATGTTGAAGATATTAATGTATGTGAATGGAATTTTTTATGGTCCCATCTTTCAACCTCTACCTGGGCAATGCTTAGTAGTTTGTAGGCAGTTTGTTACTATAAGGAACACAGAATCCTCTGGACATGAGGAATTTAATTTTTTTTTCATGTTTTTATATTTGCATTCCTGTAATAAACCTTGCAGGATCATATTTCTATTATTGCTCTTGTTGCTCTAGTGTTGTCCTGAGATGTGTTTTCAGATTTTCTTGCATTCATATGGATGAAGATTTAAATATTTTTTTTAACTCCTGTGATGATAAAAAGGTTTATTTTACCTCCAATTCTGCAGACACTTGGCCAAAAGGCACAATTTATGTATAAATCACTACAAATATCCAGAGAAATAACCTAGTGGCAGTTGAAATTTTCTTGCAGCTAAATGAGACACAGCAAGGATGTTCAAATATGGACTTAATTTTCACTGCAGTATTACAGCTGATAATAAAGTGTGAAACATGATTGCAAAGAATACTTATATTATGATCCCACGCTGGAAAAATTATTTGTGTACAAATAATGCACCATGAATAAGGCTTAAAATACGGTTCATAAAAAGGGCTCATGATCATTTTACTATGGATGAAATAACATGCAGATATTTAGGATCTTTTTAATCACAGACACCTCATTAAAATGTGAGGGTTCTGGTGTTTGGATAATTTTGCCACACCCAGAAGCTTTCTATAATGCCAATTGAACTAGAACTTTATTTAAACTATTTTTGTCAGTAGATTTAGTTAATTTATAAGGGCAAGAGTTTCTTCCTCTTTATGTAAGAAAGCACTATTGTCAATGGTTTTGTTGAGTACAAATGGAAATAAACTACTTCTACTCCGCATCTTGTAGTATCCCCACTCCTAAATATACTATTTGGATACTTTTCCCACTTTTCATTAGTGAATACTCATTTTCCTGTAATCTGAAATCTCTTCCATCAGTGCAAAAGAACTTAGTGATAAAATATGGCTGTTCCATGGCTGACAAAAAAAGAGATTATTATGGGAGGAGGAACTATGTTGTGTACTTTAATTTGTTTATAAAATTTGACTTAGACCTTGTAATTGGAATCCTTTTCTTATGTATGAATATTATTTGCTGTATTTCATTCTAACTAAAATGATGAAAACAGATCATACTATCTGTTTGGTGACTCAAATTTCTAAAAAAGTGTGTGTACTAATAAAATTAAAGCTCATGGCACTGAATGCCTGTTCATGTCCTGCATTTTTTATCTGTAAAAACCTCTCACGGTTACTGAAATTGGTACTGCTTTTAAATTACTTTTATCCTTCCAACAGTCAGTGCTTGTGAGAGAAAGAAGAGGGAGAATATTTGTAAGACTGTATTTCTAAAGCCAATAATTGTATTACACATTATTTTAAGAGGCAAAAGAGCAAGTCAGAGAAAAAAGGGTGAAACTGATATATTACTGCTCCATATTTATGTAGATGACAAAGTCGAGTGCATCCCTTGTGCATCCATTAGGAGAAACAATGGAAACTGATCCTATTGCGCAAAATCCATTCTGTCATCATCCTCCTTGTATTGTAACGCTCTATGTACTCCACCTGAGCGAAATCAAAGTGACTGCTAAATCAATCAGCTGGACTTTACTGAAGAAAACAAAAGATAAAACCAAGAAAATGTAACAGTAGAAGATCTTTAAAGAAATAATTGGGAGACTGGGGATGCAGCTGCCGTTGGGCATTTGAAAAGTTCTCCAGCATGTAATTTTTGGGGATGGATCACTATATGATTTAGCAGTAAGCCTTCCTGTCAGCCATAATTCTGTTATGATCTGTAATTTATTTTCTTTTATTTTTTAATCTAACTTCCCAGGAAGTTAGGGAGTCTTTCTAATTATTTTGGTGGAAATCAGATCTGACTTTCTCCCACTGCAAGATAGTGTTCAAACTGATGTTTCTGCAGTCTTTCTCCATGCTACAGGACAAAGTCCTGGTGAAGACAGAAAATGAAGTATTCTCTGAGGGAGAAGAAAATCTCCCGATTGACCTTTAATGTCACAAAATCTGACCTTTATTTCAGGAAAGCTGCAATGTCTGTCAGGGTGAAACTTGACCCCATTTGCTATTTCTTAAACAGCACAAAATCAAGGGCTTAAGTTCATCCCTGGAAACTCTGTGAAACCCCTACTGCTGCAAAAAGAAAAATGAAAAGAAAAATCTCATTTTTTTATATGCCACTGGTTTGTGGAACAATTCAGAAATATCTAGATGATTCATAAATATTCTATATCATTGTTTAATATATAGTGCATATAGAATAGTGAATTTTAAAACAACAGATAAAATGATTCCTCAAAAAACTCAGCCTTGGATGTTACCATAAGCAATTCAGTTAAGGAATTATTAAAAAGCCCCCTAGTGCAGCAGCCAACACATATTAATCAGACTTTTTGATCTAGTTGCAGAAATTAGAGGACATATGTTCTTGTCTTCCTGTTTTCTGTATTTTATCTTAGTATTGCTTCAGATTTACTTTGCATTTTCTGCTTTCTTTGCTTTCCCTGTGTGAATCATAATTTATTTAAAAAGCCAAAATCACAATTCCACAGGACTAGTCATTTACATGCCTGATATAATTATTTTGTATTAGAAGCACACTTTTATGCGTAGCATTATTAGCAATAGCCACAATTTCTTGCACCTGCCCCTAAATTCTGTTGAGGTGGTTGCAAGCTCTAGCACTGTGTAAGCAAGAGAAGCTATCTGTTTACACAAATTTAAGTGACCAGCCTGAGGCAAATAAAGTTTCCACAGAGATGTCAAACAGATGTTGCCAGAACATCTCATTGTGCAAGCGTTATCTCATTAGGAGCTCTGAGATACTCTGTTCCATTAAAGCAGGAGCAGGAGGGCTGGACTAGGTGGCTAAAACATTGTGTAGCTCTGTGCATCTGTTTACTGCGCTTGGTCATGCCTAACCCTCACTGCTTCTAATGAGGTTTTTCGGGAAGTTAATTGTATTAAAAGGTTTTGCCTCTAAGAGCTCTGTGACTGCAGTTGCAAGTCTGCTTTGGTTAAATCACTGAAAACAGGTGCCTGCTGCATTCTGAAAGCTCATTTTGGTATAGATTTCTTCAGAGGTTTTTCTTTTGTTATTGTTTTGTATTTTAACTGCTTATTGTTTGTCAAAATCTGCTTTTATTGATGTTCAAGGGAGTATTCTTTCTAATGGTGGGTGTTAAACAACATTCAAGGTTAGGCTGGGCGGGTCTTTATTGCAACCTGATCAAGTTAAAGATGCCCATTTCAGGGATGTCCAACCTAGATGACCTCTAAAGCTCCCTTCCATCCCAAGCCATTCTGTAATTGCTTTCAGCAGTATTAAAACCATTCTGGGTTGCTTTCAGTAGGATTAATAACAGCAAGAAAAGGATGGTGTAGGTTATGTAATGGACCAGCATCATTGTCCCAGGACCTGCACGACCTTGGATACGACATCACCCAACACTTGTAACAGACACGGAGCTGCTGTCCTCTAAGAGACTCATGAAGAGTGTCTGTCCTTCTTCCCAGGCCCCTGGCGACGGACCTCTGAAAATACCAGCAGTCACTGAGGTCCTGCACGATCTCATGTACCTGGTGCTGGAATGGTGTCTTCTGATGCCGCAGCTTTGGGGGACTTTTGGGAGTGACTGATCACAACTACCTGATGCAGGCCAGTTCTTCATTAGTCCCATTATTTTGACATACCTTGGAAACTTCTGCCTTGATTTTTTTTTCCTTCTGTACAAGTTTAGCTCACAGCACATCCTAAACACTGTGTCTAACACATTTTGTTAATTTTATTGGAGTGGTGCTCCTGAAATCCAAAAGCAGGTTTCTGCAGTCTTTAATGCTGTCCTTACAGAGGAAACAACATGTTCTCCCATACACTGCTTTAATCAGGGCCATCAAACTCAAGAATGTTGGGTAAGAAGTAATGGAAAGGTGTTGGAGTTCAGGGCATTCCTTTGGCTGCCCTGGAGGGTCTGGGACCTGGACAGGGGGGTCTGGGACCCTGGAACAGAGCCCAGAGGGACATTGGCTTTAATCCCAGTCCATGGGAAAGGCTTCCTGCACTGCGGGATGGATTGCAAGCCGCAAGAGTGTGAAAGATAGTTTAGCTTATCACAGGGTGAGAAAACAGTAGATTTGGGTTTTTTAGTATTGAAGTGAATGGGGGCAAGATGGAGGATTTGGGGCGTTGTCTCCTGCTTCTTCCTTCTTCTTCCCTCACTCCATTTTCTGCAGTGACGGTGGCACAAAGTAGTTTAAAGAGATGGGTCAAAGCAGGGATGACCTTTTTAGTATAAGTGATAGGTATTGGCAAATAATGATAAACAAAGAATAAGTAAAATTAGTATAAAAGATAGCGACAGCCCAGTCCGGGAGGAGTCACCAGATGCCTGAGCAGCTGCACAGACCTTTGTTGGGCGCTGAGAAATTTGTAAGATAAGAAACAATAAACAAAGCATGCAACCTTGAAAAATCACAACCTGAAGACTCCGTCTCTTTCTTGCGTTTGGCTCAGAGCTTTGCAGAAGGCAAAAAGACTCTAAAACCACCTGAATCTCGGAACAAAAAACCGAGAGAAAGGATTAGCAGTTCAACTGTTATTTGGTACATCAGCAAGTCATTTGGTATTTTCAACAAATGCAGTTATTCACTGGCTTGCTTGGTTAGCTGCTAAGATTTATGAGCTTAGCAACTAAGTTACAGGGTCAGATGACTAAAAATATGTTTTGGAGGGAAATATTTTGGGGACTTGTAAAGAGAAAACACAAAATGAGATCAGGATTGATTAGGTTAAGGTAGAGAGAAGAATGCTTGAAGAATACAGTATCTCTGTGGTGAAAATATCAGCTCAGTGTATAAAAGATATCCATGGCTTTCTAACAATTCTGTGGGCCAAAAATTTATTTTGTGATCATTTCTGTGGCATTCTCAACAGTTAAATCAAATAGACCCGTTCCTACTTAAATCTAATTGATTCATATATTTTTCTTTCCCAAATACTGTATGTTTGATCTTAATTTACTCTTCCTCTGCCAAATGCAGACATCCAAAGCCTCCTATGACCTGAATTGTAGTAGCTCTAAAATCAGAGAAGACAAATAAAATGATAGCCTGTTAATCATGGAAAATAAATACTAGAGCAGTCCCAAACAATACTGGGGTCAGATGTATCTCAAAATGTATCTCAAATTTTTTTTCACTTTTTCCTTTAAACAAGGCCTCTGCTGAAGCCATTCCCTGGGTCACCTCCGAAGGCACCTTATTCCTCCCATGGAGGAACGTGCTGCTCCTCCAAGGCCCTCAGGTTAGTAGAAACATCACAGCAGCGTGGGAGACCACAGGGAAACCTGCCTGGTGTCACCTGCCAGGCACAGACCCGTCCTGTGCAGCAGCTCTGGCCCTCAGCCATGGCCGGGCAGGGCTGTAGGGGCAGGGCTGTAGGGACAGGGCCAAGCTGTGTCTGGCTGGTCCTGGCTCAGGGTCCATGGCCAGGCAGGGCTGTAGGGACAGGGCCAAGCTGTGTCTGGCTGATCCTGGCTCAGGGTCCATGGCCAGGCAGGGCTGTAGGGACAGGGCCAAGCTGTGTCTGGCTGATCCTGGCTCAGGGTCCATGGCCAGGCAGGGCTGTAGGGACAGGGCCAAGCTGTGTCTGGCTGATCCTGGCTCAGGGTCCATGGCCAGGCAGGGCTGTAGGGACAGGGCCAAGCTGTGTCTGGCTGATCCTGGCTCAGAGTCCATGGCCAGGCAGGGCTGTAGGGACAGGGCCAAGCTGAGTCTGGCTGATCCTGGCTCAGGGTCCATGGCCAGGCAGGGCTGTAGGGACAGGGCCAAGCTGTGTCTGGCTGATCCTGGCTCAGGGTCCATGGCCAGGCAGGGCTGTAGGGACAGGGCCAAGCTGAGTCTGGCTGATCCTGGCTCAGGGTCCATGGCCAGGCAGGGCTGTAGGGACAGGGCCAAGCTGTGTCTGGCTGATCCTGGCTCAGAGTCCATGGCCAGGCAGGGCTGTAGGGACAGGGCCAAGCTGTGTCTGGCTGGTCCTGGCTCAGGGTCCATGGCCAGGCAGGGCTGTAGGGACAGGGCCAAGCTGTGTCTGGCTGATCCTGGCTCAGGGTCCATGGCCAGGCAGGGCTGTAGGGACAGGGCCAAGCTGAGTCTGGCTGGTCCTGGCTCAGGGTCCATGGCCAGGCAGGGCTGTAGGGACAGGGCCAAGCTGAGTCTGGCTGATCCTGGCTCAGGGTCCATGGCCAGGCAGGGCTGTAGGGACAGGACCAAGCTGTGTCTGGCTGATCCTGACCCAGGGTCCATGGCCAGGCAGGGCTGTAGGGACAGGGCCAAGCTGTGTCTGGCTGATCCTGGCTCAGAGTCCATGGCCAGGCAGAGATGTAGGGACAGGGCCAAGCTGAGTCTGGCTGATCCTGGCCCAGGGTCCATGGCCGGGCAGGGCTGTAGGGACAGGACCAAGCTGTGTCTGGCTGATCCTGACCCAGGGTCCATGGCCAGGCAGGGCTGTAGGGACAGGGCCAAGCTGAGTCTGGCTGATCCTGGCTCAGGGTCCATGGCCAGGCAGGGCTGTAGGGACAGGGCCAAGCTGTGTCTGGCTGATCCTGGCTCAGGGTCCACGGCCAGGCAGGATCAGGCTGTGGGAAGGTGAAGACTGGCCCTGGTGCAGCATCCCTGGGGCAGGAGCTGACAGCCCTGGGGGTGAGATGGGCTCCTGGGCCATGGGCAGGTGAGGGCAGCCCCCGGGCTTGGGCTGGGAGAGGCAGGACTGTAGATGCTCTTGGGGTTCTGAGATAAATAATCAGCTTTTTCATTTACAAACTCATCAACACTTTAACCAGAAGATGGAGCCTGAAATTAGCTTGTGCTAATGATACAGAGCTGACTGGAAAACTTTGGCGGAGGGCTGGGAGGAGGGCTGTATAAACCCCGCGCAGCGGTGACACAGCAGGTAAGTCCGGTGTTTTCAGACAGATATAATTATGCATTTATTCAATATAAAATTTCCAAATATTCATTGTTTACTAGGAGCTGAAAAATATGTTTTGGGATTTGAATACATAAGGCAAAAATATTTCACAGCTGTAGCATATAATAGACAAATAAATTATGCTATATCATACAAGGTAGTATTTTCCATGTAGCGCATAACTATAAGGATACTGTAAAATTATGCCTGGTTTTGCACAATGTACTAGACTAATAATTAGCCACTAGATCAGCCTAAAGGAATGGTTTTGAAGAAAGTATTTGCCTAATCATCTTTGCGAGGTTTTTGTTTGTTTCTTAGCAGGAGCATAGGAAGCAATAAAAGTTAAATAAGGTTAATATGAAAGCATTATGGATCATTCATATTTTATCAATTTGGGTGGAAAATAATAAGATTATCAATAGAGCTCTAAAGAGTCAATAGGTTGCTAAGTATCTACTTTTTCTACTATGGCACAGATAAAAATAAGAATTTGGGTTTCATAGTGTTATATCTATTTGCAATGATGACCTGCACATCATGTGAAAACACTTTTACAAATGTGCTTTTATAACAGCAGTGATTTGCATTTCTGTTGCTCTACATATATATATGTTTATCTTGGGAATTTTGGTTGCAATTGAAGTGTGTTATTTGGAATATTGCATGTTATTGTAAGCAAAAAATAAATATAAATGAGGCCAGCTGATGAGATAGCTGTGGGTTCCAATGCCTTAATCTGTTGCTAAGATCACAGTCCCAAAATCAGAAAGTCCACAGCCTCAGACTACAAATCACTGATATGCTATATACTCATTTTCAGCTTTGCTTCAGAAAAAGCTGACTGTTAACTTGTTGCAAGAAAGCTTTGTGCTGGATAACATTCTGCAAACTATGTAAAGGACACATAAAATTACAAGCTGACACAAACTCCATACTGTGTACTCCAACAGATTTGCGGTAGTATATTCACATCTAACAGGGATCAAAATGTGTTGCTGAGTGATTGAGTGGTGTCCAGAGGTAAAGGATGAGAGTCACACATTCAGGGAGTGCCTTAAAAGAAAGCAAAACCCAGAAATATTGCCTCTTCAAAACAGAAAATCTCACAGCAATAAAATTCTTTGCAAATTCTACTGATGGCAATGGTAACTTAACTAATAAAGAAAGTAAAACCGTGGCTAAAGCTTTTGTGGTTTGCACACTAAAACTATTGAAACTTTGCTGTAGTAGTTGATGGGCACTGCAATTCACAAAAGATCTAAATTATGTGAGAGTTAAATCTTCCATAAATTGCATTTGTAATGCCTAATGATGCCCTAATCTTGTGTGTTATTTTATATTTAATTAATGTTAATGCCAATGCTAGTGACTTCAAATGCTGTGTGAGTAGCTTATGAAGGAACAAAATGTTGCATCCTCAATTAAATAAGAGACTTGTATACCGTGCTTTTTTTGCAGTGCCTGTTTGCATGTCTCTCTCCCAGATTACAGCTACTACCTTGCAAAACAACCTTTAACATGTAGGAAAATAAAAAAAGCACCACTACAGAGCCAATTAAAAAAAGAAAAAATTAAAAAGAAATCTAGCTAGTTCTGTCAAGATTTTAAATCAACTTTAGTGAAAAATATGAGAATCTGGTACATTCCAAAGCTGTTGATATTGACGTTTTGGTATTTGAAACTGGTTTTGTTTTGACAGAGCTCCTTGTTTTCTCTCTTTCCTTGCCAGGATGCTATTACAACCAAACATTCTTCATTACTCTATTGTGTGAGAATTATAGGTTCTTGAAAGGAAATGAGCATCTTTATTTACTACTAAACTGTTAATATCGAGCTACAATTATTTATAGAAAGAAGGAAGGTACCAGCATTTTAATAATGACTAAAATCATGCATTTGTTATTAGATACAACATTGTTAGATAATGTGATTTTGATTGAATAGAGTATTTGTTATTGTGTAAAGTTTGAAAAGATAATACTAATTATAGTTGGATACATTTTGAGCTCAGAGGGCAACTATCATTTTCTTTTGATGGATCTCCCTAATTACACCACTCATAAAATTTCATCCACCTCAGCTACAGGTTTCTCATGGAAAGGACAGGAACTTTCTACAGGCACATACACACTTCGTTGTCCTATTTGCTGTCCAGATTCTCTCCCCAGTCAAAACCCTAATGGGAGTTTCATGGCCACCTTAAACCAGCACATCCTTAATCAGATTCTCTGTGAGCTTCAGGATGCAGCTCCCTGAATGCAGCTTGTGCCAGTAGAAACATGGGGTGATAGAGGCAGAGGGTGAGCACTTGCAGGCAGGAGGTAGACTGGGTTTTTTGACAGCTGTGCCTGCTTTATGTCATTGTAAAGCAGTTGTGAAATTACAGCTTGTCATTAGATTTCAGAGATATCTTAGAAATGTCCACTAGCAAAGGAGATAATGATTAACATTAAAACTCGCTAGCTCATGATGATTTTTGTCTTACATTCTTTGTCTACATTAGATAGAAAATATGTTTATCCCTTATTTAACCCAAGGGATAAGAGACCCGAGAAAATATGTTTACCCCTTATTTAACTCTGCTTTGCTTACATCCTCAGACCTTAAAATTCTAAATGAAAATTGCCCATCTCATTCCCAGCACCAATCAGTTCTATGCCATCTCACTACTCTCTCCTCTGTACCACAGTAAGGGCAATTTCTATCCATTTCCAATCCATTTCCCTACTGACATTTCTCTGTATTCCAACCAAGTGTTCCTTAGGCTTCAGCAAGAGCATTTCTGGCCTCTTTTTTTTTTTTTTTGCGTTTATATATCCCTGCAAAAGGATGACAGGGTCTAATCAAACTTTTCTCTTTACCTAGGTGCAAGTCATTAGTGTAGCAATGAGCTCAGTGCAGAGTTTGGTTTGTCAGGTTTCTCTGACAGACTGTAAATACTCACACCTTGCTCCTAGAACAGATGAGAAGAAAGTACTGGCACCAAGTGTACTGCAAATCCAGTAACTAGTGTGCTGCTATTGTGGATATTTGAAGTTAATCACAGCTGATGGAAAGTGCTTCATGCAGGTATGTTTCCTCATGGGCATGCAGTATTTTTCTGTTATTTCATATTCTGTTGGAAAAGGCCTTAATTCATCTCCCATTTCTGCCTGCTTTTTATTTGACCTTAGAAAAACAAAGGAGCTTAGCTGTTGAGTTATTTGACTAGTGGAAGTGCTATTTTTGACAGACCTGGAATAGCCTGTGGTACAGAGTGTTTTTAATATAATCTTCAATGGGGCAAGCCTGAAACATGAAAAACACACTGAAAATGTGGGCAGGTGTAAAGACAAATTACATTTAGGGGCTGGAGTTATTGCAGAGACTTGCCAGGGACAGCTGGTTGGTGCAAGGTGAGAATGCAATTTGCTCTCTGCCATGTCTTAGAGTACACCATGAGTGCTTAAACATCTTTTCGCCTACCATGGAAAATTAGCTAAAATAATTTTAAGTTACTCCCAAATCCTGTTCAGATCCTGTCACAACCCAAATTATAAAAAATGTAGTCACAATTCATGTGCTACTCAGACACTTTATAGAGCATATTACAAAAAACCTGTCACTCAAGTACAATGGCTTTACTTGCCCACATTTCCAAATACACACCACTGGGCCATTTCGCCACTCTACCTCTTGCCAGTCAGTCTTAATTCTGAGCAATATGCATACAATGAAATAAACAAAATATAGGCATTTACACTGGAATTTAACTGCTTTTAGAGCTTATTGAAAGTTAAGACAGAAAAGATGATTTATTAAGTTTTGAGTGTTTTGCAGTTGAGATAAAATTCCTGGTAATTTTAAAGGCATTTCCTCCTGATAGATGATTAACAATAAAGTTTTAAAGAAAGTCTAACCTCTGAACTAGAGCTGTCTCTGTTTAGACTGCTGAAAGAAAATTGTGACAAAATTTTACGGTATTTTTGGGTAGAAATTAGAACTAGGTTTAAAAATCCTAAACTTGTATTTGTTGCAGCTAATTACATGAATAACTTTATCTTAAAATACATACAGCATTTTTCTTTATATGTTATATATTAGGTAGTTTTATATTGCTAATGAAGAATTTAAAATTATTAATATGAACTTAATTTTACTTCCAGTTTCTATGCACATTAAACATTTTATAAATCATAAATAATGGTACCAACTCCATAAAGAGAATATTTTAATATGTCACTAATTTAAATTTGCATGATGAATTCATGCTTTTACATAATTAGTTAATATTTCACTAGAAGTTTAGCATGATCCATGGGTTGTTAAAAGTATAATTTTGTATAACCCTATGATATTCAGCAAGGCCAAGTGCAAAGTCCTGCCCCTGTTCAAGGCCACAATGAATGGGGTTTCAAGAAACCTGGGCTAGTGGGAGGTGTGTCTGATCATGGCAGGAGGGTTGGACTATACGATATTTAGATGTCCTTTCCAACCTGAGCTGCTCTCTGAATCTATCTAATTCAAAATTGTAGGGGGTTTTTTGGGGAGTTTCATATAGAAATTTAAGATCGCAAAGGAATATTTGCATTTTTTTGCTGTTTATAGATTTAAATAACCATAGGAATTTATCTGCCTTTTCATGCATATTTTGTGTACTTTATTGGTTTCCATCCTCTGCTGCCAGAATCTAAGGTATTATCATAGCACTGCTGGATTCTGAGGTTGCCGTGGTTTTCTGATTTTCAGAGAGGAAATGGGTTAATATCACACTGTTATAGGCAGCTTGGGTCTGCCTGTTTCTACTAGAGAAGGAGACACGCAATGCCTTTTTACCTGCTTAGAGACTGCAGGCTTTTAGCTTGAAATCTTTTTCCACAGTTCAGAGTTTTCAGTCAGGCAGGCAGTCAGTCACTCAGTCAGGGATTCTGTTCCTCTTTTCCCTTCCCCAGGTCACTCTCACACTCTTTTTGTTTGCATAATCTGAAAGGCTTTTTTTCTTATTCACTGTAATATTTGCATCTGAAATATTTTCTTCTGACTGACAGTGTGTTTGGGTAGTTGGAATTTTTACAATCTCACATTTAACTTGATTATATTACTCTGCAATCATCTTGGAGCATATTAGGGATATACTAAATGAAAAGACATATGTACATTCTTGATGTATTTTATCCATATAAATGATACCTTTTAAAATTCATCTTTCTTCTTTGTTTCAGCACACTGAAGGCATATTAAAGATTATTAAGCATTCAGGGATGGCTGAAGTGCTACAGTAATTGCAGAAGAAGTGCAAGAAGCAAAGGGATGCTCCAAGCAGTTAGCAAGCACTCATGGCAAGTATCTTGTAATGATCAGGCTCTGCCTTTATCGGGGTTTCAGAAACAACTGGGGATAAATAAATCACATAAATGTATTCAGGAGCACAAATCTTCTAGAGTAAGTGTCAAAGAAATTGTAAACTGCAGCATCTTTAAAATTAACAACTAGTACAAAAAAGCATGTGTCAGACGCTTGGCGGACCAGTTGATTGCTTTTCAGATACAGATCTGAGGGAAGGAAAGTAGATCTTTAAGTGTCACTTGGGGAAGGGCCGAATGGGAAGGAAAATCTAAGAAAAGACATCCATGAAGCAGAATAGTCTTTAGTGTATCTTGACATCTTGACAGATATACTTATGATTAAGCTTGTCTGTGAAAAATATAGATGTCATTGCTGTTTTACTAGTGTGAGACAAGAAGATGTCAGCTACTCACAAGTAACTGCAACTTATATAAGACAGGCACGAGGATAACGTAATCTTGCCAAGTTCCACTAGTAAGTGTATAGGTACAGGTAGCGATTTTAACTTGCTCCTGCAGAATGCAATAAAAACATAAATCTGAAGTTTAATCCTCTAAATTTACTGAATGCCTTCTCAAAATGTATATATTAGAATTTAGGTCTGTGTTTGAACAGTTTGTTGCATAGTGACAGAACAATCTACAATATAAATTGCACAGCTCTGGAGTAACATCAAAATTAGTTTCAAATGAGATAGTCCTACAAAACAGAGGCAGCATAAGCATCTGGATTGTTTGTATGGCTTGAACAAAGCTGAAGAATGTACTGTCCTATGTAGGCATAAAGTATAAAGCTGGGAATTTAAATTCATTGTTTTAGTACAGGTACAAACCACTGCTTTTTATTGTTACCACTGATCACAGAATGTTTTCATTAACTCAGTAAGGCTAAATGAAATACTGAAGACCTTGTAAGCATAGTTTGTAAGCTCAATGTTTATTGAAAGGTGGAAAAATATTTCTGTAGTAGTATGTATTGCCTATTACTATGAACATACAAATAGATCTGAGCTCCTGAATAGCAATAAATGGGTGGTATTGTGCAGAGAGAAATTGGAGCCTGTCAATCTCCTGTCTTCCTATAAAATAGTTACATAAGATGCATTTGAAGGAGATGTTGTCCACAGAGATAAATGTTGCTCTTGTGATAGCAGAGGAAGAGGAAAAGTTATTGCGTTTATCAACTTGTCTGACATCCATGATAATGAAAACCTAGGAAATACAAGAAGGAAGAAAAATGTGTGCTGTCAGCTCTTTCATACTTCACAGCTAAGGAAAAACCTACTTTTTAGAAATGTAATTACTTAGATTTTTCACTATTGATTAAATAAAGCAAAATACCTAGGCAATGATAAGTTTTATATGTGAAGAATCCGAGACTCTAAAAGCAAACATTTAGTTGAATTCCTGATTGCATAATTTCTTCCCTTAAGTGTGCTGTGAAAAGCAGCTGAATTAGTAGCAACTGTGGGAGCTGGAGATGAGCTTACAAAATTTTCAGAACCCTATCTGACCATCTGTAAGCTTTTTAATTAGCCACAGCAACTATCAAAGTTTTGCCTGGCAGAATAGTTGGAAGTTTTCCTTAGTAGGATCTTGATCAGTACAAGTGTACTGGGTTTGGAGAAGAGTTTGCTCCTGTGGGCTGGCCTGACAAATACCCCAATAGCACCAGCAGCAATTAATGTGCTTATTAACTGCTGGAAAACTGACTGTCCTTTGTGAGACCAAAGGCAACTTTAGCCTGCTATCCCATTTTCAACAGTGATCAAAAGCGAAGGCTTAATAAATAATGAAACCATCAGGACAGGTTATATGGTAGTTCCTTCTCATAGTCTTGCATCTTTGTCCTATCTTCAGTTTGAGGACTCAAGGGTTTGGTGGGATTTCCAAACACTTAGTAATGTACAAAGACTTTTCCTTCAGCATATTCATTGGATTGCAAAGGCTACTGAATCTTCTGTTCAGTTCAGTCTTTGGCCCTCTGGAGTTCTCCAAATAGGAGATTCCCAGAAACAGGGACGATAAACCAGGGTACATTGCTGTCTTGTTCTCCAGGACAGTAGCAGTGTGCTGTAGCAGTGCAGACTTGGTAAAGGTCAGAAGGCGCTCAAAAGCAGAAGGGGTGGTCCTGAGTCAACAGAGCTGTGTACTGTTGGTTTTTCTCACCCTGAAATAATACAGTGCATGACTGTCTACACCAAAGACACGATCCCAGAAGCTGCTGTCAGAGGAGCTAAGGAGCATTGATGGGAAGAAGCTGCCTTGTTCTTGTCTCAGAGGTTTGTGAAGCAGGAGCTGCGTGAATATACTGTACTGTGACAAACGAAAAGACAGTGACTTTTGAGGAAAAGATTTTGTATGGTTCACAGCATCTTCCCCTGTGTCACTGTCTTTTCTATACATTCCTGAATCATGAAAAAGTTACTGTTACTTAAACCTCCCAAAGTGTCAGTTTGTGATCATTCTGGCCTTAAAATTCCACCCAAGCTTACCTCATTTCCTGAGTCATTTGCCCTGCTTCTTCTGACCGCTACTCTGTTAAAAAAAAAAAATATTCCTCTTTTCTGTATTTTTTTAACCCACTCCACTTCACCACCACTGAAATTACAGGGGCAGTTTAACAGTTTTCTACTAAAAGACTGTCTCAAATGCAGTTTCAGCTGAAGTTTTTTTTTTTTTTAAAGGCACATTTATTAGTACTTCAGTTTCCATGGCACTGAAGAATTCAGATTTTTTCTCTCATGTTTTGACAAGCTGTCTTTGTACTGAGAGACCATAGAAATCACAAGTGGGTTTTATGCTGTATCCTTTTGTGATATCAGCTGCTTTTTAATCAGGAAATGGCAAATACATGGATAGTAGGGTTGCCAGACATAAGGGTCTGGTAGTCTGTCACTCTTCTTCGTACCACAGAAGCGGTCTCAGAGAAATTTTGACTGTATGCATGACAGGAAGATGCAGAGCTGAAGACAGGCAGGTAATTACTCTGAGGGCTTTTTTGCCATTGAACAAGATGCCTCTCTGTGACCTGGAAGTGAGCACTTGGTTAAGAATGCCGATAGAGGTCCTGCAGAGTAATAATTTATGTCATTCTTTAGAAAATATCTCCCTTGAGCTTTGCTGAGTACATAAATGCCCGTGCCAGATGGACCAAGACAGCTCTATGAGATATGAATTATTTCACATGTCCTGCCAGGGTACAGCTACTGTGCTCTTCACATGGGCTGCATAGCACTGGGAGCTAGCACCACCCTCTCTCTCCTCCACCTTACTGTCTATCTGCACTGTATAGCCAAAATATTCTGTTAACTGCAGAAAAGTAAAGCTTTTGATAGGAAAAAAATGATAAATTGAATTCTTTGTAATTTTTTTTCCATTCAGTTATTAAATGCTACAGAATATACATTCACTAATGAATCTACTTCAGAGAGTTAGGTAGTATATGATTAGTACGATTAAAACTTTTTCAGACTCTGAGACAGATAATTTAGTTGATACGTATTACTACAATCAGGAAGTTTTATTTGAGTCTTGGACATGGTAAAGTAATGGAAGTTAGTTATTTTGAAAAGCTGATGGCCTAACTAGATTGCTTTGGAAAGTGATCATGCTGAGATTGCAAATGGGAATAAAAGAAGAAACCCTTGTGGTAGGTGTTAAATCCATCAGCTGTTCGTCTGTCACACTTTGCATACATCATCACCCCTCTAGGACGGTCACAACCAGATTGCAGCTGTGTGAAGACAAAGGTGTGGTTTTCCAAGTTAACTGTGAGGCAGCCTCCCTTTTCCCTACCCCTCTGTACTGCTGGTTTCAGGAGGAGTCTGGATAGGATCCTTATATCTGAACAACACCGTCAGCATCGAAAATAGGGAAATCTGTAGTAGTGCATGTAGTGGAGTTTAAGGTAAAAACAAAAGTATTCCAAAGCAGTCATGTGTTCTCCACACTGCAGGTTGTCAGGCATTCATCAGTCTCTTATCTTCTGCCTTTGGGAATAGTCTCTCTGTTTGTCTCAGTGATTTGTCTGCCTCCATCTCTCTGGAAGATTTCACTGTGGAAAAAGTCAGATTTAGCAGCATTTGTTTTTCACCCGGAAACAGAAGCATTTTTCAGGATATATTTAAAAGCAATATTTCAAATGACGGAAAGCCACAATTTTATTCCTTCTTGTTTTTCTAATCAGATTTTGAAAAGAAAAACACAGTTATTAATTCAATGGAATGCTTGCTTTTATGAAACTGATCTTTGCCACAGCAAATAGCTGAAGGATACTATTACCTTGGGTATTTAAGGATGTATTTCCTCAGCTGGAAATGTATTTCCTTATAAATTAGACAATAAGGTATTTTATCAGGGAAAAAGATTTCTTCTGCGTTTCAATATTGCTTCTCATACTGGCTTTGCATTTTATTTCCTAGGGTGGTTACATAAAGACCGCAAAGAAAGAAAGTACTGCTTTACTTCACCCAGGGTGCTACTGCTTAACTAGCGTTTGTTTGATTTTTTTTTTTTTGTGCGTATGTTGTCTTTAATTTTGTAACCTCCTATCTTTAATAGGTTACAAAATTAAAATAGTGAAAACTTTGCAACACTTCTGTTTGTCATCTCCATAACCTGAGGATTATTTGAATATTCAAGGTCTCTTCAGTGAATTTCAGAAGTGATCTTGTGGCCCTTCCCTTTCCCCTTTCCCCTTTCCTTTTATATTTTGTTTTAATAAAACATGGATATGTATTCAAAACTAAGTGAATGAAGCAATTAGAACTCTTTTTCCGCTCAGAGTAGGTATAAGGCAGATTATAGAGTTTTTCCATTTGCTTTCAGTTCAGAAATTAACCCTCACTCTCTGTAAGAATGGATTTCACTGTGTACAAACTTATGTGATTATTTGAGGGGGTTGTGAAGGTACAGGTTAATAATGAACAAATATATCTGATTTCTTCTAGCTCCAGGTGTAGATTACAGTAAAACTTACCCTTTTTCAAGAGGTAGAATACTCCTTTGTAGTTCATTTTTGGATTTGAATTCAATGTTCAGAGCTTTGGCCTTATTCAATGTTTAGAGCTGCACACGTATTCTTCTACTTGGATAAGAACCAGGCAGCACTCAATGATAAAATAATAATGATAATAAAAAAAACACATGGCAACAGCAGCAGATCACTGGGGAGAAGCTATGAGGCTACTGTCAAAGAGCTCACAGCAAAGAGTTGTGGGTGTTTTTTCCTGATGCTGTTCCTGACACATCACGTTTCTACCACAGCAAAAGCACTGGGATTTTCTTATATTGGCAGAATTAATTTCTGATTCCCATATGTTGGTATAAAAAGCTCATTTTTTTGGCACAGTACCACGATTTCTTCTGAAATAGTTGATTATGGATTCTTTCAGTTACTTTTTACAGAGATGAACTGGAAGTGTTAAAGCAAGAAAGGGAACAAGGAGAGAAGAATGAAAAGGATGGGGTAGAAGAAGTGGCTGTAATTAGTTCCAAAAGGAAGAATTTTTACATTTCCAGCTCAGCGTGCTCATCAACACCACTGGAGAATGTGCAGTACATGTTAAACCATTCCTTTCTGCTCGGTAAACATAGGCATGATTCCCTGCAGTGCACAAGAAAAACAATTCCTCTACCAATAATCTACAGAAACACTTCTACCAGCCACCTCTGTTTTATAAAAAATTCCATCTATCTAACACTTTTGCCTTTCTAGGAGATGATGCATCATTTTTTTCAGTTTCTTTTTTTTTTTTTTAAGTTAATCAAGACCAAAGACTATTCTCAGCCATAAACCTCTAAATAATTTTTAGGTTTTGTTCAGTTACTTTCTTCCTAATCCTTCCTAGAACTATTTTCTATATAAACATCATAATTTGTATTTTTACATCTATATAATATCTGTAACTATCTATATGCTTGATTTATATTGAGGCAGTGATGTCTATATGATTGAACATTAGGGTATACTTTCTGGTAACAACAAATCTACAAGTTTGCGATTCACATCCTTTCCTTTCCCACCCATTCCAACATTTACTTTAAAAAAGTTCTTTCTTGCTCCAGCAGTAATGTAAAAAACTTCATGGATCAAAGGCAGATGTAGCTATGCAGGAAGGATGTCAACCTCTGTTCTTGTAGTCACACAAGTAGATGGTACAAGCCAGTATGAAGGCAGACAAGGGTGTACTGCACCCTAAGACTGCTGAAGATCCTTGGGAAGCTTGTGGAGCTTGAGGTAGTGAATGAAACTACGTTTTGAAATGTAATAAAAAATAGTGCTGGCATAGGAGGGCATCACTGCAGAACAGAAAGTGGGAACTTCAGATCTGGAACCCAGAGACATGGTTTGCTCTTTCTTGGCTTTTAGAGAACCCTCTCCTTCCCTACTGAATGCTACTGTGCTTTGGCAGATACTGAACTTTTGCTGTGGGAGCACCAGATGACCCCAAAAAATGAATGTTGTGATAGGCATAAAAGTCTCTGAAGGCATAAAAGGCATAAAAGGCCTTCTCTGCCAAGGGCTGAATATTTAACTTGCAAGCTAAACTCATTTCAGAGAATTGAGATATACTCAGACTTCTCAGAAGACTAATCTTTGTGGTTTATTTAGGAACAAGAGGGGCTTATGTCCATCATTCCTTTTTAAAAAGCATGGTGACACTGAAATATTTGCCCTCACCTCCTTCTACACAAAAGGTGGTTTCTTTGAGGAAAAAAAAAAATACAAAATTGGGACAGGTGGCATTGCTGAAGATGAATAACTGTGACTCTATCTGGTGTCTGTTGAAATGACTCCTGCAGATGGCAGCTATCTGTCATCAGAAGCAATATAAATGGCCCCTTTGCTCCTAAGTAAGGCAGGATATTACAATATTTGAGGTAATTTCCTCTTCTCCTTTAACACTGCTGTCACAGGCAGCAAGCATTCAGCTTCCATTAGAGTTATTTAGTCAGCCTCTTTGGGAGCATGTTTGCTAGGCAGTGACCCGTTCTTCAGTGCTCCTCCAGGGGAGGTGCCTGGCATCTGTTAGAAACTACAAGGTTATGAGGCTTATGAAAGCCCTGCTCTTCACAGATAAATGTCTTGCAGCAAATGCCACATTTCAACACACCATTCTCCAGTTCGACATCTAGGCTAAAACATCACACCAATAAGAATGCTCAGTGAATATTCACTCTTCTGCTCTTCCTGGCTGTTGCAATTATTTAAACTTTTCTCTCAGGGTAAAAGTTACAGCTCAGCAAATGAAGGATTTCTGCATAATCTTTAAGACTTTCTCTTATTTTATTTATTTTTTTTTATCCCAGCTACAGCTCTAGAAGAGATTAAAAGTGTATTTTTGACATTAGGAGCATTTTACTGTCTGGGATGTTACCCCTTCTTTCCTACTGTACAGTTACAGTAGGCATAGAGGGAGCAAGGTTGCTGAACCTCACCCTGGAAGAGGAACAAAATTAAGATCATGCCCTCCACACATGAATTCAAGTTCTGGATTAAGGTTTAAGCACTGTCTTTGTAGTCTTGGACTTATTTATTGATATATTTCTCTTTAGAAGGAGAATATGTTTGATGTGAACACTCTTTTCTGTTCATAAGTACTAATCTCTCTTGGTAAATTCATTCAAAATGCTTGAATTTTGTATCAACTGTAAATACTTATACTTATTGTATTTTACAATAGCACAAAACACACTTCCACTTAGTTTGAGTCATTGTACTGCTTAAGACAATGTGATGATGGTCACTGAAAAACACATTTCTAGACTGTAGGGAGAAAAAAAGCATACAGATTTTTCAGGCATGACATTTCAATAAACTGACCTTTGCAATACTGTTTGAATGACAAGAACACGAAAACCTCATTGGAAACAGGACATTTACTTTCAAATATTACCATTTATCCAGCCAGTGGAGTATATTTTTTTAATGAGATTATTTTTCAAAGTTTGGTTTTCTATTAGTTTTTCTTTACATTTCTGTTTGAACTTGTGCATTTATTTGAGTTTGCTGTCAGTAGGCAAATGGAGTTTCTAATGAAAGGCAGTCCATAAGACTGGTATTCCTGCACAAACTGAAAAACAGAGCTTCTAACATTTTTTTTCTTCACAGCCAAGCTAACACTTTTTTTAAAATCATCTTTCAAATTCAAGTGCTATTATGGATTTTGAACACTGAATACACTGAATTACATCTTAGCTTAGGTGAAAATTATCGCAAGGATCACCTCCTCAAGAACCAGTGGCTACCTTAAATTCCATTTCTGTAAGTATATAAATTCTGCAGTTCCAGTATTAATATCGTTATGAATCTGTAAAACATTGTTCTAATTAATTACTTAGCTAATCTTGTTCTTAACAAAATTTAATTGTTGGCATAATTAAGACTAATTTGTGTTCTGATTTTTATGAACAATGTTAAAAGCTGGATTATTGGAGTGGCTTAGTAGGAGGATGTTCTCTGTACTGATAAGAGGGTATTCTTGTCAGCAAGCACAGTGCTTTCATGTACATAGATTATACTCTGACATCATAAAGATGAAAGTATTTAAAAATTTAAATTTCACAGTATTAAAAGTCTAAGTTATTAATTAGATGTATTATGTTCAGTTTATAATGTGAATAACTCATTCATGAATATATATTCCCTTATCAAGTGTTTTGGGGAATTAATTTGAGTGTAACCATTGCAATATGAAAATGCATTAAAACATTTTATTCTATTATCTGACTACCTTAACCCATTTTATCTATTATTCTGTTTCAGTCTTTTGTCTTCACATTAGTTTGCTTTTCCAGGTTCTGTTAAAATGTAATTAATTACAGTTTTCTATACACTTTTTTATCTTACTTCCTACTCTGGTTCAATATGCTTAACACAAAACAAAAATCTTTCAAACTACTGAGATAGAATTGTTCTTTTCATCTGCTTTTTAAGGCATTAGAGGGAATTTCCCTTCACATCTACTTCTTTTTAAAACATTGTATTGTTCTGTGAGTTCCATTCTGTGTGAAAGAGGAAACTACATAGGCCATAATTTTTTCCCACTTTAGATTTATAGTAGTCATTCATAACACTGGAAGTAGAATCTGGCCACAAGTACTACTGCAATTGTAAAAAACATTCCCTTCATCAAAAAAGTACTTTATTCAATTTTCCATTAAACAATTTGTGGATTTTTAAATAAATCTTAAAAACCCATTTATTTATAATATTATTTCTAAAGACACTTTCTACTTAAGAATATTCAGCTCATTTAAATGTTCATCATTTCAAGATTTAGGCAGATTTTTATTGAATTATTTAATTACCTTCAATATGAATGTTCAAATAATCAGAAAAAAACAGTTCACTGAAAGCTATTTCCAGAGTCATCAGGTGGAAATAAGTTTGCCTTGATGTGATTATTCTTTCACATGTAGTAAAACCAGATTTCTAGCACATCAAGGACTTTCTCAGAACTGGAGCTGCGTCACTATGTCTCTGATGTATTCCAAACTTTGATAAGTTAGCACTTGGCTGAACAATTTCCTTACTTATATCATTTTGAAACCAGTCCTGAGAGAACTCATTCAAATCTAACAGATTGCGTTGTTTTTTCTTAAAAACAACCTTTTAAAATTAAAAAGTTCCAGCTAGAGACAAATTCTTCCTAGCTGTATCTCCATTATTTGTAAGACAGTTTCAATAAGACAGGTAAACAGCAGTACAAAATCTATTTATTAATTGTTATCCTTTCTATATCATTTCATTCCATACTGAAGTTTCAAGTAATTGATGAAAATTGTATTCAACTGGGACTACGAATATTTTTTCCAATATATTTTGTCTTTCATTGGACAAGGGGGAAAATACTACAAGCCAGGGACAAGAAGAATCTAGACCATATCTCTGTTTATCCACTAGAAGTGAAAAGTTTTAATGTGACTGATGTTATAATTGTTAAATAGTAATTGAATCAAAGAGATGAAAATTTTCAAACATGAAAAAATGCTTTTCACTTGCAGAACAATTGGCATAATTCAGAAAGAGGCTACTCCAATTTATGGGTTTATTTCACCCTTAAAAACTTTCATATTATTAAGGACAATTTATTAATTTCTTTTTTTTTTTCATTTTAATTTTATTTTGTCTTTTCTAGACAATGCTGTTAAGTATTTACTAAAAGTAATTTCTTCAGGCTGAAAAAGTAAATTAGTTTTTGTTCTGAAAAACAATTTAAGTTGTGGCTTAAATTTTCCTTCCCCTGATTTACATAGAAACCAGAAATGTTTGCAAGTACCAGTCCTGTGCAAATCATTTCAACTTTCTTTGCTGTAATTGCTACACAACCACCATTCATATAGTCTTCCCAATAATTAGAATGACAGAGTGGTAGATTCTCACACAATTTTCTGAGAGAATTTTTATTTCTTCCCTACTCCACCATGACTCATTTTAATAGATAGAAGAAATTGCATAGTGTGATAGGAACACTTGGGAACTGCTTAAATATTTGGAAATGTAAGGAATGCAATATTTCAGACGTCATCATTACAGCACAAACTACTCTAAAAGGTTCTGAAGCATCTTAAAAACCTTAATCTTTTGACAAATTGACTGATAAACTTTTACCTGAGGAAAGATTCTTGCTCATACTTGCTCATAATATTGGCATCGTATTGTTGATGTATGTCATGCTTTGTTTAACTGTTTAGTAAAAGAAGTCTTGCATTCAATCACAGTTTTTCTGAAAATCAGTTTTAAATACCTTAGAGAGTAGTTTTCCTAAACTATTTTATGCATAGGTTAAAATTTCAGACCTAAAGACCACAGGCTAGATCAATGACATTGAATTCACTTGCTTCAACGTAGCTTTCTTTTGAATACAAACAGTAAAATCTTTCCCACCTCGGTGTTATTTCTGCTTCAGCAGGAACGGAATAAAATCTATGTAAAAGCCTGATGACTTTGTCTACATTGCCTTAAATACAGTCTAAACTTTTGTAAAATTAACATGATTTTGATGCCTCTGTTTTTACTTGCTCGATACTTTCAATGAATTGTTGCACCCAATAAGGCAACCCAGCATTTCCTGAAGACACTTCACTGAAATATTTTGTGCCTTTGAGCTAATATAAGGTAGTGTTTCCAGTACTTTTGTATCAGCAAAGTTAATTTGGGGAGCATTCAAGTGCCAATGTGATAAATATAATTATATTTGAAAAATTACTATGAAAACAGCTGTTGGAACATTTTTGGAATGGTAAGTTTAATTTTACTACCGTAAATATCAAAAACTACAGCAGAGGTCAGTTGAAGCCCCAGGATGACCTGAGTACTTGACTTTCCAAGTCATGTTTATCTTCCAGATCACTGGAAGTTTGCTCACTGTTTTGTGTACTTTGTACTACTGCATCTAATTCTGCCAGGTATTGACCAAATGTCAAATGAGAGCAAATAAAGGCAGCCTGGTGAAACCTGCTTTTCCCTCTCAGTTTCCAAGAGTAAGGCTATCAAACTGACTATTCACCTGATTTACGAATACATTTGACTTATTAGATTAATTATTATTTTTCAATTCACCTTGAAATTTAAAAAAACCTAGAACGCAAGATTTTAAGGTGATGGTTTCTTCACAAGCCAGATGAAAATGGATGAGGTTGCTAAGTAGCAATCTGGTTCATTCACAAGCAAAATGGCATGAAAGACAGTCACACAAGTTCTACACATATAATAAACAAAAAAGGTGATGTTAATTATCATGCAGAAAGTAGCAGCAAGACTTAGTGTGAGATTTAATGTAATTTAAAGTAGCTTCTACCAGAGGAGGTATAGGTGACTGGTTAAACACCACCAGGAGATTTGGCATTTGACCTAGTATTGAGTAGTGTTTTAAAAGCAGGTTTAGATAGGATTAATTCACCAGAAATTCTCCTTCGCTTTGTCTTACCTTCTAAATTTTTGTTCATGTCTGTCTTGCCATCACATTTCTTAAGTGACTACCCACAGAAGGAAATAAACCTCACTTAAATGAAGTCTGACTACAATAAGCATTTTTTCCTTATTGATCTAATTATGAAAAGGTCTTTCTATTGAAACATTTTCTCTCTATTGCTGAGCTAAATATGGGGAAATTCTAAACTTCTCCTATAGTTACTGAAAACTTGTTTTGAATTATTAGCCTTGCTGAATGCTTCTTTTGTTAGTTCACTATGGATTTTCCCCTGATAAGGTCCCTTAAAAAGTAGTATAGCATGTTTCCATCTATTGACATTGAAACTCTTTGGTCAGTGGTTCAGAAGGTGGATTCATGAAAGTTGTTTTTCTTTTCCGTATTCAGCAAATGACCAATAACGATTCCAGTAATGTTGTCTGGATTTGACAGACGAAGAAATATTGATTTTTAAAATTACAGCATGAACTGCGTAGAGATAACAGCAGAAGTGGGACCTCCAATAGACCTTTCGGTTTCGTTTTTACCTTGATTCATAAATTTGTGACTGCTCATCTAGAAACACATCCTTGCATGTGGTGTTTGGTACAGTTAATCTTTCCATGCTCTTTTTCAGTCTAGGCAAACAGTTCCATTCTGTCTGGTAAAGTATCAGAATTTTGGTTTTCACATTCAAGATATGATCAAACCACAGTTTCAAAGACACTTTGTAAGATTTGAGGCAACTGAACTTCAGCCAAATAACATGACTAAATGTGTTGCAATATGTGCTTTTGAGTCACCCATGGTGTTCCTTCCAGTTATATACTGGAAAATTTTCTCTACAGTGTTTCTTGAATACATGTAAATACCTAAGCCTCTTGGCTGCTGCTGCAAACAAATACTGTGCCTAACCAGAAGTATATTAACATTTAGAAAGGTAATACTGATGGTGTGGCAGGCCATAGAAATATGTGTAAATGGAGATATGAGATAAAGAGAAAAACTAGGGCTCCACATCGATTCTGAAATTGTTTGTCCACTGAACAGGTATCCAATTATTACAGCCTTGAGCATAAAGGAGTCTGTCTCTGAAATGGTATTACAGTACTAGATTTCTGTAACACCAGATGCATTCATGCAAAATGCAACACAGCACACAGCAGTAAAGTATTGGGAGGCTTTATTAAATTCAGCACTCCCTCCCTCTGCCTTCCTGGATAACTGTATGTAATTTATTTGTGTTAATAGCATTAGACTGCAAATGTTAGATTCATGGGCACCGGAAATTTCTTGCCTTTTCCTACAGGACAATCAATGTTTACTGCCAAAATGAATTCAGCGAATGTCCTTTGCAACATAAATAATATTAATCATTTTTGTAGGTAAACGCAGGATTTATGGTTAATTTACTCTATTTGCCATCAACACAAATAAATTTTTGCCAACCAATTTTACCCCATTCTTAGACAGACAAATTGCATGCTTATTGAGAAATTAAGGATGAGAAAGGCACAATTTAGTTTATCCCCCAAGCAGGTAGTTATGTTTCATAACAGTGGCTTTTGTTGTATACCAGCTTTGAGCACAGAAAATTGCCAGTGTTTCTGACCATGGCCACAGGCAAAGAGGAATTCTTTGCATGTAACCACAAAATCTAGCCACGAATGGAATGTTGAAATGGAGCAGCGTTTGTCTCTCACAGTATATGAGACAGCAAAATGATCACTTTTTAGTCATTAGTGGCCGCTGGTAAATTACTGACAAATGAAATGACTGTATCAGACCCAGCCATTTGTATTATATAATATTATGATAATTTTTATTGGAAAGCAAAGGAAAATGCAGCTACAAATTCATTAAGATATTTTGGATTGTTCAGTATTTTCTAACCATATGCATATACTTATATATGCAGGGTTCATGGGCAATAATCAAAGTGTAAGAGGATGTGCTCTTTTTTTCCCTTGTAGCTTTACTGAGTCGGGCTTGTAACTGTTCTGGGAGTAAAAAATTATGAAACATGCAGAGCAAGAAAGTAGCTATGAAGCAAGTGATTTCTTATCAAGTAGGGTATGACAAAAACTATGACTCCAAAATAATTAATTTGCAAATTACAAAGGTGTTTTGATGAGTAAATGTGTTCTCCATTTCTTATGTTCAACTCTGTATAATACAATGAAAGAATCTATTCTCAGCCACCTTGTCTTGTTAGAAACATCAGGAAAAGGTATAGAAAGTATCCAACAATGCAGGTTTGCTTAACAAAGCAGTAAACAATCTTTTCTACAGAATTTCAAAAAAACATTTCAAGTAATCTGTTTATAGTTGGAATTGTTTGGGGCATATTTGGCACAGAAAGTAACACATAAGCAGTCAATAACAAAATCTAATAAAATCTGTTAGTTTTCTATATATTCCCAGTAATTCCAAGTTGAAATCTACTTACAGTGCATCCCACACCAATGCAAAAGTAAATTCAAGTTTGTGTAGAGGCAAGAATACTATTTTTACTTAATGTAATGATCATGCATCTCAAAAAAAGGTGAAACTGCTCTGTTTGGGGAAACCAAGGAAAAGAAAGTAGGAGGGTTTTGTCTTTTCAAAAGCTTGTCCCTTGAAGAGAGAAACCCATCAAGCAGTGTCCAGCAAAATTTTTTATTCTTCTGATATGACTACAGGAAATCCTGTCTCCCTGAGATGATCACACCTCAAGGCTCAAGGTAATAGAAGACCTTAAATAAGCATTAAATTATTCCACAGATATAAATATGTATTGAAAGAAAAAGATAAAAAGTATTATATGCTTTAAAAACTGTGGAACATTGCAGGACTGGTAATCCAAGAATCAAGTATCTTGAAAGCTTGTGGCTTTCAGACATTTGAGGGATGAATTTGTATCTTTATCAAATAAAAAAAGTATTGCACAAATACTCAGCCAGCTTTAGAACCGAAAATTGTGTTGTCCTGGCAGTGCTCCCACCTTGGACCGTCTGTATAGGAACATTTGTTTGCTGACCAAGGCTAACACAACTCTATTATGAAGGTAAGACCCTGGTGTTTTTTGCTCCTGTAATGATATCCATTTTTATTCTGCTGGCTAAAAAGATGTTAATGGACTAAACAAAGAATATGGTTTTGATGACTAAAACTGAGGTTTTAAGTGTTTGCTTTCCATGAAATATATGTTTGACATGTCATTATGGTAATTTTTGCAATTAAATTAAATTAAATTGTTGTTTGTCCATCTATTGGAGCAGCAGCACTGCAAACATTGCTGAATTGAGGCATGACAAACATTTGCTCAAATAGTTAATCATTGGAAATGTACAGAGATCATAATAATGGGAAAAAATCAGAGCCCTGCAGCATAGTTTTATTAAGAGGCAAAGAGAAACCTTTAAAAAAAAATCTGCTGTGCTTTGTTTAGATGGAGATAACAACTCAACCCCTTGTCATGACTTTAAATAAACTGGAGTCTGCACACTGCTAATAGAAATTTTACTTTATATAGAAAAAACTAAACTAAGACTTCTTATTTTTGACATTTCTTCCCTTTGGGAAGAAATAGAGAAAGGACACTGTCTCCGGCTTTTGAACTTACACCTTTACCTGAATTCTGTTGATGCAAGTGTGATTTTCCAGTTTCAGGAAGCTTGGTAGTCAATCTTAAAACAAATTGAAATTCTGAATGTCAACACCCTAAACTTAGGAAAATAGTGTCATTATTGGCATATCTAGTTTATTTTTAAGAAGCTTTTTATGGAGTTAGTGTTTGCTACATGCTGAAATAAAAGAAAGGAAACAGTGGTTTTTCCACAGGGTTTAGTCCAATCAACTTAACAAATGAATGTTCCAAATCACTTTAAGGGGGGGTGAGGGGGAAATAATTGAATTGAACATCAGATTCTTCCTGTAAAGACACACAGTCAAGGGAGTACTTCTTGCTAATACCAGAGTTTACCACAGATATGGCCCACTATATAATATACCAGCACATTTAAAAAACAATTGAAAAAGTGGATACAGTATGGCAAAGTGAGAAACTATGAGAGAGGTTAAACCCACTTTTTTTTCTTTTCATCAGCATGTGCCTTACAAGTGTGAGAAAACATAAAACCACTTCAAAATTAAAAAAAAAAAAAACAACCAAAACACACCCCCCCAAAAAAAACAAAACAAAACAAAACAAAAAACACCACCACCACCAAAAACACCCTCTCTTCTGCTGGTATGTTTGATAGTTTTCCATAAAAAGCGATATGTATCTTGGGATTTTATGAGCTTTCAGATATTTGGGAACATAACTGAATAAATCAAGTAGTAAATCTTCTGCCTTAGCCTCATGAGAGTTCATGCTGATGTTCCTAAGCCCAGTGTTACTGCTGGGAAGCTTTCTGGGCATGCTGAGAATAGTTCCTTTAAACTATTATAGCAATATTTTAAGATGCTGTAATATCATGCTGGCCCTTCAAAGAGTCAGCAATAATGAAGAGCTGTGTTTAAATATATATTTTTCTTTCTGCTTGTTGAGGCCAGGAGAGAAGATGAAGTGCCTGATCTAAGAGCAAGAGTAGCTTCACTTTGACTAAATATTATGCTGTTTATAGTTACAGGGAGTGATGGAGGGCCCAGAAAAAGAAACAAACCCACGCACAAGCTATTTGCAATTAACCAGGCAGAGTTTCAGGTGGTTTTGTATCTCACAGTACAAATTTATCTAGAGCAGAATATCAAACTCCTTCTTGCCCTTTCTTATGTTGGAGAGCTCCTTATTAAAACTGATTTTCAAATATTTCTTATGTAAGTGCAGTCGAAACAAAAGTTTGGCTGATACAGTATCTTGTTCCATTTAGTTGCCAAAAGAAATGGCCAGGAAAATGTATATGTTATATATGCCTTGATATTCACCTGGCTTTGAGGGATGTTTGGACCAGGGTTTATGAGCTGATCGGTGTCTGTGTATTTATAGCAGACTGGGCTCTTTGTTTCCAGACTCTCCATTGGTAAGAAGGTAAAAAGCCTGATAGCAGCAAACTCACACAAACTGATAGCTGGCAGAGAGCATGGGGAGGGTGAAGTTTCAAAGAAATAGCTCAGAGAAGGCATCAGAAAATCTGATTTCTTAAACATCACACCATGAAAAATGGCTCAGGAAAAGCCTTAAAAAAGACAGATTCCTTAAACATCACACCATGAACTGTGGAGAATTTCCCTGTTTCACACAATTTTCCACCATGTTGCTGAATTTTTGTGATATCTACTGTGTTATTTATGTGTTTATTTTCTGTGCAACAAAGCATTTGTCATGAAATAGAGAGCAACTCCTCTATAAAGCTGGTTCCAGGCAGCTCTTGAATAAAGGGACACAACAAAATCCTGGTCTTAAAAGCAACCTAATGTAGTCCTAACATTGTTAAACATCTAGATTTGGTTTTCACATCCTGGGCAGCCTTAGAGATAGCAATGATTTACCTCTATCCCCTATATTAACACTATAGGGTTACCAGAACATTTTCTGCCTGGTGTTCTGGGGACCAGCTCCTGCATAAATGTTGCAATGAATGTTCTAATGAATTCCAGATGTTTTAATGCCTCAGGCTCAAAGGCTGCATTGGTAGCTTAAGAAGTCAGTCCCCAGCTACAGTTAATACAATATTATTAATGCATATATTTCAACTGAAAACAAATTCAGTCCTAGATGAAGAACTATGACTATAAATTTGCAGATCCTTTCATGCAGATCTTTAATCAGCTGGTGTCCTAGGGTAACTTTATGATGCTTGTATCCCCAGTCGTCTGTTCTGTTTGTGCTGTATATTGAGTCCTGTGCCTTTAAGACTGGTTCTAAGAGCAAGGAGAAGCGCGGAGTTTGTTTTGAGAAAACTGCCCGACTCCTCCACATTCTGCTCCAGACAGCGTGTTCGGCGGAGAGTTGGAGAGACTGCAGGACAGAGATCTTTTTTTTTGCTTTTAGTTAGTTTCAGCTAGCTAGGGCAGAGAAGTTCCCTGGACTGTTTTTTTTTTCCTTTTTCTTGGAACTGTTTAAACCTGCTCTGGACTGAAAACCCAGGGGAGCACTGGGGGCTGCACCTGCAGCCCACCAGGGCTGGACCTCGGCATTTTCCAGCAGCGCCGGAGGGACCGGGACTGAGGAGAGACTGAGAGAGAGCCGAGCTACACCCACGGCAAGGACTTTCTCAATTTGCCATCTCGCTTCAGAAGGAGAGGTTTTATTGTTTCATATTATTCATTCTTTATACTTGTATGCACTTCGTTTGTTTAGTAAAATAGTTTTTTCCACTTTTCTCCAAAGAGGTTTTCTTTTTACCGGACAGGTTGGAGGGAGGGGCCACTTGGGCTTGCTTCCTCAGAGGGATCCTGTTCAGGGGTTTTCTCCCAAATTTGTCCCAAACCAGGACAGCTGGATACTGGCATTTTTAACTGACTAATTACCTGAAAATGCAAACTGAGGTTTAAATAAACTGTCTTATGAAAGAGATATATACTGAGAAGCACAGTGAGAAAAAATCTCCAGCCAGAACAAGAACAGCTCGGGCTTTTACTTTAGATACTGGATATTCACAATTTCTAGAACAATATTTCTTTGTGAAGGCAAAAGAGTGACATCTCATTTAAAAAAATAAGAAGTCCTCACGTTTCATGGTAGGTAACCAAAGTTTTATTATGCCTGAGAAATGTGATCTGCTGTTTTGGACAACAATGACATTTATGTTCCTGCTCATTAAGTATAGAGTCTATAAGCATATTTTGCTTTGTCTTTTTAAAATAAATATTATGGGTACTATGTCTGTATTATGCATTATAGCGCATTGCAGAAATTTTTTAGTCTTTACATAGTACAGAATTATTTCAGAAAGTTGTTCGTTTGGCAAGTTGTATTGAGTTACGTGTGTTTAAAAAGTAAAGCTATTCTCTTATTTCACTTCTAAATTAGTTTAAAAATGAGATTTTAGGCATCACTTGTTCTAATGAAAAGACAGGATTTCATTTTTTAATACATTGAAGTGAAAAATTAGAAATAATTGGCATATATTTTTTTGCACATAATCTGATACAGATCCTTAAGGCTTTCTATTTCAGAGCACAGTTCAGTTATAGCAGCCTTCCAACATCTAACAGGGGCCTGTTAGAGATCTGGAGGGGGACTTTTCACAGGAGCATGCAGTGATGGGAGAAGGGGCAATGGCTTTAAACTGAAAGAGGATGGCTTTAGATTAGATATTAGGAAGAAATTTTTTATGTTGATGCTGGTCAGGCACTGGAACAAGTAGCCCAGAGAATCTGTGGATGCCCCGTCCTTGGCAGTGTTCAAGGCTAGGCTGGATGGGGCTTTGGGCAGACTCTAGTTGGAAGGTGCCCCTGCCCATGGCGGAGAGGTTGGAACTAGATGATCTCCAAGGTCCCTTCCAAACCTGAACTGTTCTATGAATAAATGATTCTACCATTTTCACTACTTATTTCAATCTTAGTATCTTGATTAATCCCAAGAAGAATGATGCTGAGAACACCTGGATTCAAATGCTGAATCAAACGAGATATACTACATGCAATTTCTGAATGCAGGACTACACTCTTGCAACCTGGATTTGTAACTGCTGTTTTATAAGACTTCTTGTATTCTTGGCAACAATAATGGTGTTGAAGAAAAATGCTAGCAGCCCCTGAGTAACCATGGAAACTAAAACAATGTTTATGGGTTACTGGATAAACTGAAGTACCTACATGGCATAAGAGATGCTTTATATTTAATACTATCTTGATGTTAATAATTGTAGCAAGTGATATCACTATAAAGCATGAAGCAAAAGGCTACATAGAAGTACAGCAAAAAATTATAAGATCTCTCTTTTCTGTAATAAACAAATTTAATGGGATTTTTATTAGCATTAGTTTGGGGGTATTTTTTTATACTTATTATTGATAGCCAGAGATACTTCATTTGAGTAATATAATTAATTGAATTATTCTTCGTATTTTGTGATATCAATATTTGGTCATAATATTGAGCAGCTGGAACTGAAAGTAGGGTGCTCAGTTGTAAACGAAACCACTCACAATTCCAGCATTTAATATTAGACCATTGTGGCTGCACATTCAATAACCAAAAAAACCCCCATCCCTCCTTTCCTTTCATTCGAATTGATGTAACGCTTCTTTAAAATTCCTTATTAAACATTTGAGAGGTTTACTGAATTTCAATGTGGTATTGTTCTGGCCTAGTAATTGACTATTTTTTCCCTTTGAAATAAGCTGTTCCATCCTTGGTCATCCAAGGAGCAAGAGTAATCAAATCACATAAAGTACTTCCAAAATCAGTTAATTAGATTTCAAGAAAGTAATTCAGACCCTGAGTTTTGCTTGCGAAACGGATGAGGAGAGTCTGAGAACAGAAACCTAAATATCCCCTAACCTTTCCTATCTCAACTGCTTGCTGTTGCCAGCAATCTTTCTCCATTGCTCCATTGCAGCACTGTCCCAAAAGATCACAAAGCTGAGAACTGCCTCAGGCTTAATAAATCGTCCTTCAGAGTGCCGAGGGAGAGTCAGTAAATATGCTTGGTTTTGTTAAAGTCTTCCTGCAGTATACTCCACAGAAGATATTTTTTCCTTCTTTGGGCAGCGAGACACTGTGCATCTCCTCAATCCTACAAAACTCACCCAGTGCTCATATGTTCCTCCCTCTGGAGTCCGGGCATGCTGCTTGTCTGCCTGGGGAGACAGGCATCTCCCGTTCTGTATGCAGGTGGGGAAGGGCAATTTTGGGATGTCATTTAATACACTTGCACAGGTAAATAATTTGTGAAAACAATCAATCTTTTAGAAAAACAGATGCAGTTTTATGTTTCAATATCTACTGATATTGAGAGCCTGAAACAAGTAGAGTTCTTGTCCATACCATCAGAATTTTTCTCCTTTTGCAGTGCTAACTTACCTCTTTTTACTGTTACACCTGTGAATTACATCAAAGAAGAGGAGCTGCAAATAACAGCCTCTCCTCTCCTTCCTCCACCTATCATATGAAAAGGCTTTAATAGGTCTTGAAAGAACCATGTAAAATATTAAACAAAATTTATTTACAGTTCCCTAAATTCATGTTGCAGTGAATCGTATAAGTAAAGCATGTGCAAAGGTTTAGATTTTTTTTTATCTGTCTTGAAAAGTAAACTGTATTTATCATTTATCTGAGCCATACAATGCATTTTGGTATTATAAAACTATTAAATAATAAAATGTGTAAAAAACTTTATCTGCACTGTGGGAACTGCTACAGGAAAAAGCAAAGTGAAGTCTCATTAAAGCAGACCAGATCAAAGTATCCAGTAAAAATGAAGTAAAAATGGGAACAAAACCCCATTGTTTGGGGACAAGTACGTTTTTGAAGAGAGGAGATCTAAGACTTTGTGTGGGTGGCTTGACCCTTTGTTTTCACCTGAAATCCTCAAGCTGAATTTTTGTATGGATTTAACGTCCTTCCTGCTGATCCTGCTGAGAGAACATACCAAAGGCAAAGCAGAGGGGACTAGCATTACCTTAGGAAGATAATTAAACTTGCAAATGAAGATTTCTACAAAGAGAACTGCCTTTGCCTCATGTGGCCAGAGCTTCTGCAACCAAACAGGAAGTGCAATGCACATTTGCATGAGTCCAGGATGTTGGCAAGACCACAGAGTGTATCTGATGAAATATTTCTCTTTAATCAGCGCAATGAAAAGATCACTGAGGGCAGATATTCACTGAGGAGATGCTTGAATCCAATTGTAAAGGAGAGAGTATTGGAATAAATGTCAACTATACACAATGTCATCAAGCTTACTGCAGGAAAAATCACTAGTAGAGGTTTAGGGTACAAATATATCTGCTTTAAGACAAAGGATAGAAAGATAATTGCAAACAGAGTTTTTACAAAAAATAGTCATATATAAGAAGTCTAATTAACTGCTAAAAAAGAGATGTTTATTGACATGGAAGACATGTCAGAAAGCAGAAGGGAAGGTGACCAGTGGGTTGATGTGGGCTGGGGTTCAGGTGACCACCAAAGCTATCCTATCACTCCCTTCTTCATCTGCACAGGGAAAATATAATGAGAGGCTCCTGGTACAAGATAAGAGCAGGGAGAGATCCCTCACTAGTTCCTGTCATGGACAAAAGAGACTGGATTTGAGTAGGATAAAGACAAATAAACATAAATCTTAAAAGCGCCTTTCCCCCACCCCTCTCTTCTTGCTTGGCTCAACTTCACTCCTGGCTTTCACTATCTCCTCGCCTCCAGCAGCACAGGATCAACAAGGAATGGTGGCTGTGGTCAGTTCACCATATATTGTCTCTGTCCCTCCTTCCTTCCCAGAGGAAGAACTTCTTACACTCTTCCCCTGCTATGGTGTGGGGCCCCTCCCATTGGAGAGTCCTCCATGAGCTCCTCCAGTGCAGGTCCCTCCCAGAGGATGCAGGCCATCAGGAATAGGTTGATGGGTCCTCCATGGGTCCAGAGGTCCAGCGAGCAACCCTGCTCCAGTGTGGGCTCTTTTCTCCATGGGTCCACGGGTCCTGCCAGGAGTCTCTTCCAATGCTGGCTACCCATGTGATCACAGCCTCCTTCTCTCTGAGCATCCACCTGCTTGGGCATGGGTCTCCTCCCTGGGCTTCAGGTGGATCTCTGCTCCACTGTGGTTATCCATGGGCTGCAAGGGTACAGCTGTCTCTCCATGCTCTGCACATGGGCTGCAGGGGAATCTCAGCTTGGGCACCTGGAACACCTCCTGTCCCTCCTGCACTGACATTGGTGTCTACAGAGGTGTTTCTGTCACATATTCTCACACCTCTCTCTACCCACAATTGTTGTGTCTTCTTTAACTATGTTATCCCACAGGCCCTACTATGGTCACTGATGGGCTCAGCCTTGGATAGCAGTGGGTCCAGCTTGGAACTGGCTGACATGGGCTCCATTGGACATGGGGAACCTTCTGGCAGCTTCTCACAAAGGCCACCCCTGTAGCCTCCCCACTACCAAAACCTTGCCATGCAAACTCAATACGGACATCAGTATCAAGCTGAAATAAATGTCTGAAGAATAAAAGAAAGATTAGAGAAATATTTAGTTTGTCTGAGTTATAATTCACAGGAGACAAAGAACAGTTTAATTATCCTTAGGATGAAGGTGAGTTTGTAGGATATTTCAAAAAATAAGTGTAGGAATATTAAGGAATAAATCAGTGAAAACATTTGAAAACTGGAAAAGCTTAGTCATGTGGGAGGACGGCTCTTGAAAAGGGAATTGATTGGTAGGATAAACAAAATACGTCAGTCGTAAAAGGAACAGAGGAAATAATGCAAGGATGATGATCTAATGGAATTATCACATCACAAAAGATTGAAACCTGACCTGCTGAGATGTTTAGAAGATATTAACTGAAGCTGATGTGTGGAAAACTATGGTACATAAACTGATTACTAGTAGAAAAGCATGACAGTAAACAGCTGCTGTGCTGTAAGTGTTTATCTGCAATCTTGTAAATTGAAGAAAACATAAGGTACACCACCTGTCCTTTTTTTGCAATCTTCTTTAATTTAGTTATATGACAAATTGCACCAAAAGTTATTTTGTGAAATATTCAACTGCTATTTCACTAGTGATGGTATGAGAGATTTTCTAATTTAATACTTCAGGTGAATAAAGAGACCTTAAAATACATTTTTAAAAACAAACAAACAAACAAACAAACAAACAAAAACTAGAAAGATAAATATTGCCTTTCAGAAAGAGTGAAAAGTAAAAATTCAAAACAACTACCAGATTTTACTTTTAGTGTCAAAGAAGCTAAAATGTTTTTAAATACATGTCCTAGGCTGACTGTGTATCCCCCAATCGTCTATTGGGTGCAAAGGCGGGGGGGAAGCGCCGTTTGTTTTTCCCCAGGAAAACTCTGCTCCTCGGAGTGACCTTGACACGGGGGAGTTGGCACACTGCAAGTTGAAAGAAGCTCTGTTGTTTTATCCCCGGCAGTTAGTTAGTTTAGTGCTAGCGTAGTTAGACGCTGTAGAATAGCTGAAGCTTTTTTTTTTTTTTTTTCCCCTTGTTTTCCTCTTTTTTTTCCTTCCTTTTTTTCTTTTTTGCCCTCTCCTCGGAACTGTTCCAACCTCTCCGGACTAAGGACCTGGGGAAGCACCGGGGGGCCTCCACAGGGGACCCACCCCACCAAGACCAGCCCTGCACATCTCCTTTTCTCCCAACGTCAGCAGAGACGGAGCGGTGGAGCACAGTGACTATCTTCAAGAGGAGACTTTCCCTTTTAAGTTTGTTATCCCTCCGTAAGCGGCACGGAGCTCTTGTCATCGGGTATTGTGCTGGGAGTGCTTTGCCTGTTTAATAAACAGGTTTTTTCCACTTCTCTCTGAGGAAGTCTTTTCCCGAACTGGTTGGGGGAGGGGAGGGGGGCCCCGTGGGAGGGTTTCTCCCAAAATCTGCCTGAAACCACCACAATACATAAGTAGCTATGGATTTGTGGACTATTTTCCCTTCTGTAGCTTTTGTATCATTACTGGTGTATGGAAACACACATTTTTAAGGCTGGCAATCACGGTCCCCTGTAAGAGATTTGTGATTTTGGCAGATGTTGAGCATTTGAGCTGGGTTTTTTTCTGAGCTCTTTCCAAGCTAAATTACTTTGTAAACCAAAATTTAAGATAGGTCAATTGTTACTGAGACCCTCTGGTCTTATCTGGTTTTAATTGAATTTAACAGAATTTGGGAGATAAATGTAACTAAACTCTAATTTTAGCTGCTTCAATTACCCCTCTTACATATTGCTAGCTGTAAACCTTTGAAAAATACTTTAATGGCTTATTGCTTCACCTTCTCTGGTGAATTTGTTCTGTGTACTTACACGGAGTTTTCCCCTGTCTTTTCAGTGGCATCCTTGAAATGATGCAGGCTGTTACACATTAAATACTTTTTTTGAGAATAATTTTGCTTTATTTAGAATCATAAAAGGGTTTGGGTTGCTCTTTAATGTTCAATGCCATGCAGTGGACAGGGACACCTTCCACCAGACCAGGGTGTTCCGTGCCCCATCCAACCTAGCCTTGAACACTGCTGGGAATGGGATATTCACAACTTCTCTGGGAAACCTGTTGCAGTGTCTCACCACCATAACATTAAAGAATTTTTTTCATATATCTAAATTTCCCCTTTCAGTTTGAACCCAATATTCCTTGCCCTATCTCTACAGCTCCTGATGGAGAGTCCCTCTCCAGCTTCCCTGCAGAGCCCCTTCAGGTACTGTAAGGTTGCTGTGAGGCATTCAGGCAACCTCCTCTTCTCCAGGCTGAACAGACCCAACTTCTTCATCCTGTCCTCATGGGGGAGGACTTCAGTCACCTTACCCACTTTGTGGCCCTCCTCTGGACTTGCTCCAACGGTTCCATATCTTCCTTATGTTGGAAGCACCTGAACTGTATCCAGTGCTCCAGGTGGGGTCTGACAAGAGTAGAGTGGAGAAGCAGAAGCACCTCCCTCGACCTTCTGGTCACGTTTCTTTCCATGCTGCCAGGATACAGGTGGTTTTCTGGGCTGTGAGTGAATGCTGCTGTCTCATGTTAAGTGAGTCATTTGTGTCCTCTGCTCTCATTCTGATGTAGAGCACCAGCCAACCCGAGACAGATAAAAAAGAGACTGGGAAAAAGACTAGGAAACTTGGCATAAATAAATACTGGGCATAACCACCAGCCATTGTTGCGTGCTACCTGTGAAAAGAGCTTCTGAATCCATTTGTGTTTGCATTGAGATTGCAAAATCTGGCACTGCGTAACCAGTAAAAATTAACAGCTGCGGAAGTAGCCTCAGCTAAATCAATTCCCTGTGGAGACAGGATGCTTTGGCAGAGTGGGCAGGGAAAGCAAGCCAAGGGGTTAGAAAGGTGTATAGGAGTATGTTAGCTGAGGTTCTGCTGCATTGTGTGGTGAAAATTACAATTAATACAGCAGAATAATCTGAAAGAGTAGTGAAAATACCTGCACTGCTAAAAAACCAGACAGGTATTCCATCAGCAAAAGTCATTATTTCCCCGCTCTGTTACATCATCAAATAAGAAAATATTGAGTGTTGTATCTGACAAAGAACTTCCCTAACTCCTACAGTTGTGTATCAACAGATAATGGAAACAAATAATTTGGAAACAGTAGATGGAATGCATTAACAGCTTGAAATGGTTACAGTACTATGTACAAACTAATAATTTATTCCAATATCAGGATAGATCAACAGTAGATGTGAAAAAAAATGTAGCCTAAATCAGTAAACTCTATCAGTCATCTTTAGCAAATGCTCTGGGGAAATCAAAGAGGGGTGGGAATTCCTTTCCTGCAACTTCTCTGCTTATGATAATAAGCATACTAAAAAATAATTTTTTCAGTAATATCCTGAAAACTGGGTATGAACTGCTGTAGAGGAGAAAGAGATAATAATTACATGTGGTTATGACTAAGAGATCTCACTGCACTTATATGTTCAAAGCAGAGAATAGGAACAGGTTTTTTCCTTTATTCCCCCAAATATCTTCTCTATTATTCACATTGTTATTACCTTTTAGCTTAGAACTGTACATCAGTCTGTTTTTTACCATTATATTTTGAAATTTTAAGTAGACGGGGAAGATTCTGAGAGCAAGTATAAATGCTTAACTGGTGTACGCAGACACAGAAGGGAGTTTATGCTTGAATTCAGAGCATGAAGAGAACAAAAATCTGCTTTGATATGAATTATTCATGCAATGGTTGTGCATTTCTTGCTACTTTTAAGTAGACAAGGAGTGCCAAAAGGAAAAATATGTTCTGTCTAAAATCTTTTACTTCATTTTCTATAGGCAAAGGTTGAAATTTGCATGTGCTACTGCCTAAAAGTTTTACTCTTAGGCCTTTACTTGTCAAGAATGTGAAGAAGAAACAGAATATATTGTTTTGTTTACACAGGCTAAACAATATAGAAAAACAGATCTTTTAAACACAAACCTGGAAAAGAAATCCGTGTACTATAATGTTTTTAACTCCCTAGTTAGGGGTTAACTGTTAAGCGTCCATTCTGACATACTAGAAATATGTTAAATATTATTTTGCTCTTCACGTAATTCTGTAAGAGTCATAAGCATTCCCCAAATGATGAAGGAAACAATGCAAAGTTTGAAACATTTTCTGCAGTTTCAGTGAAAAAAAATCAATTTTATGTATTTATTTATATCAACCTGTTACCATGAAAAGCTCTGCCTTGCATGACAGAGTGTGACTAGAAACTATCACACACTTCTGAACGGAGATTCAAGATGCAAACACTGATACTTCCTCAGAAAGGTAGATCTAATCCTGCACATGTTAGCCCAAACTGTTTCTCCCAGAAGTGGCAAATCTTGTTCTTTTCTTTCCATGGGCCTGAAGTTAAAAAAGGGGATAAAAAGGCTTGCTGCTGCTTTGAGGAGGAAGGCATTCCGTCGAAGGTTAGAAAAGCTGTATGTTCATGTAACTATTTGTTTAGAAAGCTATTAGAAATCTATGTGTTCATCTCTTGCAGGGCAAAAATAAATCTTATGTCTTGTTTACGTGGGAAATTATCCCAGCTGTTCACATGGAAATCTGTTCTTCCCTGGCCAATGCTCACTGCACACATGGATCATCTGAGATGGCTTCTCACTGGGGGGGAACTTATTTGAAGTCCTCAGACTCCTCAGTCCTTTCTCAGCATGGCAGCATCTGGCAGAGATTTTCTTCACCCAGTGTCCAAGCCTGAGCTGTCACACAAGCTCCTTCCTCATGGCAGGAACTCGTGAAGCACAGGCTAAATAGCTGCTGCTACCAGTTCTAGATGGACCCCACAAAATGTTCTTTTTTGCAATATATTAGGGGTAATTTTCCAGTGATGAATTCTTATTCCTGAAAGGCAGACATTGTGGGGCTTTTTATTCCAAAACAAGTTGAAAAAATTATATTAGATGAGATGCGCTTGTCATTTCCATTGCCAAAGTTATTCATTATTCTTTTTTGCCGGAGATACTGTAAATGGCAGAAAGCTGCATGACCAGTAGGCTGTAATTTATAAAATACTTTGGGATATTTCAGTATGTAAAGATCTACAAAAATGCAAGAGATTAATAATGAGCTTGACAGTCCTAGACTGCTCATATTTAAGGACAAATTGCCATTAAAGGCAAAAATTAATTTCAGATTTACTCTATTTTTCATGCCAACATAATTCAAATAACTGATCTTTAAACAAAATTACACTCTATCTACTGTTGGGGTCAAAACAGACTCAGCTTGGGAAATTTAACTTAATTCCTTGCCTATAAATTTAATTACTGATTTGGGTATTGAGAAAGAAAGATGACAAATATCAAAGTACTTGAGGAGATCATCTGCAGGGACAGCACTAGCTCCCCTGAGCTCCTGCACTGGGTTCCTTGGAGCCAGCTGGAATCAGCTCTTCAACACCTGCATCCAGTACATCTGTTTGGTCTGTTTTCCTGGTTTTCATATTCAGAGTTCATTTTTGTACTGCATATATGGGCCAACACTATTTTTTTTCCTGAGAATTTGTGATTTCCCAGCTTAACTAACAACTCAGACCTCCGCTGTTCCCCCAGCAGCACTCATATCGTGCCAAAACAGAATCCATATTCTGTGGGATGAAACTTTTACCTAAAACAAAATGACCCAAGGGTGTTTTGCTAATGGGTGATTTTAAATCCTCAAGCTGTTTATTTGCAAGATTAAAGGGTCCTTACCCTGTTTTTGCCCTCTGGTGGTTTTGCAATTCTGGCCGTGCAGGTGTAAAACCCATTTACTCTATGAATTTTCCATATTTTCTATTACCTATAAAAGATCTAAAACTTGTCAACTATGACTTTTGTTTTGATTTGATATGTCGGAAAATCTCCTAACATAGCCTGCACTAGTCACATCAGGTGAATCTGCGTAAATTATGATTATACAATCACAGAACAGCACATGTTGAAAAAGATCTGGTCCAAACTTGCACAGGAATGGGAGCCCATGGAAGATCATCTAGCCCCCTGTCCCGTGCATCTGGGAAACCTCCAGCACTGAAGACTATACCACATCTCTGGGGAGGCTGTTCCAGTGAATGGTTTTACTCATCATTAATAATAATTTCTTATGTCAGGGTGAAACCACTCCTGGTGCAACTTTGCATGTTGCTCCTTGACTTTTCCATGTGGATCTTCATGAGGAGGTTCCATCCTCTTTGTAGTCACACTTTAAATACTGGAATACTGTGATGAGATCCCCTCTGAGCCACATTTTTCTCAGATTAGGACTTCTCCCATCTGTCCTCACAGGTCAGGTTCTACAGCCTTTTGTTTATCTTCATGGCCCTCCTTTGGACCTCCTCCCATCAGTCCATGTCTTTTCTGAAATGTGGGGAACTGGACACAGTACTACAGATGTGGCCTGACAAGCAGATGTAGAACTGGATAATCTGCCAGATCTCTACCTCTCTACTAGTAATGTCCCTGTAGATGCATCCCAGGATCAAAAATAAATCCTAGCAGCCAGGTACAGGATGAAAGAAGCCACCTGATGTTTCCCAGAAAGCAAAGAGTGTAAATAATCATCTTGGTACTTGGGTTAAACACATTTAGATGTGGAAAATAGTATTTGTCAATAACTTTGCAGGACAAATGGTGCTGTGGGATTGCACATTGTAATTATGGGAGTACCTTACTGAAATATGCAATTTCTGAACATTATATCTAATATAAACATTTGGAAAATATTACATATTTTTTTAAAATTACAACAACAAAAATCTGTGCAAAGGAAATCCTGCTTTAAAGGGTATGTAAAAGTAAGCTTCAACGCATGAAAATCTTTCTTTTAAACCAAAACAATGGCAATATCTGAAGAGGTGCCTTCAGATCTACGTGCCATCTAAGTAGCATCTTTTACCTAATTCATTATTTTCTTAATTTCCTATGTAAATATGGAAGATCACGTCTTATTTTTGTTTTGTTTTACAGAATAAATGTTATTTTGAAAGGTCAACTTTTCTTGTCCAAAGATTAAATCTGGAAGTGAATTGAAATATGTCCAGGAAATCACAAATGGAAAAATTTAAATAAACTTCTGGCTTCCACAGTAAATAAATTAATCATCTTGGATTAAACCAGAGTGGAGATTTTTTTGAGGGAGATACATACCCTCACAGTAACATCCAGTATCTAATTTGTTTCTGAAATATTTGAAAGTATGGACTTAACTTTGGTGGAAACAAAAAAACAAACAAACAAACAAAAAAACAAAAATTAAAAAAAAAAAAAAAAAGAAAAAAAGAAAACTCACCACCAAAGGAAAGAAATCTGTCAAATTTTGTCCTTGCCTTTTCTCATTGATGGGGAAAAAAAAATGCTTCAGTTTGCATTTCTCACATTCTCTTTAAAGACTTGTTTTGTATGTGATTTCATTTGTTGGAACTTTGCTCTTCTTCCTTGCTGTTCCTTGTCCACCTGACAAAGTCCAGAAGTGTTTGAGGCTCCACAGTCTCGTGTCAAAGGCTAGTACAGAGAGATGCCATGCCAAAAGCAGATGATTACTTTTCTGTGCATGGATCCTGACAGTTTACACAAACCACAGGTCTGTTCCAGCAGCACTGCACTTTGTCTCTGTCCTTCCTCTTGTGGTACAGTGTTCCAGCAGGGACGTTTTTCTTCTTCACCTTTCGATTGATGTTTTAAAATTTGGCAATCATACCATTGGTGTTGCAGGTAGAAAGGAGGATTTTCAGAGGGCTTCTGACAACGTATTGCTTTATGAAATATTGAATGACATCTTCCCCAGAAAAGAGCAATTTCTCTCTCAGATTTAAATTTTCTGACTCTTTTCTTCAAGATATTTGAGAACTTCAGTAATTACTATCATTTCTTATAATGACAGTAATATTTTGTTGCTAAGTCTCTTCTCACTAAAATGTCTAAAATGATGGTGTTAACACTTATCAGAGACCTTTTCTGAATGCAGATATCAAAGCTGGTGTCCCACACCTCTGTCTTCAAAGGCCAGGAGATGAAGGACAAAGAAATTATAAACATGATAAGTGAAACACTTAAGCAACAATAAATACTGCTGGCAAAGCCAAGCATCAGTTCTGGTTTTGGCTGGAGTAGAACTAACTTCCTTCTCCTGCAGGTGTCTGAATACCTGCCTGCCTATGGGAAGCAGCAAATTAATTCCTTGTTTTGTTTTGCATGTGTGGTTTTTACTTTTCCTACTAAATTGTCATTGTCTCAATCCTTGACTATTTTTCCAGCTTTACCCTCTGATTCTCCCCCTGATCCTTCTGGTGGAGGAGTGAGCTGCATGGTCTGTAGTTGATGGCTGGAGTTAAACCATGACAGTATCTGACTATAAGCAGTGTACAAAGTCTTTAAAACTATCTTCTTCTTTTTTTTTTTTTTTTTTTTTTTTTTAGTTTTTAAACATCCTCAGTCATCGTTAGATTTGTGTGGATATGTATCCATAACCCACCTGACATCCAGCTCCAGACACCTCTTTCAACACAGTCAGTCCCAGTTGTAGAGATTCCTACATTTTGTGATAAAGATCCTTGGTTAAAAGCCAAGAGTTTAGTGTGAAGATTTTTCTTCAAGTTCAACCTCTTTGAGATTTACACAAGAGTGTTAGAGCAGGGTGGTTCTTTTCCAAGGATGTGTATTAGCTGGCATTATATTGTTCTTCATGCCTTGCTGGAAGTGTAAGCCGAGCTCTTTGCTATAGAACTATTTTATTAGCTCAGATCATAAAGGATTATGTTACAGCAGGTTCTGAGCCAAACGTTGTGTACACATTAATCTGGTACCTAAGTTTTTTCCCTCCTGACAGCATGATTGAGCCCATTTTATCTGGAAATGCTTTTTGGTCTGGAATCATGAGTAATGATCATATGACAAGAGAACTCTTTCAGTGAAATACAATAAAAATAATTTTATCCAGAACTATCTAAGCAACTCTACATCCAATTCAGTAGAGTATGACCATTTTTATCATTGTAACAGCAAAACAATGATCATTTTAATTCATAAATTGTGGTTAAATAGAAATAGATTATGTTTTACTTATAACTTGTCGAGTCACAAGGAGCTTGTGTAGTGACTGAAAAGACAATGGGTTTTTTCCTTTCCCTTTGAAATGGTCTGGTATTGGTAACAATGGGACATCCATAGGAAGGGAAGTTGCTCAGAGTTCCATCAGGATTTGGCTTTTCTCTCAGTGCATACCAGCCTTACCCCATTATACTTCAGTGTCTGAAATACTTTTCTTTACTCTGTAAAGGGTAATGTAAATGAAAGCATATTAATCTAGATTAAAAGGAATTCTGTATTCAGAAGTGTATTTTTTCCTTCTGTGCCCCTCCCCCCCAGTTTTTTAAGTCTTTTAGTAACCATTTCTATGTTCTTACAACATTACAAAATTCACTCTTAGCTTTAAATACTTAGTTAATTGCTTTTATTTTTTCTCTAAATGCATAGAGTGGAGAAAATTAACAAACCACAAATGAAAAGTTCCAGAACTTTTAGTCGTGAATTTTTAAGCAGAGTGAAACCAACATATTTAAATCTATGTATACAACTTAATTCTTTTCAGTGGCCTTAAGTAGCAAAAAGGAATGATGAAATTCCAGGTCACCAAATGAATTTGATGCAATTTTATGTCCTACCATTGAAAATTAGATAACTTTTTATCTCTCCCATTCATCTCAAAGAAAATTTGAGAAGTATTCTATCACATTTAGCATGTATATACCTTGGGACATAAGTGCCACAACAGCACTCCAGTGATTTATACAGCTAGTGGTATTATGTATAAGAGAAAAGAAGCTGAAGAAATTTTTAGCTAATTGTTTGTTTATATTTATTGACTTTTTTAAGAGAAGCAATTAAAATGTTAACATAATTCCTTCTTTTCCTTGTAGCTGACAAACAAAACTCAGAAGAAGAAAATTAATTTCCCTGCCAGTCCTTGCCTTTGGAACCAGTGAATGTTTACTGCCCATGGAGTTTTTCTGTAATGTTTTAAAATTGACATGTCTTACTTTTCTCTATGCCATAGTAAATAAAGAATATATTGACTTTTTGTAAGACAAATATATTGATTATACACAGAAGTAATGCTCCCTCCCAACTCATAAGTTTTACTGGGAGAATGTTGTGCTAAAGACAAGATAAAAATTAATTTCCTTATGAAAACTTGTAAGAGGTAGATTGTTGAAAAGATAACATTCTATTTCCTGCTTTCTGGTGTTATGTATTCACCATCAGATTTCTTCTCTTGTACATTCACTGTTAGGTGTACAAAACTATAAAGGAACAACTATGTCTGTAGGAACTATAGCATGTATATTGTGGACCATGAAACCCTGCAGAAATATGAGGGCATTTAACAACAACAACAAAAATATTAAACAGTAATTTAGTAGAAAAATAAATGCACATTAATGCCATTCAATATTGTTATTCAAAATTAAGAAGAAAAAATCTTATGGGGAATACCAACAAGAGATAATCCAATCTGACACTATGAATTGCTATGAAATAAGTATTTTCTTTCATCACTCTCTTTTATCCGCTCTAGGAGTTATTTTTGTATCTGTCATGCTTTCATAAGCATTTTCTATTTCCCTACAGCATCTCTTGTGCCTGGAGTGGTTTATATACTTAAAAGCAGGTAAACCCTTACTGGTTTTTTCCAAGTGCTGAAGTAGATTTTCCATTTCATAGAAGCAGTACAATCTATTAGAGGAGTTGAGAAAACTTGGTTATAAATCCACCTGCATCTTCAAGCATTAAAATGAGTAATGTCTGTCCCTATAAGCTCATTTATCATATAATAAAATATTGTCTAAAGCAGATGAGATGTAGATACCTTTCCCAATATTTCTGCCTTTTAGCGGAGAGCTGTCACCTCTCTAAAGCAGCCTGTGGGCTCTTCTCCATGGAGGTGTCTAGCTGAGTGTGGTGGCAGGTACAATGTCACAGCTGTGACAGGGAGCTCGGGTGGGTGAGGACTCGTCAGAGACCCTGACAGAGTCAACAACCCCTCAGGATTTCCCTGTGACCATCAGGACTCAGAGTCCCCTCCTCCCCAGGCATGGTCTCTCGGGGCAGACTCCCACAGGGTCACTGGAGACAGCCATGCTCTTTTATCTGTATGCATGAGAGGGCCCAGGGCCCAGGGTGGCAGCGGTGCAGATGAACACTCTGCCTGGCTTTAATCCTGCTCAGAAACAGCGTCAAGGTCTGGTGCATCACCAGCCAAAGCCTGGTAACAGAAATGAAAAGAGAAAAGCAAAATCCCAGCACTGATTATAAGAATGGAGTTTAAATTTTCCAACGCATTCATTTCTCCAGGAAGAAAGATCACAACTGGAAGATACTCAAATTTCTCTCTATGCTGCATCTGAAACCAGAGTGCCAGCAGAAAAATGAAGAGGTGACTGTATTCTCTTGATTTCTGTTAACCTGAGCAGATGAGGCTCGCTGTGAAGCACAGCTTCACAGGCTAAAGGACACATAAAGACAGGAACTAGAGGAAGCAGTGAAAAAATGAATCCATAACAGCCTTCTGTAAACCATTCCATTACACTTTAGTGCTTCCACCTTTTCCCATTCTGACATCAGTAAAAATGAATTTACTGAGACGTGGCATTTGACTTATGATACTTTTTATTTTCACAAAGAGGTAAAATGAATAACATAACACAATTATATTTCAATCCAGCATCATAGCTGTGTGCATCTTTAAATCTAATAACTAATCGAGCCTTATTGATTTTTTTTTGAAATATAATCGTTTCTGCTAAACTGAGATAATCTTTTCTGAAGTTAAATATTGATTTTTACAATGGCATGTCCTATATAATATTTTTAAAATATTATATATAGATATAAAATATTCAAACATCAATCATTACTTTTTTTTCCAAAAGTAATACACCAGGTGTTGCAAAATGAGTACTGCCATTCATAGGAAACACAGTATCCTACAACATATGATAGTAAAAGTTATACTATTTAACTTTAACAGCTCTTTTATATTTTTTCCATTAAGAAGACTCTCTGAAAAATAAGAAGCCTCATTTTAGGTCATTTTAGGATGCATGCATATATATATGGAGCTTCATAGGAAGGCAAGGTCCAGCTCTGTCTTTACATTGTATTGGAGTCACTATAGTTGAAAAGAATGGGGCATCCCCTGGAGATAAGATGAAAATTTCTACATTCATTCATTTACCAAAAAAATTTTCTTTGACCCAAGATTCATCCTTGAGGGTAATGGTTTGACTTTTCCAGTGGCCTGTACTTATTGTGAGGAGAAAAAATGGTTCATAAAATAAATGTGGGAAAATTCTGTGAAGATATTGAAGATAAAGAGTGAAGGCTTGAATGCAATTGAGAATTATTTGGGGAATTAGGAAACAGATAGAAACATAGACCTGGGATTTCTAATTAGGATTTCTGGTCAGATGAGCTGAATTTATCTCTCATCAGTCCTGCATTCTTTAGAAATATAAAGACAAATCAGGCAGGCAAATTTGGATTTTAAACTACGTGTATTCAGCATGCCTTATTAGAATAAAGTAGATCAATCATTTTTAACGCTCTTAGTGTTAACTGATCATCTACTCCAATCAAATGGACTCACAAAACAGATGCCAATCAACTCCAAATTTGTCTTATAACATGCAATGTGATGTACTTCCATGTAATTTAGCATGCAACATAAGTTGCACTACTTTGGGGTTACCAAGCACCTACAGAATAGATTTTAGAAAACAGAATTTTTTCAGATACAAATTTCATCACTAACTTTATGTATCTTATTGGAAATGTAGAAAAAAAAATATGTTTGAAGTATTTTATTATTCAAAGTGGCATTTATTAAAATAAAAAGGGATAACCAGTCAAACCCTGCCAAAGAAATCACAAACCCACAGATGTCTTGAAAGTATGTGGATTTATTCAGTATACTTTTATATATGGTTACATACGATTTTTTAAATTAGTTTTTATTTTCTCCATATTCAGGCAAATACCCATTGATTTAATGCTTCTTTTCTTCACAATGCTTTACTTACAGGAACAATAATAATGAATAATGAATAATAAATCAGCCATAAACCATTATTGGTGCCATAAAGTCATGATCTTGATTTAATAACTTCAGTTGTAATCAGTCTCCAAAACAGATTCTGATTTACAGATTCCATCAGTCCTGCCAAGGCAGAAAGCAAGGTGTGAAATATAAATTTAAGATTCAGGAGAATGGAATGATTTGATGATTTGGAGCCAAGAAAAACCAGAAAACTGGTTTTCAGGTGAAAAAGGTGAAACATCTTAACTGTAAGGATGAGGTGAAAAGAACAGGAGAGATGCACATGCTCTTAATGTAGCTTAATGTAACACTCTAAACTGAACAGACAGGCTCTATATGTGCACATATGTACATATAGGTGTAGAAATACTCCCAGTATTCTGTTTGTTCTGATGAATGGGATAAGCCTGCTGATAATCTGTACTCAGAATATTTGTATAAATGCATTACGTAATTCCTAAGCATACAGTTTTGACAATAAAATTTCTTACAGCATTTATAATTCTCCCTACTATTAATTTTCCCACAGACTGGGCATTGCACAGGAAATCATTCTGACACACTTCGAGAGAAGATCCGTGAAGGAAAGGTGAAAATCCCTTTCATTGTGTGCATTTCACTGGAAACATTCAAGGTCACATGAGATGTGGCTCTGAGCAACCTGATGTAGTTGAAGGTATTTCTGCCAGGGCAGGGGGTCGCACTGGGTGACCCTCAAATGTCCCTTTCCAACCCAAACCACTCCGTGATCTATGATTCTGGTTTTGCCTCCAAGGTTGACTCTCCCCATTACCATCCTGTATAAAACCTGTGTAGAGGGATTTGTTGTTTCCAGATAATATTTTGAATCTTCTGCCCAAGTCAAAACCAAGAGGAGATGGATGCATCTGAAGGAATAAAAAACCTATAAACTGTGAACAGTCTTGTGGGAAATTAACAGAAAAGGCTTAAGTTTGGGATAATTATTTCTTATCTGAACTGATTTTGCCATAATTATTCCTATTTCTGTAAGATTTTTCAGCTTGTAGGATTATGTTAGGTAATTCATAGCTATGAAAAAATAAAATCTGTCACTGTTCAATCTCATTTTTATATACAGGCAGTGTTTATAACTTGTCAAAGAGTGAATGTTGAGCTCAGTCTGGATTGTGGTTTTCTTTTAATTGATCTTCTCATAGTGTTTTTAGAAGGATTTGGGACAAGCTGTGATGTTACATTTGCATGGGTTTATGCAGAGATCAGCCATTCAGGCAAAATGTCACTAGGCTTAAAGATTGCCTCGTGCTTTTCATGTGCTTGTTGGTGTGCGGGATTCTTATCAGGGATTTCAGAGATTTCAGAGCAGATGTTTCTTATATCACTGTGAAAATACTGTATCATCACTAGCAAGTTTTATTATTTTTTAAAACAAAATATAGGGAGGAAGAAATGAGGAGGATGCTATGAGCAAATATTCAGACCAAAGCTTTCCAAAGCCCAGCCATATTAAATCAGGGCTTGGACTGAAGCCCAGTTTTTGCTCTAACTTCTCTCTTCTAATAAACCAGCGAGGTTTTCCATTCTCATCTAAGTTTACTGCAATGAAACAGAGCCTCTTTGTTCAAGCTTCACCTCTGCAGGTGGAGAGAATTATCACTGTTTCAGCACTGTTTATCTATAAAAGTTCTAATAGTATCTTTCTCATTTCCCATCAACCAAAGAAAATCCTGACCCAAAAATAGATGCCTCCAGGATAATCCATCCCAGCTGAAGACCTGCCAATACCTGACAAGTCTTTTGGGAAATGTGCAGGATGAAGCTACCAGAAGTTCAGTTTTTGATTATTTGTTTCTCCAAACATCAAAGATTTATATCAATGGTAGTTGTTTGGGGGTTGTTTGTTTATTTGTTTGTTTGTTTGTTTGTTTTCTTTATTAGCACAACAATGACTGTAAGGTTGGGCTCTGGATTGCCTTTGTAACCTAAAAAAAAAAAACCCTTTAGGAGATTCTGTATTCCCAAAATCCTAAATAATGCCCTATTTTTAGGGATGTTCTTAACTGAGTGCGATCTGCAGCTCTGAGCAGTGCTCTGCTAGTGACTTTATCCAACAGCCCCTTCATGCACTCTCTGTGATGGTACAGACATGCCTTCTTCTTAGTGGCTTCAGCCCATTCACATTAAAAATAGTTAACGTACAGACAAACATTAAAAAGTTTGTGTAAGAGTAATCTAGCATAAAAACCTGATTGCTAAAAGCACTGGGCCACATCTCCCAACTTAACAAGGGGCTATTTAGACAAAAGAATTATGTGCTGCAATTCAAAACATCCTAAGAGAGGAATTTCAGGCACAGAGGTCTGAAAATAGTAGAGCTTCACATTACCTAATTCTAAAAAACCTGAACAATCAGAAGGGTGCTGGACAGGATGTTCCTGCATGGCCGATATTCCAGCCATCAGTAAACTTCTGTCTCGTTGGATGTGTCACCAGGGCCCTCTTCTCTCTGACTCAACCCTCTTGCAGGCTGAGGTGCTACGCCAGAATCGGCTCAGAGCTGCCTGCAGGCGCTGAATTTTGTTGTGAATTGGACGCAAAGGTTTAATATTGTCTAGGAGTTCATAATGAGTTGTAACAAACTGTAAGCTGGCAAGGCTTTCTACAGTCAAAGAAATCTGGGTGACTTCAGACGTAATCAACATAAGCAGAGTTCACAGATTTATGAATCTGTGCTTTTATGATTTATGAATCAGGTGCTTTTAGGATAAAGTTACCTTACCTTCCCTGAACTGAAAATAAATATCTGTCGATCTTTTCTTTTATTTCATTAGATTTCTTGCTCCTTCATCTAGATTACAAAAGACAGGTAGTCTTTCTTTTGTGGTAGGCCTAAATAGAAGGTTGCTTTTAAGCAGTGCTAGAGAATTAATTTCTATCTCCATTGAAATGGTGGTGAAAACAGGTTACTAATTTTTTTTCCAAGGCTTTCAATATTTCAGCTGTATTGCAATGATTCAAATTAGCTTATTGATTCTTACCTAACAGTGCCTATTACCTGATATTTTGGATTATCTTATCTTTAGTTCATCTTCTATTTTTTCATCAGTCACCAGTTTCAGACCTTCATACACCAGTAATTTGGGAAAAATTAAATGCTCTCTTTTACTGAAACTCTCTAAGCATTTCAGTGTAAGATAAGAATACACCATTAACATCTGGGCATCTTCCATTTTGGCTTCATAATATCTTTCAAAACTTATTTCTCAGTTCAGTAGTAGATATGAATTGGTTGAAGCAAAACTTATTTGACTTTTAGCCCTTGAAAGATAAATCAAATAAACAACCAAACTTATGCTAGTAATCACCTTGTTATCCTAAACTTTTGTCATGATAGCATATATCAAAATGTGCTTATATGGAGCTGAAAAAAAAAAAAAAAATCAAGATTCTGTTCAAGCCTTGTAATCTTACCCCTATGCAAATTAAAAGGGTTGTTTTGCATCTAAACTGAGCTCAAATGTGAAGGAAAAATACAGGAAATACATGACTGACAAAAGATAAAGCAACTGCCTGAAGACTGTTGTCTTCAGCCTAGAACAAACACTACCCTATTATTTTCAGAACAGTAATTATTTCCAAGAGATTGATGGTGCACACAAGAAAGAACATTGCATCATTTATGATAAAACACTTTCTATTACTGGATCATCTTGGTGCTGAAGCAGAGTTAAGAGCATTAGTAACATTGTAATTTTTTCATTAATACACTATGAACATCGTGCAATTTAACTGTTTCAAATAAAAAAGCTTCACAGCAAGACTGCTGACACTGACACAACTCTTTCCTAGGTCTGCGTGGATATTTTGTAGACTGAAATCAACAAAATAGAATCAAATATTATGGAGGATCACTACTGACTGTAATCACAATCCTGAAGTGCAAACCTTGCAATCCTCAAGAACTAAATATTTCAGTAAATTGGCTAGGTTCATTGTAACTTTTTATTTTCACTATTCTCTTTAATTGCCTTGTTATGTGTTTAAAATAGCACTGGGCTGCAATTCTGGGGACAGATCCCTGCTGCATCAGGGGGAAAAATGAACATAAAAGGGTACCGAGCCATTGAGATAACTCCTCCTGGTTCTCTAGAGCCGATGGCATGAATTATTAGAAGAAATTGAGGATGATCCCCCTTCATTCTTCCAACCAGGTGTGAGAGACTGAAATGTTAAATGTTAATGGCCCAAGAAATCAGCCATTTGCAAAAGCAGCAGGTGCTCTTCTGAAGCCAGGGTTGCACGTCCCAACTGGTAGAGGAGGAGAGTTTGTGTGCATGGTGGTGAAATCTCCGATCCACCAAGGGAAGAGAGGGAACACACCCATCACCAGAGCATGACCAGCACAAACCAAACTTTGTGTAGCAACAAGCTTGTATTTACTGGGAAAATATATAAACAGATGCAATACATCTGCAAAGACTTTTGCACAGTTGCCATTTTGTAACATTTAATATTGAATTTTAATGCAACAGATATAGCCGGCAAAATTAAATAAAAACATAAAAGAATGGTCTATGATTTGCTCAAATTACTCATGAACATTTCCATTTGAGTCTTGTTATACTGGTGCCAAGAAAATATCACAATGTCATTAAGTACTGAAATAACAGTGACATTTCAGGCAAGTCATGAATGATGCTTTACAGAGCACTTTGAGCAGGCAGGGAAGCAGCTACTTGTATGTATCATTATCTCCTATTAGTAATGTACCAGTTTTGAAAGAGGAATATTCATTGCCATAGCAATAACTTGATGACAGTTTTCAAAAACATCCCACTAGGAAAAAGGTGATGGAGGAGTGGCCCGATATCACCTATGAACCTTTAAAACTACACCTCCCCTGTCAAATTAACGTAATGCGGCACACAGCAACCACGAGTGCGGCTTTTCAGTTTTGAACGCATCTTGGCAGCGTGACTTTATTTTGCTTTTATCACAGTGGCTCATGCATGATGAGGCAGGAAACGAGGAGGGGGAAATTGCAACAAAGGTGGACAGCTGAAACTTATACAGAAGAGAAATCTGAGAAAAGAGGAAAATGGAGAGAGGTTGTTTGTCTTAGGAAAGACCTAAATGTATGGGCAGCTGTGGTGGATAAAAGGAGAAGCATGGGGCAGGATGATGAGCGGTGCCCACATCGGTGAAAACAAAGCTGCAATGAGGCAATGAAGAGCACAAGCAGTGGAAAATCAGGATTAGAAATGGGATGGGAATGGAGAGGGAGGTATTTGCACAGAAGTGGTCTTGTTTCTTCATCTTGGCAATCTGTACGCTCTTTCCTGAGGCCAAATTCGCACTTATACTTGACATGTGAGAAAGTCTCAGACACAAGAAATATATTGTAAATGGAGCATATTTTCAAGGAAAGGCACTTCCTAATAGCAGAAAGGCAGCAGCCTCTCCATCAGTAATGAACAGCAGAAGTGCTCTTGTACCTCTTCACAAAGAGTGCAGCTGATGGGACATCAGCACCTGTGGATGTGCCTTAATAGTCACCTTGCACATTCCTCCAAGACTGTTGGCCTAAGTAAATCGATGTGTTTTATCTGTTAGGATATTTATTAAAAAATAGTCATGGAGCTTTCCCCCTTAACAGGATAGTACCATTAAAAAAAAAAAAAAAAAAAAGCTCATGTTGAGTTTTCTTTCTCCCCAAGTCCAAGCTGTGAGGTAAAGTTAGCAGTTCGACTCCACATTGAAAACATTGAGAATTCCTCAGAGTCCAACAAGTGTCACCCAGACACATACCCAGAGAGTAACATATTATACAAATTGAATTCTTTCTGACTTTTCATTCCAAGTTTCCTCTCTTGTAAGTGAAATTGAAAGGTCTTTTCCATTTGGGGTTTGTTTGTTTTTATTTTGGGGAGGAGATGGAGGGTTGCTGATTCTGTGGCTACTTTGAATGCTGGAGCCAAAGCCCTGTTATCTTTCACTCAAGTGCTACCAGGTGAATCAGCAACAGTTGAACCAGAGAAACAGAACATATTTGCTAAATGAAGCTGCTTTTATGCCCCTTCCCTTCAGGTTCACCTCATAAAATGTCATTTTGGTTTTATACACGTGAAGGAAATGCAAAGTGCAATAAAGTTCAGCAATATTGAAGATACATTAATTATAAAGAATATGAAGACTGATATATATGTTCAGATATATACAACTTAGTTTCTTTGTCCAAATTCCTGCTATTCGCCCAGTAGCGCTGGCATTCTTCTGATATTTTTGCGAACTTTCCTGGGAAGTATGTCACATTTTCCCCAGTGCTCTTCAATCCAGGATATGCTGAGAATGTACTTTGCCCTGCTCTGTCCCTCTAAGCCCTCTGGGTACATTCAGCAACATATTGCTGCATCTGGACCCATGGAGAGTTTTCCCTCTGACAGCCTTTGCTTTATCCTCTAAAAGGTTGCTATGGCAACACAGTGAGGCACATCTGATAGGTCCTTACAGCACCACCCAATTGTTTTTAGGTCTAATAATTTCAGAAAGGCTTCAAAGGGTTGTTTGGAGATTTGTTTTGGTTTGAAAATAAAAGAAAAATAAACCTATGTATCAAGTACCAGTCATGGTCCTTTAGAACAATGGACATAACCAGATAACAATTTTATATCTGTCAACATGTGGGGGGGACTTCAGCAAAGGAGAATAAAATATTTATGAGACGGAAAACTCACTTTATTCATACAAATTGTGCTTGGAAAGGGCTCACTTCAAACAGAAAACTCAGCTTTGTGGGAACTGACCAGCAGCATCTCTGCAAATGACCAGTTCTGTCACACCTTAGCACCGACAAGGCTCTAGTAACACTATGAAAAGTAGGCAGCTTTTATACCCTCAAGAAAATGTCCCAGCATGCAAGATAGATTTTTTTCCAGGCATTTTGGTTGGGCTTTTGTTCTGAGGAGGGGATAGCGAAATCTTATGTGGAACACACTAGCCTCATTTGACAATTTCGTTCTCAGTTAGGTTTTGGCTGTGTTGACATAGCTGATAAAGCTAGCACTGTTAAATCTGCACATTTTTACTTATGATGACACAATCTGTTCATGATGTAGAGTCGTGTTGATACCTCTAAAGGAAACATTTCTATTTGTCCTGATTTTCTGTATTTTTTGGATTTTAAAAATATTTTTATATTCAAAAGACACACAGTAACAGAGTTCTCTTACAGTGTATCCCATTCCAACCTGCTCTGAGAACAGAAGCAGCACTGAACACTGAGAACATAAAGAGTTTCTGTTCAAAAAAATAAATAAATTTTATCCAAAAGGCAAGAAAAATACAATTAAACCAAATTTGCTACATGGCAGCAAAGTAAGATTAGCTAATTGAGGATGTAATTTGTAATACTATTACTGTGAGTACAGTTCACATCCTTGTAGTTTTATTGCATCAGTTTAAGGGTTTATTGTTGTTGTGACATAAAATTAACCATTCAAATTTGCTCTGGGCTGAAACAAGGCTTACAGAACACCACTTAGTGCCAACTGCATTTCTTTCCCTACGTCAACAGCAAAACATTCTTTTTCTCCTGGGTACTGTGCTGCGTGACTGGAGCATACATAGGAGACAATAGTTGAATTTGAAGCTCATGTTGATAAGAACCAGCCATTCCAGAATTTTAAACATGCCTCAAAACCTGGTCTCAAGTTGGGGAAAATGCTGGGAAAAGTCTGGAGTAGAGCCCAGTCCTGCTGTTTTCCAGTTATTCCCTATTAGGGAAAGGTTAACAAGGGCTATGTTGTAAAGGAACATAAATTAGAGTGGATTAAGGTTCCCCTGACTCCTCTGATAAGAGCCAGGGCCAGATCTGTGATGCAGGAAGCACACAGCTATCCAAACATAAGCTTTGTTCCCTCCTGTGTCTGATGATGAACACGTCTTGGAGGTAAGGACACTACAACAAAGCGCTAAACAAACACAGAACCGCTCAGGTGCCCACTTGCACATTGAACCATTCAAAGCAATTGCCACATCATTTCCCTCACACATCTACAGCTCCTTGTAATCAACACTAGCTTGAATTGAAAGCCTTTTTATTAAACTGTAAGTTTTAGTCTTTAGGAAATACTGTAGGCTAAACCAGGGTATTTGTCAGAATGCTCCTGAAACTGTTTAAGCCAATTAATTCTCCTTCTTCTACAAAATCATCTGCTCATTTTCAGCATTGTAGCCCATATGAAGGTTTCTCCTTCTCCCATAAATATCTGTGAGAGGAAGTTTGAACTCTTGTTGAGCCAAGAGCAAAGAAACGAGTGAGATAAGCCATCCACAACTTATTTCCTCAGCTCTTAAAAGGGAAATACATATTTACGCTTTTGTTTATTTAATGGAAAAATCATTCAGAGCAAAACGAAAAGCCCAGGCTCATTAAGCACGACCATTTTTCCAGAGTTATCCTTATAACTATCTCTCTGGGGACAGGATGGTGCCAACTACATGTAGTAAGATATTGCAGTTAAATAGAGATCCTGGTAAATCAGCTTTCAGCAAGCCTTTTCTATTAATAAATTTAGTCACGGCAGCTTTCATACTACTAATACAAAAAAGTGCCTGAAAAATTGTGATGACTTCTTCAACAAAGCTACTTGAAAAAAAAAAAAGCCTGATCAATGGATCACAGACCTTGTGAACCTGGAGGGATACCAGACACCACTCAGCATGAAGGTCTGTACAAAAAACAGACACCAAGACAAAGCCTAACCATGGTGTCATGTACTTTTGTGTCACATGCTCTTTCTCTTACGGTCCATAAGCAACATATGGACTTCAGACAGATGAATTTTTGGCAAAAATCTAAGTTGACTACATGCCAGTCAACAGATTTATCTGCATAGACAGGGTGTCAGGACTGCAACATGTTTTTCACACACTTAAAGAGCTGTTTCAAAGGTGAAGGAAGTGTTTGCAGTGACAGCATGATGGAGAAATCAGTAAGCAATTGGCAAGTCTGAAGAAAAATCTTTACATTAGCTTGGAAAAAAGAAAGGATGTTGAAGGACAGGATCTGGCACTGCTGTATGAGGTCAGGCAGTTGACAGAGACAGGAGTGGAGTGAGGCTCAGTGTTCACCTGTCTGCTTCCATGTGCGGCTGTGGCAATCCCACTATCCTCATGTTCCTCTTGGGTGATTTAAGAGCTTCTGAGAGGCTTTCCTCTTGGGAGAAAAACAATTCCCAAGGAGCTAAAACCAAAAAATCAGTACTTTTTTTCCTGGGGATCCTTAAAATCAGTCTTGCCAGATTGCTCTACTTGTATCTGCTGTGAAAGGTGTCGCTTGTCTCAGTATTTGTTTGATGCTTGGCCAGATTTCCCTCTGACTTCAAATTTTCTTTTTACAAAATCATTTCTGCCGATTCTAATAGTCCTTTGCAAGAGTATAGAAACTACATACAAAGCACATAGATTTGGTGTGCACTGTACCCAGCTGTAGGACTGATGTCTACCCATTCTCAAAATCTCTCACTGGGTTATTTCAGCTTTGACATTGGTTGGGCTCTGAACAACTTAATAGTTAAATAATGGCTCAGAAATTATTTTGGCAAATGCCAATTTGCCGGTAATGTTACCATAATGAAGACCTAAGACTTTCTAAGTCTAAGCAGTCTGCCTGCATGCCTTTTAAAGGATACAGCAGCATTTGGATTGTTCACTGTGATCTGTGGGGACTATAGTAAAACAGAACTAATTTTCCAGGTTTATGCCAAGTACATAAATCTCTAGAATTTTGAGGATTTTCATCACAGAACCAATTTAATTATAATAGCTAGCAGACATTACAATAGGATAAGATAGTGCTTTTGTATGGATTTCTGGCAGTGGAGAAATGGAAGGCAGGACTGCACTTTTCAACATGTACCGGAGTCTAGAGATCTGGAGGTTTAAAAAGCCCAGTCCAGGGATTTATATGAATGAAAAAGTCAGAGGTGTTGATGGAGGGAAAGATTACATCACAGTAAAATCTGGACAGTGATAGGCATGATAATAGGAAGACTGACAGGTTAGCTCACAAGAGACAAAATGTGGGAAGTGATAGAGAAGTACAAACTCTGAATAAAATATAAGAGGAAAGGAGAGCAGCAGTTTTAATGGTGTATATGCAGGTATTGTATCCCATCTGTGAAAACTAAAGATATAGTTCTCAGAATTTCAGGATCTATATTATCTATATATTCCTATTCTCATAAGCTGTGTTGGTAATATCTTAGGGCCAGAAGGAAACACTCAGAAAATTTTTTGTTGGATGCTACTAGTTGAATCTAACTGAATAGCAATCACTATTTACCCTAAGTGGGGAAAAAAAAAAAAAAAAACAAATACATGGACATGCATTCATCCTTGCTACTCATTAGAAAAATAAAAGAGAAAGAGAGAGAGAATTTGATCTGAGAAAGTCTATATTCCTCCATGATAATTTGAAATTGTTTTTCCTGGTGAAATTATCATACAGTGGGATTTCTCTCCTGTGAGAGTAAACCTGATGCCTGTGGTTGATATGGAATGACAAAAGTCAGAGGTTCCACAAAAATGTAGCAATTTTCATATCATGTAGATTGTACATGGTATGAAAATTGGTATGTTAGTCCCTTATAGCATAAACACACAGTGGTGGATATTGAGTAAGGGGTAGGCTGGGAGAGGAGAGGAGAGGAGAGGAGAGGAGAGGAGAGGAGAGGAGAGGAGAGGAGAGGAGAGGAGAGGAGAGGAGAGGAGAGGAGAGGAGAGGAGAGGAGAGGAGAGGAGAGGAGAGGAGAGGAGAGGAGAGGAGAGGAGAGGAGAGGAGAGGAGAGGAGAGGAGAGGAGAGGAGAGGAGAGGAGAGGAGAGGAGAGGAGAGGAGAGGAGAGGAGAGGAGAGGAGAGGAGAGGAGAGGAGAGGGCCTTTCCTGTACTTTGTAACTCTGTAACTCAAGTTACCTCTATCTAACATTTTTTCACCAACTTTATCTCTTATCCTCTTTCATTTACAGGAAGTCCACAAGCGAAGGATGTTTAAAAACTTTGTTGTCACACTGGCTCAGCTATAGAAGAGCTGTCCTGGTACCTCAGTATCTACAGAAAGAAAGCAAGAACCAGGTGTGCTTCTAAATGCAGGGGAACCTTTGCAGCTTTCCAACTGGTTTGCTCACTGTAGGGTGAGGTACTGTCACTCCCTAAATTTAGCATAACTTCATAATAGCCTGGTACGGTGGGAGGGCTCTCAACAGGCACCAAAATATTCTCAGAACTCTGCCGCTTGTTGCTCTCCCTGTGACAAAATATTTATCAAATTGATTGTATTAGGCCACTTCATATAGTCAAAAGCAAAACACATGAAGTGTCATGGCATAAAATTGTGTAATTCTAAAGTTATTATGTCCATCTTATGCAATCCATGATAAAATGAATGTATGATGACAAGGAGCAATAAATTCTGTAAATTTCTGCTTAAAAATTTTACTCATTATTTTCCAAGGTTGGTATTTCATTTTGCAACTAAACCTTTTTTTTTTTTTTTTCCCCCCAAAGCCAACAGTTATAGCCTGTGTCAGACAGATACATTCTGTAAAAGCTGTAAAACAGATTTTATGTCTTGAAAGTAAAGGATAATAATAATATATGTAAAATGCACGATCAGTAACTTATTTTATATGTATTCTTTAAAAGCAGGTTTCTCAAAGAATTGTATGAGCACAGTCAATTAGTCAATTCTCCAGAATATTTGTGCTAGACTGTGTCCATGATGCCTTCATTGTTAATGACATTTGGCTGGAATAGAGACATATGTAATGAGATACCTGTATTCTATTAAATATTCAAGTGATTATTCAGAGATAAATGAAGAATTTACTTCTTTCATGCTGCTAGGTGAACACTAGCCACCTTCTTGATGGTATATTCTTATTTGTTAAATACCACTCTACATATCTCTGTGGAACAATAACAGACTTTTGGCAAAATAAAACAAATCTTTAAATTAATGTGGAGTGAAAATACATAACACCCCAAGGTTTTCAGCTTCACTTCACAGAAAGTGTCAATCTCTATGTGTGTATGTATTGTGTATGTATCCATACTCTTTATGTCTATTCTGTGTTTATGTTCAGATCCCAAGACATCAAATTTTTATTTCCCTTGAATAATAAAACCATGGCTTGAATTATAGCCGTTGCAAGTAAAACACTTAAAATTGATTAATTCTATCTTCATTTTGCATTATTTTCTGTGGTTAAAAATACATAGATTAGAAAAACCAGTAATAAGCACATCAATCTAAATATTTCAATATTTTCCCATGCCCTTATAAATGCACTGTGGGTATACAATGTGAGAACGATAAAACTGGAAGGTGACTTTCAATACAGTACCCTAAACTACTAGAGCAGGAAAACAGAGCGAGGAAATTCTGCCTAGAAGTGCACGTGCTACACCATCAGTCTCTCTTGAGGACCAGATTCAGTACAAATAAAATCCTGTAATTATTTTCCTACAGAGTGACATCAAGTACTTTACAGAAGGCATCAGTGCTGCTGGTAATAACAGGCACATAGTAAACACCATGGCAAGGGACATTTTTCAGGGACAAGCTCCTACCTGTGCACAGTCAGGTGTAATGACTCCCTGGAATGCTGAAATTAAGGGAGTATATGGGGTTTCTGCACTGAGTCTGCCCAATGAATTAGCAAGCTGGCTGTACTTCCATTTTCTTTGGGAAAATGACAAATTTGCTTTATTCTTTAGGAAACTAGTTCTGGTAACTCCCAGAACTCTTAGAATTATCTCAGTAATGTGGCATCATATGAACAGGCACTAACCCCCCACGCCCCGAGAAATAGGAAAGGGCTTCTGCTACTTTCCACTGAGGAAAATCATCTTTTCCCATTTGCACTGTAGGAGTAAAGTTATGGAGCAGAAAAAAAGAAAATTATCTGGTAACTGCTGTCAGAGCTGAAAGGGATGAGAAAGAGTCATAAATTTCCAGGAATGAACGTCCTTTGTTTCCCTGGCCTTTCCTAAGACCTGGTTTTGGTTTCTAAGGCGGGAGCTGCTCAAGTAGCAGAGGGAGGCAGTAACAGCTTTCAGACTCTGGCTTAAGAAATCAATTCTGCACTTACTTCATCCTCCTGCCTCTTCACCTCAAGCCCATCAGTGAAATGTATGACCCACACTTGCTCTGCCTTTTTTGAATGAGAACTCCACATCAGGTCTTCGTGATCCTGTCTCCAGATGTGTTTACTCTTGAGCATCCATCCCAATGTTGCAAGGCATTTGGCTTTGTCCACCAAATAAGCCAGTATTCCTTTGGATGTGATTATATATATAGACACACTAAAAATCCTTGATTCCTTTGTCTTAATCTTCTAGGAAGCTTACAGCTAAAAAAATCTCTTTCCTTGAATGGCTTCAAAATTTTTAAACATTTTCAGCAAAGGAATATTTACCACAATGTGTTTTTCATGGTTCAATTATTATTAGTTTGAGGGCAATCATAATCTCTGTTTTTCTTACACCCAAAGTCCAGTTCACTTGCTGTTACAGCACAAGCTTTTGGGTGGCTGCAAGCAGTTCAGATTTCTCTTAATTCAGTGCTTTCATCTGTCTGTTTCAAATTGCATTTTGAACTATTTTATTGACAGAAGTATAATTCCTTTAAAGTGTTTTCTTCCAATTAATATAAATGGGAAGGAAATAATTCAATAATTAATTCTGGGGTTTAGGATTTCCTTGTTTTCACTTATTGCTGTAAACTGAGTATTCATGCTAAGAGATTTTAATTTTAAAAACAAGAAAACCCCTGAAATTCCTGTTCAGATTTTAATACAAAATCTCAGCCCCTTAATGGAAACAGTCCGTTTTTGTCATTATTGCTTGCTTTTTAAGTTTTTAAGTAAGTTTACTCAATTAACTCCGACTCTGGTGGTTTGTGTCTTTCTTTACACGCAGCCTAAACTCATCCAAGGGTAATTTAATGATTGAAATGGAGTTATGACAGAGCTCAGTATGCAGTTCAGTACCTCTCACATGATATTATCTTTTTAGTGTTGACAGATTTTCAATAAGATCTTGGATATCAGATTTTCTTGCCTTTAAAAAAAATCCTCAATTTGCCTTCTGATGCTACACAGACTGTTTTTATTTCTTAGGCAGTGGGAGCAAGCTGTATTTTTTGATGAAAATCATCAGCTGCAGTGAAGAGCAGTCCTGCTGCCTCACTCCTAACTGTGTTCCTTCAGGCACTAAAAGATGTTGGAATAGTGACTTCTTACAGTGTGCTAATTTGGCTTTGTAACTTTCATCATGCCAAATCTGTCTTTCCTGCTCTCCTCAGCCATGCACACACATTAATTCCTGCAATGTTTTGAGGTCCACATTTGCACAAGTGCCTCTGGTATTTAAGCATGACAATCATACAATAAGTGTGTCTTAAAGTCACTAAATATGTTTCATTCAGTAGGATTTAGGCAGCAGCAGCAATCCTGGTTGGGATTTAGGGTCCAAAGGTTCTGAGAAGAATTTACAAATCCAGAAAGATACACATCATTTAGCCTTTGGGTGTTTGATCAATGATCATTCTGATGGTTACAAATAACTTCATATACCCTGTACTTCGACTAAATAATTCTGACACATATTTTTCTTGAAAATTTTGCATTCAATTTCTCCATAAAAGTATATGTATGTGCATATATATACGCATATGCATGTGCATTTACTTTATATATATATAAAAATAAGGTGTATGTATATATAAAAGTATTGAGCATGAGTTGGGGTCAAGCAGAGAACCAAAATTCACTTCTAATAGTAGTCACTCATAAGGAGTAGCTAATGACCACCTTGGTAGTCAGAATCAAGTGGATGTCTCCTAATATCTAACACATATATGATGTGTTTCATAAGCATTTTGATCTTCAGAGTCAGAAAAAAAAATTATTTAACATGAGAAACACATGAGGAATGCTGAAATAGGTGCTACACTCAAACTAGTCAGAGGTATGAATATGTTTGTGGCTGTGCCAAAAAAAAATATCTTCTCCTATCTTTGGATTCACATTCCTTCTAAAAAAAACCCCAAACCAAACCAAAAAAACCACACCATAAACTGGATAGACCACTAGATTTTTTGGTACCACAAATATTATAATTATTAATGCTTTCATCTATGACAGTGATTTCAAAATTTAAACAGAAATGTAAATAGAATGAATTTTGAAACGTGGCCGAAAGTTCTTTCGTATATGACAAAGCTGAGAAGCTTTCCTTTTTTCTTTCCTGAAGAATATGTTGATCTGGTAAATCTTAAGATATGTTTATACATGAAGTGGAAACCTGAGGAATTATTATGGTCTCACTAGAATACTTAGAAACTACTGATTTTTTAAAAATTTAAATTCATATTAGAATATAAGCACCTCAGCTATTTACATCATATTGAACAAATGATACTAAATGCAAGGATTATATTTAAATAGGCTTACTTTCAAGATTAAAGAGACTTTCTTCTGTATCTGTTTTTCCCATAGTGTTGTCTATTCTATGCACAGTGTTAAAGAGTGAGGTGGAAATGGTAAGATATCACTCAGAAAGGAGATTCACAAATTCTCATGAACTTCTCTGACAATACTCTAATCTTCTCAGAATGCACTTTTTCTAATCTTCTTTCAGAATTCCATGCCAGTAAATGAAAAAATATTTGTAAAGTTTACGAGTAATTTTAAAAATACACCGTATGATTGAGATGTGTTTAACTCCTCAGCAAATGAAAAATGTTCTGTGGTCTATTACCCTACCTGTCCAAACTAAATGGTTTCACATGAAGTAGTATTTAATAATAGCATAATTAGATAATAATGGCATAATTATATTATATATAAACCAGTAAATAGCTATTAATAACAGGGTAATGATTATTGTCAGAGAAGTTATTAGGCAACCTTAGGTAAAAGTGAAAAGTAGTTCAGTTCATTTTATCAGTAGAAATCAAACAATTCTACTGCAAGGGAAACTCAACATCATGAATATAATTAATTTTAGAGAAGCGAAACACGAACAAAAGGTACAGCAACTCTGCTCTAGAAAACCCTTCACTAAGTGCAACTTATGATTTATTAGATCCAAACTAAGAATGTATCTTTAAAAATAAGGTCAGCTATTAACACAAATAATTGTTATCTCATACATGGACCTCGCTTACTTCTACGTGTGATAAAAATATGATGACTATATTCTACAAATTGTGCCTACACAAATGAAAGATGTAAGAAAGCAACTTTAAAACTGTGCCTGCAACTAATGCTGTGTGCTTCCCCAGCTGCTCAGTGACAGCTCAGAGGTATGCTCTGCCTCTCTTTGTGAAGAAACCTCAAAGGCAGAGAAATGACTGGAAGCTGTGTTCTGCTGTTTGATAGCTGCTTATCTACACCAGCCACTCTCACAGTCCCCTGAAGGTATCCCATCAAACCAGTAATTTTGCAGCTTCCTCTGAAATCAGAATGAAGCAGACCCTGCTTTGCCACCCCCTATCTATATTTGTATAAATACCCTACAGCTCTGTATGCCCCTGCTCCAGGAGGACCTTTGCAAAGGAAATCTTACAGGGCATTTAAAGGGTAGTTTAGGGGTAAGTCTGTGGTAAGGTGTGGTTTTCTCATCAGGGCTGGCCGGATGGTGGCTTCACTGGAAAAAAAGTTCAACTTATAGTCAAAAAACTTACTGGTGGCCCCACTAGAATTGGTAAAATGCTTGTCTAATGTGAAGTTTGCAGAGATTGTAATGTAAAGATTACAGTGATATTTTCAGAGGCTCTTACCCATTTTCTGGTGATCCATGATAGCTTCTTATCAGAATTAGCAGTCTATCTTCAATCTTTGATATTGTTATGCCAGGCCTCATCATCCCCAGCCTCAGTCAGAAGGGAAATAAAGCAAGAATTTTTCTCAGGGGTCACACCACCTACAGTTGTACAGCTGCCAGCATATCAGGATCCATCAGAGGGACTTTCTGTATCTGTTCAACAAACTGCAATGGCTGGAACAGAATTCTGCTGGGAACCTGGGAGTCATGGTTTAGTGGTCAGGAACTGCTCTGCTTGAGAGGCACATGGGGAAGGGCAGAGGTCTAGGGAAAGTCCTAGGCACAACTCTCCCTCTTCCTGCTCTGTCCCTCTCCCGGAGAGATGTGGGAATGTCATCCTGTCACAAATGTGCTGTGTAAGGCACAGCAACAGCCAGGTGTTGTCATGCTAGAACCTCAGCAGGACAGCAAAGCACATCCCAGTCTGGAGTGGTGCAGCCTGAGCACAGCACGTGTGAGCTCCTCTCTGTGCAGCCTCCCTGTCTCTTGGAATTACACTTGGCAGATTATCTGACACAAGACACCTTTCCCAGCCAGAGTCACGAAGCTCTTGAGAGGCTATGATAGAATAAGGGCTTCATTTGAGAACAAATGGAACAGGGACTGACCTGGGTCTGATATCAGAAGCTGACTAATAAAGTATGACTAGGAAAAAGTTGTGGGGTGGTTTTTCATTTTTGGTTTGTTGTTGTTGTTGTGGTTTTTTGTTTGTTTGTTTGTTTTTGGTTTTTTGGTTTTTTTTGTGTGTGGGTTTGAGTTGGGTTCTTTTGGTGTTACAGGAATGCAGTAGGGATCAAGGAAATGCATGGTCTAGTTGGCCTAATCACCTCATGGAGGAAGTATCTAGAGCCTTGGCATCTCAGTATTTGCAGTCATCTGAATGTGGGTCACAGCTGAAGCTGTGACAAACAAGTGTTGAGCAGACTGGCTGTTTAAAGAAGACTGTGGCCAAAAGAGAATACTAGGTTGTGGAACAAGGATCCCAGGCTGGATGTGTGGGACAATCAGGTTGGTGGTCATCCCAAACTATCCCAGGCACTAGGTGCTGCTGTCTGGAGATAGGGGTGTGTCTCACTGGGGCATCCAGAGAATGCCTCCGTATGTTGGGGGTGTAACTGCAGGGTTGCTCAGGAATATTAGGTTTCCCACAGTAGAGTCCCAGGCAGCGGATATATAAAAACAAATAAGTAAATAATTTAATAGGGAAGTCCAGCGGGAGGTCCAGCAGCAGGTCAGCTTGAGCTGGATGCCTCTGGAGAGGGGCCCAGAACAAAAAATTCCCTGGATTTTTGTACCCTCACAGTCTATGCACCTGTTTTTCAGGTGCTTTCATGTGCCCTGCATTCACTTTTTGGTCCAATGATGATTTCTGGTCTGGTGTCTTATAAATCCTTGCCAGATTCTTTCTCCAGGTATCCACTTAGGTGGACTGTTTACTGTTCTTACCTTGTCAAGTTGCCAATTCTGATGGCTGTAGCCTTGTCTTCTGGTGTGTACTTCTTGCACGCTACCTCAGTCAGCAGAGCACAGGAAACTAAGAATTCCTTGATTAAGAGTAAGGACTATATAGCAACAACTAAAACATCAGTGTGTTTTCAACACTGTCCTCACACTAAATTCAAAACACAGCACTGTACCAGCTAGTAGGAAAATTACTAAGAAAATTAACTCCATTCCAGACAAAATCATATCTAGGTGAAAGTTGACAGCTTGCATCCTAAGGCTTCAGCAAACCTGGCTATCCATGCTAAGCACAACTAAACAAACAGGATACTAAGGCACACAGTGTTATAACTGCAAGTGACTTCTTCTTTAAAGATTTTTTATCAGACTAAAGCACTAATACCTCTCAACAATACCTTCAGAGGCAATTGCTGCTCACTAGATGAAGGCAATTTTGCATCCATTTCCTATCAGCTTAATCTTCAGCAACATGGTTGCGATTCACAATATACATAATTTGTAACATTTGATCCAAGTATGCTGTCTTAACATAAAAATTGAAGAGTATGAACAATTTGCTAGACTTTAAGGTCAGAGTTGTAATTACACAGCAATAATTTAATTACTCAAATTTAATCCTTTAGAGCCGCTTCTTGTCATGTTTTTGTCTGTGTGACTCATGAACTGTAAGTATGTTTGAACACTGAAAAAACTATGCCATACACTGTAAGTGGAAGCAAATTAAATTTCTGGTAATTATTTGAAAGTAAATGATGTGTGGGTGTGCAAAAGTAACTCATTACTCTGATAACCTGTTATCCATTAACTGTATTACATAGGAAATTAAAAAAAAAAAAAAATTATTTCAGGTTATGTATTTATAAATAGCCTTTTTATTGTATTGTATATTTCATGTAGGTGAGGGGGTTTTTTTGTCCCTTAGGTTCTCTTCTAGTTTCTAACATCACTCTTACTTCCACTTCCTAAGTATTTTTGCTCTATTTCTTTTCTCCTTTAATTTCTTAGTGTAAACTACAAATCTTCTGTTCTGAGATCAAGAAAGATATAAAACAATGCAAACCATCCAAAGAGAGGTTTTCCTCTCTTTGGAAAGAGTTAAATTTGCGTGAAAGAGGGTGAAGTTTTAAGATTAGGTGTTACCAAATGGTCAAAGCCCATCCTGCTGTCACAAACCCTAATCTTTCTTTTCATGGCTTCCAATCCTTGAGAAGGTTGTTGCTGAAAACCAACTGAGCAGACTGTCAGTGCACCCTGCCCAAAACAGGAACACCCTCATACAGCGAGGTCTGAGCAGGCTGATCTGAACTAGTACCAAAACACTTCACAGGACAACTGAGAAATAAGGAGTGTGAGCAGACCTCAGTGCTGGCTGAGCTCAGCATGGAACAGCAGCCTCATTAAGGTCACAAACATGCAGGCAGATTTTGGGTTACACGGTCTCGTGAGCCACTGTGCTGGTTTTGGCCAGGATGGAGTTCATTTTCTTCACAGCAGCCGGTATGGGGCTGTGTTCTGGATTTGTGCTGGATGCAGTGTTGGTAAGACAGGGATGTTTTCTTTACTGCTGAGCAGTGCTAGGAAACCGTCAAGGCCTCTCCTGCTCCGCATCCCACCCCACCAATAAGGAGACTGGGGGTGCACAAGGAATCGGGAGGGGGACATAGCTGGGACAACTGACCCCAACTGACCCGAGGTGTCGCGGTCTGCTCTGGTGGTGAAGGTGCCGTGACCTTCTTCACTAGAAGCGTCTTTAAAAAGACACTTAGATCGACAGAGGAACAGGCACTCTCAGGCAGAGAGTCATCAGCTCTTGGTTCACTCTCAAGCGCACAGTGATCAGCTCTTGGTGCACTCTCAAGTGCAGCAATTTGCTCTTTGTGTGGCTGCCTGAGCAGCAGAGCCGCGTTTGCCACCCCAGGCGACGCAGGAGTAAAAGCAGCGGAGACAGCGTCTTTCCAATCTTCAGCAGAGCCTCCTTATTCCACGAGGCCCAAAAGGGAAAAGAGCCAAACAAACCCAGGGGAGAGGGGTTATATAATATAGCCAGGGGCGGGGTTTCACAACTTGGCCAATGGGAAGGAATTGGGAAAGGGACCAATCAAGGGAAGGATCCAAAAATAAACAATCAGGAGAGGTAAAAATCCAGGAACAAGGGGAATAACCAATGGGGTATGAAATATTAACATAGAACTGCAAAGGCCCATGGGTTGAAGTAGTTTTTTCTCACCTTGAGCCACAAGGAAAACTCTCAAAGGGACTTCCCAAAGGAGAGTCCCTGCAAACTGAGGCAACCTAGGGGCTGCACACAGGTTGAAGCTCTTTTTCTCACCCTGATCCTAAGGAGATCTCTCAATGGGATTTCCCTCAGGGGAGTCACAGGTCACTGGGGGAGTCTGTGGGCTGTGTTATTTCTGGGGATGTGAATTGTTTTCTGTGGATGATCCACAGACAACTGCCCCAACAGACCTTCCTTACCATAGGGCATCATGCTTTTGGGGCTGGAGGAAATAGAAGGAAGAAGGGGTTGTTTAGAGTGATGGCATTTACTTTCCAAGTTATTGTGACAGATGATGGAATCTTTATTTCCGGGACATGGCTGGATGACATCTGCCTGGACACAGGAAGTGATGAATAAATTCCTCATTCTGCTCTGCATGATTTTTCACATTTTTAGTCTTCCAATCCTCTCCCCCACCCCAACAAGAGCGTTGTGAGCACGAGGCTGCATGGAGCTGAGTTGCCATCTGGGCTTAAACCGTGATGGCAAGGAAAGCATGATTTCTAAAAAAGATTTTGAAGAGAAATCAAAACCTTAATGCCCTCCAAAACTGTTTGTTTACTAAAATATGTTACTGAAGACAGATAGAAAAGGTAGGAAAAAACTACTTTATATAATGACAAAAGAATTTTGATAATTATCCAAACAACATATAATATTTTCAACCAAAACATTCCCTTTTAAAATAAATTAACTTAGAATTATTATCATCTTACCACTGTATGATCTTTTGAATTAATCTTCCCAGAAGCAAATTAAGGTATTTCATTCTGACATTTGTCTTCCTCTGGATTCACCAGTGCATATCAATTTTAAGGCTTTTTTTAATAACCTTTTTTTGAGGGACATTTTATACAAATTAGGCAGCTGGTTATGGAGAAAAGTTGACTTAGTCTTCTTTGAGAACAGTCTAGATTGAATCCAGGTGTATCCCATGATCTTCCTCAGTGCCCTAGGAGATTTCATATCATTATTCTGTTACTAATTTTGAAGTTAACTTAATAATGTAACATTAGGACACTCCAGAGATATTACACACCCATGATGTATTATCTCTAATTTATTCAAGTTAATGCACTATGGAGATATTCTGCTGAGTCTCTCGGTGACTTTCATCAAGGAGGTCATTGAAGTTTCTAGGTCTGTAAGTGTGCCCAGTAAATCATTTGCTCATAGGACTATTCAGTCCTTCTTATCCCAGACTAATAGGATCCTCACTTCTGTGGATGAGACCATATGGCTAATGTCAGAACTTTCATAATGCTTTCAAATGAAATGCATCTCTCTGCTGGTCCTTTCAGTGGATGTCATTCTTTACGGATGTTACTTCTGGTTTCAAAGTAGTTGTGTCTTTTCAAGGCCCTCAGCACTGGTTTGGTTTTGATCTGTCTTTTCACAAAATTACATTTGATTAATTTGGCTGTAATTATGTAAAAAATAAATTAGCGTAAATTTTAAAGATGTTGGAACAGTAGAAGATGTAGCAGTACGTAAATTTTACCTGTTGTGCATCTTCCAAGAAACTCTGATCAATCGTGTTAGAAGGCTGAAAATTATTTTATAAAGGCTAAAATATAATAAGCTTTCATATTATTTAAGAAGGAAATATTGATTTTGTTTCTTTAAATGAGTTTTGCTGGATTTACTTTCTTATTAATTACAAACTGTACCTAGAAAATCACATCCAAAGGAGTGCTTCAAACTTGTGGGCAATGATTTTTAGGCACCTTGGCAATTATTGTTTGAAATACTTAATATGTTTTACAGCAGAAGAAGACAGACCAATTAATTTTTCCCTTCAGTAGTGATTGTTATCAAGGATTTGAATTTTCCCCATACTTTCTTTAGGCTGTTTCTGTGAATCTCTGTTCATCTGCATATCCCAAACAAATTTGTCTTGCTTTTAACGTACAAACACTTTGCTAATCTTTTTCTTATGGACAATATTTATTTTCCTTGTAAGGATTTGTCTCATACCCCAAAATAATAACGCTTTTTAAATATTCTATTTAGACAGCCATTCTAACCTTCAGTAACTCTTCCTTGAATCCTTCCTAGAGAATGTGGTCTAATAAGACATCCCTTGACAAAACACTGGGTGACTACCCAACTCCAGTACCCCTTGCTTTTCTAAAATTGTAGCTCAGTGTATATGAAAGAGAGACTATAATGTTCATGTTATTAAAGAAATAACGATGCTTTTAACAGAGAGAAAGGTAACCCTAGAAAGTTAGGGGTGGATAGTAAAGGACTATCTACCTCATAGTGAATTGGGGATTTATTCTTTTTCCATTTCCCAGTGAAAAGCGCTAAGTAACTTGAAGTTTAACATGAAATGTAATAATAGTTATATGTGTCAGAATAGATGGTACAGTAATCCTTCATTCTGGTGCTGAAATTTTGTTCCACAGCTAAAGTCAGAAGCCAATTAAGGAAGTGCGACATCACAATGTACACGTGTACAATAACTCTCCTCTATATATAGTTTGTAGCACATAGGAGACATGAGTACAGTGACATTTAAGGTGATTTTCTCTTATGCTAAGAACAGCTACATAAATAATGGCATTGATTTCTTTTTTTTTTTTTCTTTTGTTCAAGTATCATATTGTTTCAGGGGCTTATTACTTTTCTGGATTGTGATTCCTGAAAAAAATCATGATTATTTTTTATGCATTAGCATTTACTCACTGAAGTGATTATTAAATAGTAAGGCTAAAGTACTCTTTTATACTTTTATATTGTTTATACTGTTTATATTTGCTCTATGAGCAAATTATATCTTTAGATGTACATAACTCTCTGTTTCTTGAATATAACTCATAAAAAGGTAGCAATTTAAAGTGAAGATTTCTGCCTGAAATATTTTGATCTTCCCAAAACAACCTTTTGCTTTTTCTTCTCTAAGATGGCATTGAAAACAAATAGGAAATACTGGCTGTAATGCCCTCTGTGGTTTCGTTAAGCCACTCAGCAGGAGGAAATGCATATTTTGGGTGGCAGAGGCTTTGCCTACCAACAGACTTCATGTTCTGAAATCCTTTGCATATTCATGTTCACTTGCTTTTTTGAAGCATGCTGCAATAGAAAGAAAAACTCTACCCTTTTTTGTGGTGTTTGTACGTTTTTCTTTGTGTGGTGTTTTAGAAATTTAACTGACTTGTAAACTTTTTCGAATTATTCAGAAAACAGTATAAAACCAGTTTTTCAGCTGATTGCCACATACTTTTTTCTTAGTAAAGTTGGGTAAGTGTTGTTTTGTTAAAGGATACCAAAAACTCATTTACAATAGTGTTCATTTAAACTATTCTTCAGCAATTAACTGTAATTTTGTGTCTGCAAAGTGAAATAGAAGGCTTTCCAGTGAATCACAAAACTGACCTGATGCATCCCCAACTGCATGAGCACATACCTTGCCATGAGGGAAACTGTTTGAGAATCAGCAATTTGCTATGCCTGTTTTCCTCAGATACAAATGAAAATATTAGAAATAATTGACATTCACATGAGAAGGGCTTCCAAAATTTTTCCCCTTCATCATCATCTTCTCATCATAATTAAAGTGTACTTTCCATATTTAATCTATCTTCTTTCTTGGTGCTAAGTGATCAAAGGCTATAGATATGTATTGGAGATGCTGTAACAACTTCATGTCTTTTAGTTTAATGAAGATTGTACAAAATGAAGTTGTATATCTATTATGTTTTAATGGAAATACTGTGTGTCCTGTTAGTTAATACACTTAGGATAACCAAGTGGTCACAGAAGGAATGACAGCAGATATTATTCTAAACTAAAAAACGTCGATGCCCAAAATGTGTTTTCACATCATCTTGGAAAGTAGGAGTTAGTTTCTTTTTAGGAGGACGTAGCAACCTCATTCTGGCAGGTTTTTGTTGTTGTTGTTGTTCTGGTTCACTGGTATGTGCTTAATCTTCTACAAGGCTCAAATACTAGCTTTCAGGATTTGACTGATTTGTTTTCTGGATTGTTGTTTTACAACAGCAGGGAGCTGGAATTTAATGGAGTTATCAAATATCACAATGAGAAGCAGGTAGCCAAGTTGAAAGACCTTGACATTTAAGAGCTTGTGTCAGGAGTTAGTGGGATTTGATAATATCGTTTGGTTCTTTCCATTTAAGCTGCCATGCTTTTTTTCCTTCTTCCTTTTTTTCTTACTTTGCACATTTTGTTAGAGCCTTGCAATAATTTAAAATGTCATTATCAGTTATCCGCACACAGCATTGATGCAGAGGCTTAGGTGAAGTATGCAGTAACTTTATGTGTCTATCCATTAGAAATTTTATAGAGTTAGTCTATGTTTTTTAAAATACAGTGCTCTTTATACATTTTAAGACTAATAGTAAAGTTTCTGTCCATTTAAAATGTTTTTATTTCACAGATTTTGACTAGCTGAGTTATTAAGTCAGATTTCTTCCTTCCAGGAGGTTTGATGAACTGTGGATTGTATGCACAGTGTAAATGTTGTTGGATTGTCCTGGAACAGGGCCAAAGAAACAAAAATCTTGCGCCTTCTCTTTACTAAAATATGGGCTATTCTACTTCCATGGAAAAGTACACATATGATGATTTAATGCATGTCAGATTTGCACCTCTAGCTGTTTTGATGTTTGTAAGTGGAATGCTCCGTACGTTTCACAGAAACACAGAATCACAGACAGGGTAATAATCTTGTAAGGGACCACAGTGGGGTCATCTTGTCCAACCTCCCTGCTCAAGCAGGGCCATCCCAAAGCACATGGCACAGGATTGTGTCCAGATGATTCTTCAGCATCTCCAGTGAGGCAGACTCCACAACATCTCTGGACAATATGTTTGCAAAGTGTGTTGAGAAGATGTGAAGTCCAAATTTTATTTGTGTTCACTGTGAGTTTAAACTGGCACAGATTAAGTCAATTTAATTTTGTCATTAATTTCAATTGGGAAAGATATTGAATGCAACGAGAAAAGAGAAAATAGAGAAAGAGGGGGGAAAGGCAATTAAAAATAGTGCTAAAGAACTGTAGTATTATTTCAGCTCTTCTTTAGGCTTTGACTGGCAGCAGCAGAGACCAGATTAAAATTTTAAGAAGGTCTATAAAACACTTCCACCAGCCTGGAGACTATTACCAAATTCTCCCAACTTGCAAGCATGTTGGTTAGATATGCAAAAGGGGGAAGATAATCCAGCAGGGTAGATAAGATGGCAGTGTGATATCTATGCACCTGTGACACACATCTCAGCTTGGTTGCTCTTAGGAGCAAAAAAAAATTTGATTTTGGAGAAGTGCAGATGGCAAACAAACAAAAAGATGTACAGTTTACTTCTGGATTAGGTTTTGCTTCAAGATTGTATTTCTCTTCAAGTCTGAACTGGTTCAAGTCTAAACAGATGGTTACATTTAGATTTGTGCTCCTATCGTATCCAGGCAGATATTTCAAGATTGCTTGCAGAAGTGGCAGTACTTGGCAAAGATCAGTAATTGCAAATAAAAATCTCATAAATTTAATTTCATCAGGACTAGCAAAGACACGTATCTCTCAATAACTTTTTTAAGTCCAAAACATGCTCATTAAAAAAAAAAAAAAAAAAAAAAAAAGCTAAGAAGACAGTACTTCTCTTTCAGAGATATCTATCTATCTTTAATTAAAAAATAACATTTACCTCTAATTTATACATATTCTTTCACCTCTATATTGATCCTTTCAAAAAGTGTTGTTTTAAATTCCTCAAGTTTAAAATCTATTTCTGTGTTTACTTTAGCATGAAAATTAAAAGAACATATACAAGTAATGAGAAACAAGTCATTAATACTCTATTATTTTTAAATGGAAATTGGCTCTATCAATATGGCTTTTTTCTTTTTTTTTTTTATTCCATAATTACAAGCCGAAAGATCTATTAGAAAATAGTAAGACTAATTCCTAAGAAAGATCAGTATCAGTGCTTATCTGCAATACTTTCCTTGCCAGCACTGTAGCTGCCAAAAAAAAAAGATTTCAAGCAACATTAGTCTTAAAATCACTAGTAAGGAAACACAATTTGTTCAATATATTTTCATCCAAAACCAATTTAAATGCTGCATACTTAATTTTTAATTACTTCAAAGAAACATTCTTGATTTGACTCAATTCTGTAAAAAAGCCAGGACCATCTAAAATCAGAATTTTTCCCAGATCTCCAGATAATAATCCAGCAAGATTACCAGGGAAGAGTTTAAATACTTCTTGAATCACTTCTTTGCCTACTGCATGTTGTGCAAAGAGTAGGAACACACAGCTAGGGGAATTGATACATACTCATTATAACATTTGGGAGGCAAAGAAGACTCAAAAAAAAAGTTTAAGGCTGGATTCATTCAGCTCTTTTGAGTTTTATTTGCAAATACTGCCACAGGGTGGTTCATAACAAATAAATGTCTTCCAAATACCATTTGGTGATGTAGAACTGTTTATGAATCCGTCTGAATCCATAAAGATTGATGATTTCATGTACTCCGTGTTCTGAAATGTCTGATGAATATAATTTCTAAATATGTTAATATGATTAACAAATTGTTAAATGACATAAAGGATTTTCAGGGAATGACTCTTGAGCAAAGACCTTGAGATTTTGAAATTGCGAATAATAGGAACTGATGCAATGCTACAAATGTACAAATACTAATTTCTTCTCAAAGTGCACTTTTTCCCTGCCGTGAAATTAGAAAGAACAGAAAAACTCTTTATTTTTGAAAAGAAACAAGACTACAGATAGCTTCAATGATCTAATGCTCACTTGAAAAAATGAGGTGACAATTACAGTTCCAAGAGAAAAATGGTGTTACAGTCTGTGAAAGGAAATGCTAGAGGCAACATTGGAGTGTGAGGCAAGATGGATGCATGAGGTAACAGTATCTGAAAGCCACTGGCGTTTGATTTTCCTCAAGAGAAACAAAAGCCCAAATCCCTCAAATAAACCAGCTCTGCGAAATTTCTAGAAAGCCCTTCAACCTACACTCCTTCCTCAAAGCCTCAAAACATTAAATGTTGCAGACAAAACAGCCTGCAACAAAATATGTTCAGGTTGCAAATTACCATCATTTTGATATTTGCTTCTTGTGCATTGCAGAGTGTGACTTCCCCTGTATCTGCATGGTCCTTTGGTAGCTTTTCAAGTTTTAGCCCAGCCTATTTTGTTGGGTTTTTTTATATGTCATTGACTTATTTTTTACACCACATATACTCTCTCTCATGGTGTTCATGCCCTGATTGGAAATAGATAAAAAAACCAGTCCAAATATAAAATAAACTGAGTATATTCTACAAAACATATCTGCAATGGATTCTGTTGGTAAATACAGTTTCCGCCTGATTTATCTTTGCAAGATCTCGCTAGTATTTATTGTGGGAAAAACAGTCAAAAATATGTTCTAGATGAACATGTAAACATTACTATTTCGTTGTGACATGAGCTATGTTCACAGTACCAGGATAGAGATGCTAGTAAGTTATGTTCTTCTTTTTGTTTTCTGAAGGCAAATCTGGAACTCAGAACCTTATTGTGTTAGGGTACTTCTGATGCATCTGGGAAGTGCAAATTTGTGTTCATTCCATTTATCCAACCCTATCAAAATTTCAGAGTGCATAAGGCAATATGCTCTATTTCATTTCTTCTATTTTCTCTTGGTCTGATGACTGAACTATTTATAATTCTCTTGGCAACTCAACTTACCACCTGAGGATAATAACAGGTTCATAGAAAAACAGGTTTTTACTCTGAAGATTTATTTATTCAGTAACATAAATTTCAAGCAGTGTCCATATGTCTTGTCTCTTCACCAAGAAAATAGGAGTTCGAAATTCAACCACCTGCACAATCAGTATACAGTCACTCTCTGAATCACTTGCTCTGAATTAAAATAAGTTGCAATTGCTTGCCTCTTTCTCATCATGATGTGATGCCAGCACAGAGATTTAAAGGGTCAGAACTATAACAGACTTGTAGTTTATTGACTTAGTTTGCTTCACAGTTAATATTGTGGTTTACTTTGTGATATTTCATATAAAACTCTGTATTTAGCTTTTTTTTTTTTTTTTTTTTTTTTTTTAAGGAAAAAATATTGGATCTTTATCTTATTCTACCAATGTCATCTTTCTTGCATTTTCAGTTAAAGGTAAATTTTGAAAGTCTACTGAAATTCTTAGTCTTGGTTATGAAAATGAAATGTTTTTAAGTATCTCTGTAACATTACCCAGCTCTGCCTAGCATTCACTACTAGAAGAACCCTAAGAACCAAAACCAAAGTTTGTTTCTCTTTTGCTAAGATAGGTATCTCCCTTCAAATGCATAAATTTTGCCTAGCATGGAAACCTACACCTTAGCAAGGCATAAAAGAAATTTATACACTAGAACAAATTAAGTAAATGGCTGATTTAAAGCACTCATACCTACAATATTATTGCTCTTAAAAATAATGTAAGTATTGCCTGAGGTTTTTACTGTAAAGATTAGCACTTATATAATTTGAAAGAGTGAAAATGTATTAAGCTGCTGAAAAAATTTAAATGATGTTTATTTTCCTCTGTATCATTATTACTCTTAAATCACATAATTGAACTTGAGAGGATGCATTTCTGAATACATCTGGAGGAGAGCCATTGACTTGGTGGAGAGTAGTCATATTTATCTGGTGATTCAGCCTTAGTATATCTGTGTTCACTTCATTATGCAGCATAAATATATTTTAAAAACAATCTGAAACCCAGCTAGTTCACACCAATAATTATAAAATTCATGTTCATGTCTTAGAATGATATGGTATTTTTAATAAACTAAGAGTGAAGGCCATGTGGGATTTTGAAATAAATTCATTTCAAAAACCTGTAAGTTGCATACACCGTAATAATGTTCTTGATTAGCAGAGCCCATCACTTCCTCTGGGGCGCACACAGAAGTTCTTTGAAAAAGATTTGCCTGTGAGTGATATCCTAAAAATCACTGAGCTGCAGGAGTTGGAGTGACAATGATGACGGAGAGTGTATAGTGACATTTTTATCTGCAGACTCCTGTGTATCTCACACCTTGATTAATCCTATTTCTGGTCCCTCCTGAGTACACGTTCAGAATAAATCAGAATAAGAAGAAACATACAAAAAAATCCTACTGACAGCGTAATTTTATTCACCAACTTACTGACCTTTCTTAAGAATAAGGAGGAAATGTGTTTCCTCCTACTGGGAAAGTGTTTCAGGATCTCACTGTGTGGTGATTGGAAAGTACTTTCCAATCTCTAGCCTAGATTCAGTCACAGCCTGTTTCTGCCCATTGTTCTGCTGCTGGCATCATCTTTTAATTTAAACACCCCTTTTATACCTTTTTGGAAAATATAATGATCAAAACCTCAAGCAAGATAAAAAATCAAAACTTTCCTCAGGTTTTGGGAGGGCATAATGAAAATCAACATCAGTGACCTCTACCTTGTGAAGGGAGGAACCTCCTAAAATCCCTGTTATGGAAATGCAGGTTAGAAAGGAAATGAGTATTGGAGTGACTGAACACTAAGGTGCTCTAATATCTCACTTTTGCTGGGATAGGAATTTGCTGTATCTGGTTAATCTTCCTTAGTAATAAGCTTCTCAATTTCTATAAGCCTACTGAGTTGTAGGCAGAGCACTTCTGACCGAGTACTGTGCGGTACCTGAGACAAGCATCGGGCAAGTTTGGAAGCAGAAAAGAAAGTTTATGCTTTTGGTTTGTTACCCTAGCAAGTTCAAGTATTTATATTTTAGTGTAGAATTCAGTTAAATATAAGAAACTCTAAGTCCTAAAAGCTGGTTAAGATGTTTGCCAGCAGGCAGCAAAAAGTGCTCGTGAGATTATGGAGAGGCTCCAATTAGCCAGTACTGATTAGATGACACACGTGTGTAGGAGGAGGTGGTTATCCTCTGGGAACAGTCACCTCTAGGAGTGCACCTGCATTCACAGTTCTGTGCAGAGGTTTCCTCCATCTGTGCATTTTCTCCTGTCTGTACCTATGCTCTGTACAGCACACCTCTTCGTTCCACACACGATCAGATAATGATTTTTCAGGATAGCTCATCGGAGCAAAAGCTGGTCAGGATGCCCCCAGAGATTGCCAGAGTGAGGTAATTCTTCTAGAACGTTATAAAGAGCTTGGTTCAAACAAACTGGAATTAATGAGGTCCTTCCGTACATATTCTCAAAATGAGGCAATCAGACTGAAAAATGTCTTAACTAGAACTCATTAGCCTGAGCAGTCTGCACTGTCAAGCAGCTGAGCCATGTACCCACTGCTCCAAAAGAGTTTATAGCTGGTGGGAGGAAAGAGGGCTTTGTCTTTTGTTTCAAAATCACCTCACAAGTGTTTAACTCATTGTACCATATTATTTGCAAGTTTAGGCTGTATAGCCTAAATTGGTTTTGCATTGGAGAAGGAAAACAAGGTTATGAAAATAATCTGTAATGTTGAAGTACTTTTTTCCTAAACTTTAAAATATGTCCACCTCAGATATATATGTCAAAGTAGGACATTTTAAGTTATGAACCTTTCCTCAGTGTCTGCTAAATATCCCTTCTCTAAATTTAAGTCCATTGTGTCTTCCCTTTTCCATTTGGACACGGGGGAGACTTTTTAACATGAGCATCCTTCAGTTTCGCAGCTCTGAACTAGAATCTCAGTTGTGTTTTAGCCTTCATTTGTGGAACCTTCATACAGAGTTGTAATAATTCTTTTTGCTGTCGCTTTGAAATCTCTTTGCTACCCATTACTTGCAGTGGGTTACTCAACAGCTGGATATAACATGTCATCTTCTTGGTGCAATTTGCTCTAGGAGAGAAGTCTTCTTTTTGATAGTATGGTCTTGGAAGGAGAGGATGATGCTGATGCATCATCAGCTTGCAAGATTCTAGCGTGTCCCACTCCTCTTCCACAAAACAATTGTCCAACAACTGTGTCTTTGTGCAGTGGACTGCTCCTGCTTAAACATACATAATAATTCCTTTGGTTCATAGATATCCACCTGATCCTGCCCATCAGTGGGATTGCAGCACTTCCCAGTTCTGAGTTTTGCACTCACCTGCATTTCTGTCTGATATCTGCAAACTTGCTTATAAGACACTGTCAGAGATGACCTGTTTATGTTTTAAAGGCTTGATTCAGAGTCTGGATATACGCATCTACAACTTCCTCAGGCCTTTTTGCCTTGTCACAAGAGAGGATTCGATTGATTCTATGTTATTAGGAAAGTTCTGTGAAGTGCATATCTTTTGATAGTATTCTTCTTTTTTTTCTTCCATATCTTTACAAATAGTTCACTGACTTATTTTTGCAGAGGGGTAGCACAATATATAGCATCTTCTGGTTCTTCTTTATTTCCTTTTTAAAACAGCCAGTGTTTTATCACCTGCAACATTATGCTTCTCAGTTCTCTGAGATCACTTTATCCAATTTTTAAGCCTACTAGCATTAGTTTTATCTACTTTATTCTTTTAGTTCCCATTTTTCACTTTCTCTAACAAATTTTGGTGGTTTTTATTCTGCTAGATCTCTGTTTATTACTTTTATTGAAGAACAAGATGGAAGAAGTGCTGAAATTTTCAGTCATTCCTCATGACCTCTACCTTCTCAGGTTATTGCTAGCAGATTTTCCTCTTTAAAAATCATCAGAGTAATATTTTCCTTGGTATTTTCCCTATCCTAATATGCAGAGAGAAGAAATTGCCCCTCCTCAAGGTTGTTGAGAAGAACAGGCCATGAATCAGCAGTAACTGGACAATTGGAAAACTTCTCATGATGACAATTCAATTATCTACATTATAGACATTTTATTGCCATCTGATCAAGAAACGTTGCTACCTAACAATGCTAGCCAACAGTGCTGCAAAGAAAAAACCTTTCTTTTTTTGATATTAGGCATTTTTGAAATTCCATCATGTGGAAGTGAAACAAAAATCTTCTCAAAATGAGAAAAACTACAATCACTCCTAAAGTGATTAATCGCTCTTCTAAATGGTGGAGCTGATGAAACCTACTATTCATGTGAAAGAGTGGAAGAAAAGCAGATGGCTAATTGTTCTAACCAATAACAGATATTTAAGAAAAACAAACTCAACAAATTACTAAGCAAAAATAAAAAACCCCAAACCCAGAACACTGCAGTAGAGTATGAATGCAATTCACACTGAAACTTATGCAGTAAAAACCACCCTGAATTACAAAAATAGAGAACAGAATGTGAAAGGAGCAGGATGGAGCACTGGTGCCGTGGTCCACAGACAAGTGAATGTTCACTGACCTCTAAGTGTCGTACCTGGTCATGGGGACGTGTGAACTTTGCAACATGACCTCACCCAGACATGAGAACCAGTGAGTTATTGTTGTGGGAAACACATTTGGGTGGCAATGTCCATAAAATATTGCAGAGTGAGGAAATGGCAGCTTTTTAGATGATGTAAGAGTATGTAGGAGCAAAGTACTTCTGATGCTTTCCTTCCTCTTGTTTACTCAGCTGTTTTCTGGAAGGAAAACTTCTCTCTGACAAAGGCAAATTTCTTTTCTGACAAAATTATTGCCCCACAGATAGTCTTTTTTTTCCTTGGAAGTTCTGCATGATTTTGTTGTTCTTATTAGACCTAATGAAAGATGAAACAAAAATCTCACTTCTGAAGAGATATGACTTGATGCTTCACTACTCAAACCCATCAGTAAATTCATAAACAGTAGCATACTTCCTCAATTTGTCATCTTTCCTGGTTTTTAGATGATAATATTGTTCATCTTATCTCCTTTCTTCAACCCTTTTTTCCACTCAGAAATTTCCTGTGTAGTCTAAAATTGATTCTGTAAGTGGAGCTGAAGCAAGAATTGAAGTGCTTTTCTGAATTTTTCATTTTTCAGGGCAATCCATGTGCTATAAAACTCAGACCTAGCAGAATATTATTCACACAATTTCACAAGGAGAAGTGGAAAACAAAAGAATATTTTTATAACAGTTCTTACTATTCTTTATGTTGGGTTCTATGAATTCTGATAAATAAATTTTCACGTAGAATAGCATAATTGAAATGGGTTGTCAGCGAACCTATGCATATCCAGATTACTTAGTGAACACATGCAAGTCTCTTTAAGTATGGTTAGCTGGAATTCTACTAAAATTCCAACAATTTGCACTTTGTGTAGAAATACATCATATGACATGAAGGAAGAATATGTAACTTTTTTAATGCTTTACAGTCTCATTACATGAGATGATATGGGGTCACATCCTAATAGAGACTCTCAAGAAATTCCACACCAATTTGAAAACTACTGCACTCTGTAGGCTATCTTAGGGTAATTTATTTTCCTTCATAAACAATCGTGATATAAATTTTGAAAATGTGAGTAGAATGATCAAGTCACATGATTTTAGGGATCTCTTTCTCAGCATCATAAAATGTAAAACTTCTTATTACAAAGTAATAGTGCCTATGCAAATTTGGTTTGCATCATGAGATACATTTATCATAGTTTATATAAAGGCAAATAAAAACAAAATTAAGAGAGAGGGGAGGAATTATTAAATTATTAAATTTATTCAATTAAAGAGAAAAATTATACCCTGGAATGAAAGAAACCGCAGTACTCCTCATGAGGTTTTTTATAGCATGCATAGTTTTCATTCTTTAAAATTTTTTTGCCAGCTCTAAAAATTACTTATTTTAATCCCAGGGTAACTAGTTTTTCTGCTATATTATATGAACAACACCTTTTTAATGCAGGGACAGATTATTTGAAAAAAAATGTGCATTCTACCTGTGATATCTTTCCCTATCAAATATTAAAATCTAATAAAAGAAGTTTTCATTTGGAAAACAATCAACTAAAGAGTATAAGGAAAATTACTGCTTTTCCAAAAGTTGAAAAAATTCAGTACAAATATACAGAGCTGTAAACAACATGTCAAATTGCAGAAATATAAACTGAAGAGGTAGAATTTAGAATGACATGAAAAGGACTAGGGATAGCAAAGAGCAGAGATAAACACCACACATTTAAAAATAATCTTACAGGTACATCTCAGACCTGTTGAGAAGAAATGACACTCCGTTTGTAAATACTTTCCTTGGCTGGAGGAAGCTGTTCAGACATGCAAATCTCTCAGTCATTTATTTGGTTCTTAAAATGTTTTCCTACAGCCAACAAGATCTTCCATTTTGTTGTCATATTGTATATTTCAAATGTTTTCTCACCTTTATTTAAAAGAATATTTTAAATAGGCCAGGAACATCGACCTCAATGCTCTCTACAACCATTTCAGTGTTTGGCTGAATCTCCTGTTACCCCAGCGCTTTCCCTTTCGGGAGGAGTGCAGCAGGAGGATGTTGCCTCCTTAGCTCACGATGCCACAGCTGTAGAGAACCAGGGTGTACAGTGCAGAAATAACCCACTGGAAATGTCTCTGCAAGGAATGGCCAGTACTGTCCATAAATTACCTAGACAGTGCATTCTTCTGCAGAAAGCATAATAATAAAGTGAAGTGGGAGTCTGAGAGATCAGCTACTTTACCCAGCCTCATCTAATACACCCATCATTTCTCATGGCATTCTAACCTGCATGTACAGCCCTTATCCTTTTTTATCATTGATGCTTTCTACATCAGAGCATGGTGAATGTGCCCTTCAGGTTCATTTCTGTAGAAATACTGTCTGCCTGATTATTCCCCAATTTATGCCTGTGCTGCTGGTTATTTCTCTTATTTCTGGAAATCGTGCCAGTTCCTATTGTGTTCAAACGCTATTCAAGTGGTTCCAGCTAAAATGGTACCCTCAAAAATACTAATCTGTCACATTTTTGTGACATCTGTAGGCTTATAACAAGTCTTTTATCATCTAGCTGTGCCACAGGGAAACTACTAAGGAACAAAGAATTTAGTACAATTGAGAAATAAAAAAACCCAGACCCAACACCCAACTCTAAATGTTTTGGGTTTTGTTTTGGGGAGGAGTCTTTTGTTTGGTGGGGTTTTTGTGGGTTTTTTTGTTTGTTTATTTGTTTTTGTTTTGCTTTGTTTTGTTTTGGTTTTGTTGGGTTTTTTGGTTTGGTTTTTGTTGTTGTTGGTTTTGGGGTTTGGGGGGGGGTTGGGTTTTTTTTGTTTCTTTTCTTTTCTTTTCTTTTCTTTTCTTTTCTTTTCTTTTCTTTTCTTTTCTTTTCTTTTCTTTTCTTTTCTTTTCTTTTCTTTTCTTTTCTTTTCTTTTCTTTCTGAATGAAGAAGAAGATCTGGGTTTTTGTTCAGGAAAACCAATAATTGGTTTGAAGAGCACGGTGAAATGCAGGCTTGGATAACTCAGGCTGGACCGACATTCACTTCTAGATACACAAACCCTACTAAATCTCATTTCCTTCAGAGGCTGGAAACCAGAGCAGTCTCAGATAAGCACCACACTTGCAATAAAAGAGTCTCTTTTAATCTCTGACATATCTGAACTTCCTTTTCTGAGACTTTGGAATAAAATAGCAGAATCTTCAGTGTCACTCACCTTTTCAAGAGCATATTTAACACAGGGGACTCCTCAGCATTATTCTTCTGTAGGGGTTTCAGACAGTGAAGGATAAGAAATATCTATTTACATAATAGTATACTTTGTTTTTCTAGTGGTACAATATAAATTTTCCACTAATTCTCTAGTTTAGAAAATGAAATGCTAAAAGGAGTGGCCACTTTTCATCAAAGTGAATTACAGTTTCATTTGAAGTTAATTCCTTAGATTTGGTATGAGGAAATGACATTAGATCTGTCCCTCTGTCATCTTCCATTAATTCCATGTCATCTGAATTCAATCAAATTTTGTATCTATGTTTTAATTCAATAAATTCTAAACTCTCTCTTTGATTTATCACTTTTAGAGCTTTGGAAACTCTAATTGCTCTCTCTGTTAAACACATGAATGTGGTCATACACGTGCAACATCACTCAGCCTGCAAGAAAAATAAGGAACTTATTTTCTTTATTACAGTCAGCAGTGCGTGACTACAGAGAGAATCAAGCCGCATGAAAAAGACCATGTTTTTACACAGCCATTGAAGTAAGATTTCTGCATAGAGATCCAATCCAAAGCTTTACATTGCAAGTATTTCAGATCTGGCCTAAGAATCCAAAGGAGACTCTTTTCACTTCTGCCTTTTTTTTTTTTTTTTTTTTTTTTTTTTTAATGAAGGCTTAACTATATAACTTCCCTTTTTAAAACAACATTCTATGTGAAAGAGCTTTTCTGAGCTACATTCCTTAACAGATTCAACAATAAAACTTTTATTAATGATGAACTTGGCAGCTTTTATAATACAGATTTTCATAATCTCTACATTTTATGGTATTGTATCTTTTGAAATCTTTAAAGCATGCCAGAAAATCAAGCTTTCATAGTAGATATCTTTTATGACACACCACAAAAAGCATTCTAAATTTTCAGAGTTAAATTATGTAAATTTCTCTTAAAATTCAGAAGATAAAAGGATATTATAATTAGCATACTCGTCGGGTTCCTACCTTTCAAAAACTCTGCTTTTAGGAGTAAGCCCTGCATTAGACAGATAACAGGAAAATTATTTCATGTCTTTGTTCCCCAAAATTTGGTCATTACATTTAGGAACCTGACAGACAGAAATACTGCTAAAGGATAATGAAAGGCAAAAGATTTTCTGCTGCAGTTTTGTGTGATAGAAAAACTCATAGCTTTTGAAGGGATGGGGTCTGGGCACAAGCAAAAATCAATGAAAATGAAAACAGGAGAGAACAATAGACTTTCAAATTAGAAACATGAAGAAAACGTTCTTGTCACATCTGCTTCATTTCTGGCTATTGCACTGCATATTCTTTTCTATCACTTTTTGAAGACTGAACATATTACAAAAGGAATGATTGTACCCTGAAGCATTTGTAGTAGCAAAGTCAGATAGGCTTGGGATTTCTTGAGATTAATTTTGTCCAGAGAACCCAGAGCTTCTGGGTGAATAATACTCGATTGTTGGTGGATTGAAGCTACTAAACCTTGCAGAAGTCTGCCAGGTCCCCAAAGATGTGCTCAAAGATGAGTAAGCTTTTTATTTCCAAAAAGAATTTGTTGCCACATCTCTTTTTCTACTTCCAGCAAACTTTCCCAGATTAAATTAATTCTGAACAAACAAATTCTCTGCTAATAGTTACATACATTATTATGTAATGTATTATTATACGTTACATTATGTTTGAGTTTTCACACAATGCTGAAAAATAATGCCTGCGACATGGTTTTAAAAGCCCCACAAAAAGAAGAGGGCAGAGGTGGATATGTTTTGGATGCAAGATTTTTCCAAGTCATTAACACTACACACCTCCTATCCCACTAGTATTTGAAGACAGTAATTTCCTGACAGAGGGATGGTGTTTCTTTGGTCCTTTCACATTTCTTAGGATATGGTCAGGTGCAGCCATTGTCCTCAGTGCATGTAAAATGTCTTAGATGTTAAAGCTAAGCTGGGTTTGCTGTCTTCAGGTAACTAATGGAACAAATGGACAACTCATTTTATCTTTAGACAGGTAGAAGATGAAACATTTCAGTTCCTTTAAGGGAAGAAGCTAAAATGGCTTTGCACTAAAGAAAACCTTGCGCTACTTATGAGGGACAAATTATTAGATACTTACACACAAGCAGAAATTAAAACTAAACTTTAGTAATTCTTTGAGCTTCTTATGATGATCATACCTTTTTCTGACATCTGTGACATTGGCATATAGATTGTAATCCTGATAAAATCTATTGTGAAGTTATCTCATTGCTAAAAATGATGGTAATACCAGAGAAAATGTTTTTCATTTATCTCAGTAAGACTGCTCTTGCTCTCATTGAAACCTTATCAGAGAACACTGAGAGTAAAGCATCTGAGAGGGACAAGAAACTCCCCTATTTTTTTTGCTAAACACACTCAGAAATATATTTATATTTACTATGTGCAATGCCAAGTTACTGAATTTGCATTAAGTTATTTTGAGAGTCTAAACTCTTAATGGTTACTTGTAATGAATAATTATGGGAGTCAAAGTTAAGCATGAAAGATTGCAAATCTAAAATTACAAAATCTAGCAGAGAAGACTTATCAGACGAGCTTGTCAAGAAGGAAACAACAATGAATGCTCTACTAATATGTAACTGTGGTAGAATGGCACCAAGAAGACTGTGAGGCAATAAAAGCATTCAAGGTCAATAATATTGTGCCAAGACAAGTGTTCTGCCTCATTTACTTTGTCAGTCTAAGAAAACAGAAAGAAATCAGCCTTGACTAAGTGAAGCTGTGCCCAGAATCAGAACCTGACATGAAGCCTGCTTCAGACTTTCCAGGACAGCCCATGACTTCCAGAGGGGAATGCAAGGGAACTCCAGACCACGGGTCCTGTCAGAATTTCTTGTGCCCAGTCTGGTGTCTGTAAGCCTTGAAATGTGCAACCTCACTCTCACAAAGTGAGGCTTATTTTCTCTTGCTTGAGGCTGTTTTTCCTTGGTATTTGGGATTATTAAAAACATTTCAACTGCGTAGTCTTCTTTTGTGGTTTTGATTTCCTTTTATTTTCATTTGTTCCTAAGATCAGTACTTTGAAGTGGTTCTTTAATCTCGCTTGTCTGAAACTTATTCTTGGAGGAAATTGAGTATTTTTTAGACTTGAGGTTAGATAAGAAAACATACTTTTAGAAGAATATTTCTGTGTTAGTCACAGTACTGATTTCACAGCCTAAATTCCTCTCCGTGAAGCTTACAAGGACAGTTGTCCCCCTCTCATATTAACTTGTGTTTGATTTGATTTGACTTGGTTACAGACTTCTTTCCTGGCAGGACGAGAGTGAGGACCACATCACTGGAAATGCAGCACCTGGCCAGCCAAAAACACACAGCAGAAAGTAGAATCAAGGGCCTTGAAATGGACCTGATCATTAGTGCGTGCAAGCGAGGAAGGCTGCAGTAGCTGCTTGTTAAAATTTAAAACAGAGCTGGTGGGACATTTCTGCATTTGATTTGAAAGAAATGTGGAAATTCCAACCACTGCTTATCAGATCTGCCCCTTAATTTTTCATTTTCATTTTAAATAAATACGTCTGCCTTTTGGATAGTGTCCCAGCATCTTATCATGGAAAAACATGGTTGTGTTCATGCTACAGTTAATAGCAGTGGGACAGGCTCAGTTAAACTTACTAAATAGAAAGCAAGGAAACCCTAATACACCTACACTCAACTCTAGAGCACATGTTTAGAATGCACTAAAAGCTCCTTGAAAATGTGCATTACAATCTTCAGGGTGTTACTTTTCAATATCTTTCTTTTTCTCTTCCTTTCTCACTTCTTTTTTTTCCCTTCAGTTGAAAGTATTTCAGAGATCATAGGATTGCCTTGGATCTCAGCAGCAGAAATTTTACAGCAGGCTGTGCACTTCATGTGCTGTTGCTAAAGGGCACTTGGAGGTGCTTGGAGGCTGCTAGAGGAGCAGTGGAGGATGCAGTCACATCCACTACACTCTAGGTGAGAGCTTAATGGAACAAACTGTATCTTCAAACCTGTTTGCAGGCTTTTCTGCAGAGAAAAGCTATAGGAACATTACAAATCAGACCCAAGAGCAAGAGGATATAAACCTCACATTTGCTCCCTGGCCCTCTCTGGTAAGTGTAGTACACTCCATCAAGAGCTACCATAACAGCAAAGTCAGTAAAATCTAAAGACTCTGAAGCCTAAAAAATCACTTTCAAACTTAATTCAGAATAATTTCTTGCATATATGTGTGTGTGTGTGCATGTGTGCAATCAGATCTGAAGCCAAAAAAAAAGACTAATACCCTAAAACAGGTTCATAAAACCCCTGAAAATGGAATAATTTATTCTCTTTCCTATAAAAGGAGGAACACTAGAACAGTGTGAATTAGCCAACAGGGTGAATACAAGGCAAAACATCCCAGTTCTTTCATTTAGTTTGTTTTGTTTGTCTCGTAACAAATCAGTGGGATTTGCAGTTACAAGAAGTGAATCCATACTTGCTTTTGTGCAGCTTGTTTTGGCTGTTTGTGGCAGTGTTACAGAAATACCTACCAATGTTTCAGGGTTGCTGTCAGGTTGTCTTTTTTGGTTTGGAGTTTTTCTTCAATTACACTCTCCCTCCACCGGTTTATCACTAAGAGGAATTATCTTTCTCCAATTTTTGTCTTGTAGGTAAAGGAAATATCTGAAAATGAACCCCAGGCTAGTAAACAGCAACACACCAGTGAGTAAACAACAGTGTGAGCAGTGCAAGCCAGAGGCAATGGAGAGGAAACTCATCTGAACCCCTCATTTCCTGTGTGTGACCAGAATCAGGAGCATTCAGAGCTGGGAGGATGAGAACTTTTTAAAGCTTTACCAGGTATATCCTTAGCTCTTTTTTTTCCCCCTCTGGATGTGGTAAGTGGCCCTGTTATGAAACACTGGGAAAACAATAAAAGAAAATCACATTTTAAAATTTTTCCTTTCTTTTTTTTAGACTACTAGGGATGTAGTTGTACTACGGCAACAAAGAACACAGCTCTAGTCAACATCTGGGAGTAAAAATTAAAACCACTTTGAAGCAACAATGAAACTTTCACTATTCTTGGCACTAAATATGTAATTTAATTTTTACTTACAGAGTCCTTCTGTTATCTTCTGATTTCTCTTGATCTTCCAATAGTCAATGCTTTAAAGTGGTGTTTTTCACGTAGCTTATTGAATCAGCTTTCTTAACTTGTTGCCTTGTAAAAAACTCCAGTAATGTTACTTTTCTTGGTTGCATTTGAAATAAAAATAATATGCATACATTTGCTTCTATTTATTTATAGACAGTGAGAAAAATATGCTGATTTGTTTATTTTCCTGTATTTCTTTGCTTCAGATTAACAGGATGTATACAAAGGCATTAAATTTGAAAGGACAGCTTTCGGAAATTCAAGCTTGGATAATTTAAGAATCTGGCAATTCCACATTATTTAGGATGAGTTTCTGTTTAACTGATAAGATTCTAACTACCTAAGAGGGAAAAAAAAAAAAAAAAGAAAAAAACTATTAATTTGATTCTTTACATTTCACCACAAATCTTCTTTTCTGCAATCCTAATTAAGTTCTGTCTTTCTTCTGCAGACAGCCTCAGGCTTCTTCGATTTAAATTCTCATTTCAGTTCTTACTCCTCTGTCTTGCCCTCTATTAATCAAGATAATTACCATTAATGATAGTGTGCATGTGGGGGGGAAATAGACCTATTTCTTGGATACAATTTATTTTGACTGATGTCAAATGAAAAGTTGTCGAAACACTGTTTCTCTTACAGCAGACTTTTAAATTTTTCATTTATACAATCAAGCTTATCAAATTTCTGCCAAATCTTATATGGAAAAATAGTCAAAAAAGTAGCCAGATTAAAAGACAGCTGATATGTTTTGAGAAATACATCACACACGCAGATGCAAGCAAATCTCCGTCATCACTGTACACTAATTTGGAAAAAAAATCCTAACAAGTTTACATTTGCTGCTGTTATTGTCCAGGATAGCTACACGTGACAGTTCTTTGAGGTCATCTGAATTTCTAGATATATTACTGGGTACGCCAAGGAAAATAAATAAGCAATCTTCCCTAAGAGGAGACTCCATGCTGACAACAAAATGTTATAATTATGGAAAATCAGCAGTAAACACTGAAAAATCAGTCACTGCCAAATGAAATTGCCATTAATTTCAGGGAGGTGGATTTCACTGACTTAAAAAAAAAAAAAAATATTCAAAAGTGGCAATGTTATTTTTTATTCTGACCATGTTGTCATAAGATAAGCATTTATTTGCTTTTGCCAGAGTACCATAAATATCCACAAATCAAGACAAAGCTGTGAGAAGGAATAATATCTTGCATTAGATGAGCAAACAGAGATGGAAAAATAGAGCATGCAAAATGTTTTTTAAGCTTACATTTCAGAAACTGAGATTTAAAATGTTTTCACTAGGAAAGGGGATCTCCATGTCAATCAAGGCAAGTATTACTTGTTTGGAATCAGGCAGAAAATTAAATGGTAACTATGTAACTTTTACTTACATGCTGAAATCCATCCTTGTCTTTCTGTTATTTTACAGGCATTTTGTATTTGAGTGATCTGCATTTCACACGTAGCCTGAATGCTCAGGTTTCCATGCCATGGAAAGCAAATAGTGGGAGGGCTGCTGTGTTTCTCCAAGACATGGATCAGACTGGGGCATGAATCTCAGGTCTTTTTCTGTTCCGTTTTTTCCCCTTAAATTATTAGAATGTAACAGGGAGTTCTGCATGAATCTGTAAAGTCAGGAGCACTCTCACACTCATCAGTGTTAAGACTGTAGTTTGTGAGAAGCCTTACATGAATCAACTCACCTTTGAGAGGCAAATCAAGTGCTGGTAATTCTCAGGCAGAGAACAGATAACAAAAGAAGAGGCGTGATGACATTGTTTGGATGCATGCTTTGTCCAGCTCTCAAAGGTGGAGTTCTGATCCTCTTCGTCAGTGCAGAAGAAGCGAGAGCGTTGAAAAGCAATCAAGCTAAATAATCTGCTTACACTTGTCTGACTGCTGAGGCAGCCCACTCAACCTGCCAACCCAGTGGAGGAATAATCCATCAAAACTGAATGTCATTGAGCCACGTGGGAGAGAAGGGGCAGAAGGCTCATTCTTTTAAAATAATCAATAAATAATGGCCTATGTCAAATTTAAAGAATGAATTAGACATCCTCCCTAATTTTCATGGAGATATTTAAGACTGATAAAAACATATGAAGTTTTAGAGTAACACTACTTACCTTCAGTGTTCTTTCCAAAAACATAGCTGAGACTAGGCAGAATCAGATTTTCTTATCTGCTAGATCGTTTAATGCCACGACAGCGACATAAAAGAGATTGTAGAGCAGATGTAAATTACATTGGCACACTCATTAAGGCAAGGTTGGGATAATGTCAAGTGCCTTCAATGTAAGTGAAACATTGTTTTCAGTTATGGCTAGTAAGTGTATCCAATTATATTAGTCAGCACCACATCAAATGGACGAGGACCCTCAGACATTATGGAATAAACCGATGATTAATAAAGGAGGCACCAAAAAAATGGTTTGAAAAACTGAGTGTTTGCTTTGCATATATTTCTTCTAATTTCTATTTTTTGTTACATTTTTAGATAAAATCTTTTTGGTTTCCTCTGGGGTACTGGACTAGGTACAAGTACTGTGTGGCAGATTTTGGTGAAGAAACCTTAAGCAGAGCAGTATTTTTACATTTTGGAAAAGATAAGCAACTCTTTTTTCTGCTTCAGGGAGCCTTTCACAGAATCCTGTCTTGCTCATATCAGCAATTCTTATCAAACCACATATTGAGCAGGAATCACTTCAGATTGTTTTTTCTGAAACTTTGCTTTCTTCTTTCCCGTACAAATATTCTGTCACTTTGAAACAATATGAATTAGACATTTTATTTATGAGTTATATCTATAAGAGTTAAAATTTTTCAGTATTAATTGCTTGCATGAACTAGTAATTAGAAGATATGCTGTTTGTGGATTAATGTGCTACTTTAAATAATAATAATCAGTGGGTGGTAGAGCTGAACAAATAACAGCAAAATATATGACAGTAGAAACAATATTTTCTCAGGCATCCAGTGATGCTCTAAGACATTTTATTTTTCAACAGGAAACCCTGAAGTAACCCTAGAAGGCAAATACGCCACAGGCTGCCCATTTTATGTAATTGGGGACTCCAATATTTGGTCTCCTGGGTTTACAAAAAGAAATACCTTTTTATTTTGGACATAATCCAGATGAGTCAGTATCCCTACATACCCAGTTCTGAATGGCTGCTCCCCTACACACACATACATATATCTATATGTGTATATATATATGTGTGTGTGTGTGTGTGTGTGTATAAATTTATTATTTATTTATTTAAATGCATAGAAATATCTATACTGATGTATTTTATATATTATAATATATATAATAGAGAGAGGGAGAGATCTGTGTAGAGATATATGTGCACAAAGATGCTACCACTTCATAAATCATGCTATTGTGTTGCAGCCTGAGTTCTACAATTACTAAACTACTAAACCTAATGTTAGTGTAGTGGGAAAAGAACCATAGATAGGATAATGGCCTGCCTTAGGGCTCTGGCAGTTTTGTCATTAACCTAGAATAAGTATACACACACAAAGGATGTTGCAGTAACCCAGTCCAGGCCTTTTGCCCAGATTCTCCTCACTAATTTTAGCTGTCAAAAAAGCTAGATGCCTGATCTAAGCTAGTTGTCCAAGTGTCCTTAATATTCAGCAGAGATAAAGGCACTTCTGGAGAATGATTCATCTGGTTTATTTTGCAGAAGTGCTTATTGCACACGTGTTGGTTTAGCCTAGTTAACTGAGTTGTTAGGGTTCAAATAAACAACTTCACAGTGAACATGACAGAGGGTCATACAAATTGCCAGTGTTGGTCAAGGCCAAGTCACAGCACTGAAGGCAATTACGATCAAACAGGAGAAGTGATTTTTGAACAAACTCTGCAGATTGCACATGTGATGACACGAAATGAGGAAGCCTGGTTTCTCACAGATCTCTGCCAATAATGCATGAACACTGGCTCCAGCACTTCTCAGGTATGTGGCAGGTATAATGCCACATGGATCTGGGACAGAGGATTATGGTGGCAGTCACCTCTGCAGGTATATTTCCTGCTTTACCTTGGCTGCTTCACTTTCATTAATTTGTTGCCCATTTGGGGTTATCTGGGAAAATGAGGAAAAACAGAGCTATGGGTTCAAATATTAGTGGTTCACAGTGGGGGTATGGAAGGAGGAGAGGCACACATACACACATACAAAAATGAATGCTTGCCATGATCATAGAAGCCTTCTTTTTGTACCACCTTAGAGGAGTAGAGCACCTTTCCTCCTACAAGGAAAGGCTGAGAGAACTGGATTTACTCAGCCTGGAAAAGAGAAGGTTTCAGATTGACCTAATTGCAGCCTTACAGTACCTGAAAGGATCTTTTAAGAAAGATGGAGAGGGACTCTTTACAAGAGCAGTCAGTGACAGGGCGAGGAGGAATAACTGAAAAAGTAGGTTTAGATTAGATATTCAGAAGAAATTCTTTACTGTGAGGGTAGTGAAGTGTCAGAAGAGGTTTTCCCAGAGATGCTGTGGCTGCCCCATCCCTGGGAGTTGTTCAAGGCCAGGCTGGATGGGGCACTGAGCAACCTGGCCTAATGGAAGGTGCCCCTGCCCATGGTAGGGGGGTTGGAACTAGATGATCTTTCTTGTTCTTTCCAACTCAGGACATTTTATGATTCTATGTTTCTAAAAGAAGAAAACAATATTTCTTCAAGAAAAATGAGGTGCTCTAAACTCACAATCTAGTGTATAATCTTCTCTGTCTACCACACTAATTTAAAATGTTTTGGCTGGCTGCCGTTAACTAGAAGCTGTCATAATCTTGACCAGAAGACCTTCACCACTACTCAAATGGAAAAATTTGCACAGTGATAAAAAAACTGTGAGTTTTATGCAGAGAATTATGTAAAATATATAAATGAAGCAAAAAATAACTAGGAAGGATTAAGGGCAGTCAAAAGAAATTTTCAGTGATTGAAAAAGGAATGGACCGGTAGCATCTGCATGTCATTAGGTAGATATTGTGGAGACATCAGTAATAATTCAGTGAAGCCGATGTCCTGTATTTAGGAGAAAAACAATAATTTCTGTTGAAGAAGACTGATTAATAAATATGTGCTAATAAACTGTCACTCAGAACAGGGTGATCAAGACAGAGGCTTCTAAACCAGCAGCTCCAGAAGGTTTCTAAACCACCAGCTGTCCAGGAAGATCCTTGAGCTCACAGAACACCAGCATTGCCCCACTAGTCAAGAAAATTGAAAAAGATGTGTAAAAGTTGTTCAGACCATCAGTCATGGCATTGATCCTGGACAAAGTGAATAAACTACTGCTGCAGGTGTTAGGAAAGATGAGGCTGAGAGGATTGAGGAGCAAAGTATCTGAAGGCAAGTCTTAAATCTACAGACTCAGTAAAGCTCCTTCCTGGAACCATATCCAGTCATAATCTTTCAAAATATATGTCCAAATTCTTTCTAGTATCAACAGGATATTGGAAACCTGATGTTCCTAGCAGACCAGTTTTGGATTCCACAAAGGTCATGTGTGGTGGTGTGAAAAGTTGTTTTGTTCTGCCTTTAAGCATTTTCTGTAAAACTTTTTGTAGGATTTATAATGTAATGGTTTGTTCCATTGTACCCCCATTTGATGTAATGGTTTCTCCCCCAAGGAGTTTATTATGTAACTGATCATTTTCTGTCAATCATCCCACTCCTCCACCTACCCCTGTCAATCCACTCTCTCTCCTCTTGGGTGCCCCGTCTGTCACTTCGGGGCCCTTCCCTGGTTTCTAGAAAGATCCAGGGAGGGCGTCGAGTGATAGGCTGGTGCCTGGGAAATCCTCTGTCCCCATCTTGTTATTGGATCTCGGTTTAAAAGTTAACACCCCCTGTTACACCCACACCTTCCCTTATTGGCCGACCCATTGTCGCCACCCCTGGATCCTCCCCTGTTTATAAGTTGGTGCAAAGCTGTGTTTGGAGCTCTCTTTCGGCAGCAGTCGTCTGAGGCGGAGCTCCCTGCTGGACTCCCCTTAATAAACCACCTTTCAACCCTGCTTGAGAGAGTTGACCCTTTCTTTGCTGCCGTGGTCATGACTCCATCTGGTCCCGTCGCTGGTGTGGGGGAACCAAGACCCCACAGGGAGGAGGTCACTTGCCCAGCCTGCGACCCCGACCCAAGAGCGTTCGCCGCAGTGTGTGAGGCTGAGCTAGCCTGTGGCCAGCGCCTGCCCGGCGCAGAGGACATTGCGACAGTCATGTGCAGTAAAAAATACTAAATTAGAAGTCCTGTAAGTGGGGTCAGTGGCCACCATTTCTCAGGCAAAATCCCAAAACCAAATAAGGTTGTTACCTAGACAAGATTTGAAAAGTTTAAAAACCCAACAGCTCATCATCAAAATAGCATAAAACAGTTGAGCAAAAATGTAGGAAGAAATATTACATAAGCTCCAGTTACTCCTGGAAATTTCATACACTTTACAGACCATCTGAAATCCTTTTCAATATCAGCTTCACAAGCTGACTTTGCTAGCAAAGTAAACACAATAAAAGAACAGCCTCTATGTGCTTTCACAGTTTTAAAGATGTTCTTTTCTCTGCTGCTAGCATTACTTCTTGATGAGATTGCAAGTTTGGTTGATAAAGATAGTATTATTGATGTAGCAGACTTGCTCCTGCAAGGCATTTGACTTAGTGTTGCATGACATCTTGATTAATTATCCAGGGTGGTACAGTATCAACATGGCACTAATGAACTTAGGATAGATTAAATTACAAATCCCAATAGTAGTTATAAATAAGAAATTATTACTGAGTGCTTGTGCTTCTTATGATACCCTGCAGAGATCTTTCAGCCTCCAATGTGTAATGATTTTATATGTGTGCTGAAACAAATTTGAGTGTTGGTGATGAAGTTCTCAGTTAAGATGGAAAATTAAGTGTTGAATTATAGGGTGTTTGATTATGAAGGGAATATGTATTCACAACAGCTCTGTTTCTTCATGTGCTGTGGAATGCAGTCTATCAACAGTCTATCAACAGCTAAAATCAGATAGAGCAGCAGGTTGCTCTCTGCAGATTTATAAAGGATGGTTCGAAATCAGATTTCTGGTATGGTTGAGACAAAACAGTGAGTATTGTGCTTGAAGCTCTGATGCTCATTTAAATTCTTTTTGAGCAGTATAAATCCAGCTACAAAGAATAATAAATAGTTTTTTGCATGGTTAATGATCTGAAATAGCTCACTGCAGGCTGATGAATGCTGTGTCCAGCATGAAGAGGGCAAGGTGAAAGCACAGCAGAGGAAAGGGGTGCTGGGAAGGGCAGGACCGTGGTGACCAAAAATCACATCATCTCCTGTGAAACTGTCTTGTGACAGAAAGGTCCTCAAACATGAACTACGTAACCTCATAATTCTATTTGATTTACTTGTGGGCACAAATGCATGCAGAACTAACCTAGCTCTCACATGAAAACAAACAGGAGAGCGTGGTTTCAGTCTGGAGTGCCAATAAAAATAAGTCACAAATGTCCTACAACACGGTCTGTCAGAAGAGGACAGCAAAGTTCCAAGAGGTGTCTTCAGGGCTTGGAAATCTCTGCGGCATCGCCGCATTTGTTGCCCTGTTTGCAAGTGAACAGGGTGACAGCCTGCTGACATGACAGTCCCAGTGGGCCTGGCTTTTACCTAGTGCTGGGCTACAGCTGAATGTACAGCCTGAGATAATTCAGCTAAAGGAGCTTAATTCTGATTCTGTTTAGAAGCTGAGAGTGCCTGTTATTTTTAAATTTTTTCCATTTTCATATCGTTTTGAATCTGTTGGTTCCATTGGAGCTACTCCCTTTGAAAAGAGATTGTGTGAAATGTGGTTCTAGCTCCGTCTCTTAGTGGAGAGCTGGATAGTGGAAAGCCCACATGAATATAACAGTTTTCCTTTTGAGGAGTGATTCTTTTAAAGGAGAATGTCCCAATGACAAAGCATACCACAAAATACTGTACCAGGCTAGATCTGTACGGAATAAATCCTTCTGTGTCACTTTCAGTTTGGGAATACACAGTTAATTTAGCTCACAGAGGTATTTCAAATTAAGCCTTCTCACTGTGGTATTTTAATTACCCCAGTTAGTGAAGCAAAACTAAGATAGATGTAAAGAGTAAGATGAGAAGTAAGATTGCTATGGTCTAACTGGCAAATATTTCTCTGTGTCAAAGACAGTGAAAATCTATCTAATATTAGGTGTCTTCATAAAGCAGTGTGGAAATTTTGCTGACTGTGTAGGAAATGGCAAAATATTTATACTTTCTGATGAGAAAGAAAGTTAAGTGGCATGTATCTTCTTCAAAGATAAATAACTTTTAATTAAGTTGAAATTCTCTCAGCATTTGATAGGAGATGATAATTTACACTTGCGTGAGGTTTTCTTGCCACTTGTCCTTCAGACTTGCCTTGGTAAGTCCATGGTGACTGGGGAGATAAGGGAGAATTATTAGAATTAATATTTAATGTGTTCAAAGAATTAAAAGTTTCATAATACAGCAATGACTTAGAGCAGTTTTCAGTATCATAATGCCTAAGTTTTCTCTAATTCTTTATATAGACTTTTAAAAATCATTACTCACAAATAAATGCAATATGATTGTTCCATCATTAAGTTTTAAAAAAAGAATTAGATCATGCTTAGAAGTTGTTAGAAGTACTTATAACAACCTGGACAGGCAACAACAAATATAAGCACTTTTTCTTTTTACTGAAACATAAATAGAAATGGCATTTAATTTTTTATGGTGAAATTTTTACTAAATTACAGGCATGCAGATGGAAGCCTGAGCTTAGAAATAATTTTGTTTTTCTAGGGCAAGATTCTCCTAGTACTGATATTTTGATACATCGTTTTGTTTATTTTGCTTTCATATTTTATTTCACTTTTGGAAAATACATGCCAAATGAAAGTCTCTCTTTACTCAGAACCAATCCTAATGGTGTGGGACAGTCTTTTTTAAAGTAGAAAATATTAATTGAAGGACCCATTGCCTGAAGCCCTGCAGTGTGTTACCACAGGTCAGCTATGAGATGGGCTGGTCCTAACTTCCACTTATCAATTTTGAAATGAGGATCCTCACTGAAATGAGGAGAGGATCCTCTCTCCTCTCCTCTCCTCTCCTCTCCTCTCCTCTCCTCTCCTCTCCTCTCCTCTCCTCTCCTCTCCTCTCCTCTCCTCTCCTCTCCTCTCCTCTCCTCTCCTCTCCTCTCCTCTCCTCTCCTCTCCTCTCCTCTCCTCTCCTCTCCTCTCCTCTCCTCTCCTCTCCTCTCCTCTCCTCTCCTCTCCTCTCCTCTCCTCTCCTCTCCTCTCCTCTCCTCTCCTCTCCTCTCCTCTCCTCTCCTCTCCTCTCCTCTCCTCTCCTCTCCTCCTCAGAAGGTGCCTAATGAGCAGGGAGCAGCTCACATTTGCCATCCATGTGTTTATTTTCTGATTTACTGGAACTAAGCACAAAGCTTCCTGCTCACATTTTACATTTGAGACGGAGCCAGGGAAAGATGGTGTTTAGCTTTGTAGTGCTTTTTTTTTTTTTTTTTTTTTTTTTTTTGTCTGGTGTGAATAATCCTCTGATGTTTATTGAGCCAATTTGAAAGAAAGCAAAAAGACAAAGCAGAAATTCTTATTGCCAATGGAATGTTTGCAGAAGTCGGTGACTGTAAATGTGTACCAGTTAGCGTCTGTGATTCTTTGATATAAAAATGAAAGCAGAGAATTTAAAGCAGGACTGTGCTGGTTATACAAGCAGTAAACATGTCCTGCTGGGATTACAAATGCCTACCACCACCACCTTGATCTTTTGTGATAACAAAAAGGGAACTAAAGCTTTAGAATTTGATTTCAAACAACAACATTTTGTGATGACTGTTATATCATTATAACAGGAATAATTAAGTAGCATGTCCAATTCAAAATGTAGAAACTAACATACTAATATAAAAATGAGTGAGAAATTGCATTAATTTTTTATTAAAAGCATTAATCAACATTCTTATAGAAAAAGAATCTCAAAGTATGAATTTACTTTTTCCTTGTCACTGGAACAGTAAAAGTTCTTAATGGTAATTTGGTATTTGCTTGTCCCATACTAACACAGCTACTAATATAACTTCGTATATCCATGCCTCCTTCTCCTACAATTACATTTTAAAAAACTAAATTTCAACTAAGAGAAAGCTGCTTTAACTCAAGAGATAACAATGCATTATCCCTGAAAGAGAAAATGTTGAGCCTGATCTTGCCTTTCCCTCTTCTTTTATTTGTGTATGTTTGCACAGATTATAGCCACCTGTCCTCAAAGCTATAAAAAGGGTTTTTTTTAGAAGACAAGACCCTCCTGGCTCTGTATTTTGGGGTTTCAGAGAGACATAAATTCAGGGATCGTTTCCTTTGATGCTGTTTACCATCTTTGTTTCTTGTCTGCCATGCAATTGTAAGAATGGCTGATTTCCAAATGTTCCACAAGTAGCTCTCAGAAAAAGACTATAATACCTTGTAGATAAACATACAATTACCTACTCTTTCTATATGTTAACCACACCATTTCTTATGGAGTTTCTATGTGAGACGTCTTTTTTACTTTTTTGGCCACAGCATCATTTCTTTAGTTCTTAAATTCTGCAAATAAAAAAAATCACTTACTAAGAAAGATGTAAAACAATCATATTTCTGTTTTTCCCACTCACCAGTGGTCAGAAATCTACCATCCCACTAGTTCCCATTTCTGGCAATAACAGACCATGCTGGAGAAATCAACATGTGTAATACATAATTGAAATACACCATAGCTCTCTGAGAGCTGCCCAGTTGTGACGTGTTTGGATGAATCAAGTGGATGTTCAGACTTTGCACCCAAGCTGCCAGCATCTCACTGGGTATCTGATCATTTAAACTACAGCCCAACGCAACTGCAGTTTCTCTTCCGTCTTCAGCTACAAAAGCAACTTTCAATGCCATCAAACCACTGACTGGCCTGGGCTCAAAAAGGTGGTTTTTGCAAAAAAGGGGAGAATGGCAAATTCAAAACTCACTCCTGGACTTTTCAGCTAACGAATTATTCGGATTACATAGAGGAGAATAACACATTGTGCCATTGCAGCTCTCTGGTGCTTTCACACTTCACATTTTAAATAGTGTTCTCTTGGAGCTTGACACATGAACAAAAAGCCCATAGCAGGAATCAAACCAAAATGGTGAGGGAGCAAATTAAACAGTCTTCGCCTCTAAACACCTTGAAACAAAATTACTGAGGACTACAGCATGAGGCCAAGAGAAAGGCAAGGGCTGTTATCCTGGCCCAGGGGTTGACTGGCAGGGAAGCAGGAATAAAGGACTGCACTCAGGCTGCCTCATTAATGAGAGCTGGGGCAACAGAAGAGAATAATACCAGCTGCTAATTTTGTTCACATCTGTTGGCAGAGAGAGGCAGTATGACATGGATGGGGCCAGCTCAGTCATTAACATCAATCATATGATCTTCCCAGTAACGGGAAGAAACACTGGAGATGTCAGCCAGAAGTCCTGCTGCAGCATTCACACTAGTCCCCTCAAACAGCCTCCTGCACTCAAACTGCATCAATCTGCCTCGCTGCCCTCCTGGCCTTTACCCAGGAACATTGTTCTCGTCTTGTAAGCGTTCATCCGGAAACAACCACCTGCCACGTTCACAAACGGTTTTCCACAAAAAGATTTTTCCCAGTTCTTTTTGATCTCCTGTAAGAGACAGCATACAGGTGACCCCCTTTCCCAGCTCTTTTTGGTCTCCACTCCCATCATCCTGAGGGGTTCAGTGGGTCTGAGCACAGACATGCACAGAGTGCTCAGCTCCTGGTCCTCTGGTTCAAGCAAGTAGGGGGTGACCCTGTCCAGGAGGCTCTTTCTCAGGTGGGGTGTGGGGAATGAACAACACACCTGTCAGGAACAGTCTGGGGTCAATTCACTGGCATTGCAGCACAATAACGTGTTTACCCCCGAGTCCTGTCAAACAACATTCTTATGAAGGACATTTGTTCTGATATGTGGCACAAGCAGCGCAGCTGAGTAATGGCCCATGGGACAGATCAGTTCCGTATTTTCAGCTCAGTTGTGTTCTTCCTCCTTATATTACTGTGATATTACTGACCAGAGATTCTCGTAACAACTGCCTTTGTCTTTCAGTTCCTTCAGTTTTCTGCTATATTTTTCAGGATAATTTGCACTGCAAAACCAGAGCGACGCAAGACACGAATTTCAATCCACAGTCTGTTAAATGCTACTAAATTATTTTAGGGTAAACCTGATGTGATTTCATTGATGTATTCCAGGATGGAAGGAATCTGGAGGATGGAAGAGATGAAAAGACAGTCTCGCATGATGAGAAAGAAAGGAATAAAATTTGATGCAGCAAACAGCTGTGAGGAAGGATAAATCTGTGAAAGCAAAGTGTTTGAACGGAACATCAGATTTTCAGCCTCATTTTACATAGTTTAAATGTTAACTGGAGTTGCAAAACATCAGGTACTAAACAGATTTGAACAACTTTTCCTAAACAAAACCTAACAGGTGGTAGGAGCCTTGTTCCCTTCCAGCCAATCTAAAGATATGATGCCACTGAAATGAGGGAAGGAGATGCTGGTGTTCCCACCCACACTTTGGTCTTGTGTCCCCTCACTTGCTCTTATTTCAGTTAAAGACCTTGATTTAGCTTTGCAAGGACAGGAAGCAAATTTTATGGACAAAAGAAGGATTTGTGCTCAGTCAGAGTAATTAAATGGTCAAACTCCTAAGGCTTTGCCATCATATGTGAATACAGAGTTACAGCCAGGGAAAGTGTGAAATCGTTGGCAGAAGCATGGTTTTAGACCAGCTTAGACTGTCTGAAAAATATGACTTTCATGCTCATTCCCAGAATGTAATGCACAGAGGAAACAGAAAAGAATTTAAATTTCACAGCAAGGGGTATTTTCACCTGAAAACAAGCTTTACATTGAATTCCAAAGCACATGAGTAATCTGCTGTTGGGCACTGTCTTCACTGGGTCACTGACCATTGGTGCATCCTTCTTGTGGGGTGCAATCTGGGACACTTGGTTTGGTTAGAGAGCCTGGGAGGATGAGCCTCCTAGTCCAGAAACTCACTGAGTGCACCAGAACAGGCAAAACTTGTTGGAAGTAAAAACCGGGGCAGGCAACCAGCAGTCTGTATTTCCATGAGACAACAGGAATAGATAGCAGTGTAAGACCCAAGTCCCTACCAAATAAATTAATTGAATCTATTCATATATTCAAAACTTTGTGCAAATAGCTGTTTCTTATTTGTTTCTGTGACTGTCTTCAAAGTGAATGGATCTAGGTCTCTCAAATGATAGGCAACTGAGTACATGTGTATTTTAAAGAACAGTACTATGAATAAAAAATTCAGCAAATACATATTCAGGATCTTACTGTCCCATTTGCATTCACCATAAAATTGCAACAGCAAAAGCAATTTCAGCCATGTGGCAGGTTAACAATCCCTATTACCAGACATGTGTCTCCAAATTTATCAAAAATAAATTAGGATTTGGAACAGGAAAAACCAAACATGGGGAAAGCCCCAGTCCAGTGGCTTTATTTTTTTTAAACCAAATGTATTGCAACAATTAACCCAGTTTGTCTTATGCATCTCAATTAATTAACTTTTAAAATATTCTTTAATTTCTTTTTAGTTAGTTACTGCTATTAGTTTTGATGAGGTTTGAGCTTGGATAGACTGATTATTTTAATTTCTGTTTTGTTTAGACAGAAACCAAAGTCTCTAAAAGTTAATTTTCCTCCCTGTAACTTTTGCAGGTTTGTTATTGATTTATAACTTACCTTTGAAAACTCTTTAACATTTTCTGTGTATTTTATCTGTACAAAGCTATTTTTCTAGGGCTAATAGTACCTCAGGTTAACTTTTATTGAATTTTGTGCCCCTTTTTTCAATCACTAGCACCAAAAAAAAAGGGGTAACTGGAGAGAAGCAGCTAATGCAGCTAGTTGAGCTACAGTTTTTGCTTAAAACTAGTTTGAAGGAGTAGGTTGTAGTAGTTTATCCTTCTGTGTTGGATGAAAGGAAACTCCCTCAGGAGGTTGATCCCATTGCTTGGTGCCTGACTTTAGACATTTAAATGATCATTTTCATACAAATTTAGAATCCTATATAAAACACTAAAATTTCAGAGGCCCTGAGAAAGAGAAGGAATTTTCAGAAAACCTAGTTACCACTACTGCTAGTTACTTCTAAGTGTTAAATGTCAAAAATAACATGGCCTTTAGACATTTCTTGTTTGACTTCCATAAAAGAGAGACCTCTATTCTCTGCCAGTTTGTCTTAGGTTTACTGCCCCCCTCTGCTGTATTCTGTACATGTTATTGCTGTCTTTGAATTTGAGTAAAGCAACCTTGGGAGGAATAAAGTCCCTGGGGAACGAGGGTTTAGAGTAGATTAAGGAGATTATTTTAAGCCAAATCTCAGCAGTAACTGCATTTGGGTTGTTGTCATCCATGAAATTGAATTTAAAAAATCCTGGCTTCTGCCCCCACCATTGCCATCTTGTTTCTGCTGGAAGACTCAAAGGTTTGAAATTATAAATGGAGTTAAAGGAAGTGAGCTGGAAATGACTTGAGGCTCGACAAACGTTTATAAATGCCTTACCAATCAGCTGTGGCATTTCTATGAGATGTGAGTTTCTTGGCTCAAAGACCCACCAGCAGCAGATTTGTAAAATGAACTCATCTGGGTTTTGATTCAACCCTGGATTACCTGCCAGTTTAGGAGAGCTACTGGAACCAGAATTTTGTGACTCACCATCATCATTTATTGGCTAAAAAAGATCCAGACTCAATGTTTGCGACAATGGATAGTCACTACTTACCTGCTTTTTTTTTTTTTTTTCTTCCTTCAAAAACCATAAACTCCAAGCAACTGGGGCTGTTATTGCTTGATCCTGTTGATGTCATCTACAAAAGAAAAGAGGCCCAGGAAAGGCAAACAAGCACCATCTGTATCCCCTGTGTTTCTTAGCACACTCAGCAAGAGGAGCCTGGGAGAACCAGCAGCAGCAGCCACCACCCTGAGAACTATGCTGAGTTTCTCCCAGTGTGTCAAGAACAGCAGTGAAGGCATTTTGAGGTTTCAGTCAGCTGTATCCAGTCAGCGGAAGCTCTCTTACCAGAGTTATTCCTCTTGAGGCACCTGGCAATAAACTGCATGTGAAATTATCATGGAAAGAATCCTTTATTTGCTGAAGAGTGGAGAGCGTCCAAAGGCGAGGCTAGCCTGCCAAGGATATTTCCCTGTGGTGCTGCTGCAGCTGCCAATGCAAGGACACCAGGGTGGCAGCAGCAGCTGCAGCACCACCATTGCCCCTGCTGTCCTGTACTCCATCCTTCCTGAGGAATGCTTGACATGGACAGGGTGATTGGCAGCCTGGAGAGCCCAGATGGGTGGGTGGCAACCTCCTGCTGCTGCTGTGGAGCCTGCTGCTGTCACTGTGACTGTGACAAGCCATGGTGTGCTCTTGTGTATGTGCATTAGAGCTATTTTACCTTTCCCTTTCCCCTTGCATTGGCACACTTACAGCCAGCAAAGCTGCAAATTTGAAAATCATGTTCCCACCGTGACCACTGGCACGTTGATGATGTGCTCCCAGAGTGATCAATCAGATCAGTGACCTGAGCTTTGCTATTTCCTAAGAAATGCTCGGAACACTGCATGCTGAGTGGAGAAATGACGGTCTTTTTTCATTAACAGTTTGTGTTGACTTTGGGCTGCTTGGGGGCTGTAAATTCCTGCTGAGGGTGACATCTCCTGAGGAGTTATCAAAGCATTGCCATGTCACACACGCCCGCCTCTCTTGACTAGCCATCTGAACTGGCTTCTGCTCTTGCAGTGCTTCTTCTTAACTTGATTACCTCTACTTGATTGCCTCAAATTCAATTAATAGTCCTAACCAAGGGTGGTCCTTTGTCCCTATATTCATCGACAGCTTGGCTAAAATAATTGTTATCAAGCATGCATTAATAAAGGGAACCGCCCTTGTCATGGGGAATATAAACAGTTATGATGTGGCGCTTTCCTAATGCCTAAAGTCTTAATATCATCAGTAATATCCAGAACAAGAATCCTGATAAGTGGTATAGTGGGAACACTAAGTTACTTTTCCTAATTTATATTTTGGTGTATTTTTATTTTCTTTCAATAAATACAACTAATTCATTGGACCCTACTGATTGTTTTAGCAATGAAAATTACGAAAATAAGATTATTAGGCTTGCTCTTTATGTTCCTGGACAATTTTACTCCTGGATGACAGCAACTAACCAATTGCAGTTGTGTGGATAATTGATAAAAGCACCTGCTACAGAAAATGAACATAAATGCCATGTTGTGTTGCCATACCAGCTGATCAAGCAAATGTAGGCTGTTTATCAGATAGCTGGAGGATGACAGAGATAAAGCTATCGACCGTCAGCAAGGATCCTGAATATAGCCTATGGTGCTGCTCAAGGGCTAGAAAATTTGGAAATTCTCCCGTTATCAATTATATGCATATATGCGATAAAATCTTCTTCAGTGTCTATAAAAAAATATTCCAAAGTTAATTTCCTGGAACCAGGAAATAAAAACTTGGATGAGATCGTAATTTATCATGCGTCTTTGGTGCTTGGCTCTGCAGAGCTAAACTCTGTCAGGGTGCTCTGAGTTTCCCATCTGTGCTGCTGGCCAGTCCCACGGGTCAGCCTTTAGACCCTTCAGAAGTTCCTCCTTTGGTAGCAAAGACATTATTGTGTGTTAACAGGAGATTGCTACAGCTACAATATTTTTCTCCTCCCCCCCTCGCTGTTTATGAGTTCAAAGGAAGGGCGGGAAACACCCCAAATTCAGAGTCCCTTTGGAGGGCACTTTTCTGTTGTTGTGGTGCTGTTGCGCCGTCCCTGCTGTGGTTCGTCCTGCAGCGCACCCTGATGCGCCGTACCGCGTCCAACGTGACTGCAACGCACGCAGGCTGAAAACGCACCGGCAGAACAACCGTGAGATGCTAAACGCTTGCATTAGGGTAGTTTCAATACGCTGGGTGTCTTTATTTCAGTTTGTTGTCGTTGTCGTTGTTGTTGTCGTTGTCCCCTCCCCAAATGATGTTTGTTTTTTCATTCACTTCTGTCAAGGCAGGTTTTCCTTCCCTCCACAGCTCCAACATTTAAACCAATGCCTGTAGGACTGCTTGGAACTCCGAGGTGGGAGCATTCTTAGCTCCCCTTTCCAGTTATGAAATATTTCCATTCCATCTTTCCATAACAAGATTGTAGCTGCAAACATTTTGCCAACTAGCCCTACACACCAATGGCCTTCAAATAGCGGTAATACAGTTAGGGTCTGTGTTTGTCATTTGAAACATTAGGCACTAACACTCTCTATGACAAATAAATTAGTTTGTCTATTTTCTGCATAGTAATTCTGAGGTTTCACAACAAATGAAAGTTACCTGTTTTGCATTTCAAAAAGCAGTAATTTCTACATGAAATGGCAAATTATGATGGTCTATTTCAGAAGATTGCTGATGACTAATTACTAATTTGACTTTCTAGTATATTTATTTTTCAAAAACTTCTGGTTTAAATGCAATCCTGATGTTTTCTGGTGTCATAGACATTCACTTTAAATAACTGGAACTGTTTTATCCACAAAAGAATAGCCTGATAGCTAAAATACATTATGAAAGGAGAGGAGCTCTTTGACATCTTTGGATAGATCTGCTGTACCTCAGAAAAAAATGGCTGAAACATACTGAAAATAATTCCTTCATAGCAGGTAAGTAATGTATGCAAAATACTTGGAGATTATCGATATCTTATGCAAAATCTTATGAGGAGTGGCTGAGGGAGCTGGGGGTGTTCAGCCTGGAGAAAAGGAGGCTCAGGGGGGACCTTATCACTCTCTACAGCTGCCAGAAAGGAGGGTGTGGCCAGGCGGAATTCAGTCTCTTCTCCCAAGTAACAAGAGATGGAACAAGAGGAAACAGCCTCAAGTTGCATCAGGGGAGGTTTAGGCTGGACATTAGGAAAAATTTCTTCATAGAAAGCATTGTCAAGTGTTGGGACAGGCTGCCTAAGGTGGAGTCAGCATTCCTGGTGATGTTTAAAAGACCTGGAGATGTAGCCCTTAGGGACATGGTTAAGTGGTGAACACAGCAGTGTTAGGTTAATGATTAGATTTGATTATCTTTGAGACCTTTTCCAACCTAAATTATTCTATGACTGTATTTCCTCTCCAAGGTGTATTCAGACCTTTCAGCATTCCTGAAAGCCTCTGAGATTATCTTGCCACTATAGCTGAGGGAGGTGAATTCATCCACAGAAAAATGGACCACATGTGACTGTACCCCCATCGACAAAAGGTTTGTCTCATTGCAATGGTAATAGCAAGGTGTCCAGTGATGCTACAACGGAAATTACTTACAGAATTCACTTTGTTATCTCACAAAGTAGGTTTTGGAGAAGAACAAGGCTCATATTTGTCATCTGATATGAGCATAGCTTGTGTTTTCCTCTTCTAGCAATGGAGACATCAGAGTCCCCGCAGCCACCGTGCTGTGGCTCTCCCTCTGATGCTGATTCACCAACCATGACCATCAACCCTCATGCTGCTCCTGCTCCACCACTGCTCATCAGTGTGACACACACTCCATTAGTACCATTAATACAGATTAATTTACTGAATTTACTGCTTTAAAATTCAGATTTAAAATACAGATTAATTTACTGAATTTACTGTTTAAAAATTCTGCCTCCTTTTTGATGCATGCAATGGAGCCTTTCACGCCTTCACTTGCAGCTGGATTACTGTGAGTAGATCTCATATAATAAGATCCTGAATAGCTCCATATGCTATATCCCCCAGAGATGTGTGAGAGACTGAAATGGTTAATGGCTTAAACATTTCAAAAATCATTGAAGAGCAGTAAGTCTTGCCCAAAGGTGCACCACCCACTGTGGTGCTCCCACAGCCCCAGTGGCATCAGCCTGGTCAGGTCAGGTGAGCAGTGGAAAGAGAGTTCATAGAGAAGGTGCTGGGAAAATTCTGAAGTGTAAGCCTGTACTGGGTTTGCATGGGAAGGTTTTGCTTGCAGGATGGCTTCAGGAGTGGCTTCTGTGAGAAGCTGCCAGAAGGTTTCCCATGGGCAACAGAGCCAATGCCAGTCAGCTCCAAGACAGACTCACCATTGTCCAGGGCAGAGCGCATCAGTGACAGTGGTGGCACCTTTGAGATGACAGATTTAGGAAAGGGGAAATAGTTGCTGCAAAACAGCAGTAAAACCAGAGATAGAAGTGAGAATATTTGAGAGAAATACCTCTGCAGACAAAGAGGGAGGGGCAGGAGGTTCTCCAGGTGCTGGAGCAGAGATTCCCCTGCAATCTATGGTGAAGACCACGCTGAGGCAGCTGCGGCCCTGAAGGGAGTGGGACGTGGAGGATCCCATTCTGAAGCAGTTGGGTGCACGAAGGAGGCTGTGACCTTCCTGGAGTCACACCCACACTGTAGCAGGCTTCCTATGGCCCCTTGGAGTGAGGAGCTGCATTAGAGCAGCCAGTTCCTGTGGACTGTAACACAGTGGAAGGGACCCAAACTGGAGCAGTTTGTGAAGAACTGCAGCTCTTGGGAAAGACTTGCATTGGAGAAGGGTGGAGGACTGTCTCCAGTGGGAGGAACCCCACACTGGAGCAAAGGAGGAGTGTGAGGAGTCCTCCCTCTGGGGAGGAAGGAGTAGCAGAGACAATGTGTGATGGACCGACTGCAGCCCCCATTCCCTGTGCCCCTGTGCCACAGGGAATAGGAGGGATAGAACTCAGGAGCAAAGTTGAGAATGGAAAAAAGGGAAGTGTAGGATTAAGAAGGTTTAAGATCAGTTTTTTAATCTCATTATCCTCATTATTCTACTCTCATTTGACTGGTAATAAATGAAACTAATTTGTCCTAGAGACATCTGTTTTGCCTGTGACAGTAACCAGTGAGTGATCTCCCCCTGTCCTTATCTCGATCCATGAGCATTTCGTTATATTTTCCCTCCCACGTCCTTCTGAGGAGACAAGTGATAGAGTGGCTTTGCTGGGAACCCGGAGTCCAGCCAGGGTCAACCCTTCACAGAGCTGATTGCCAGGGAAGCTGTGGTGGGATATTCCTTCTGGCTACAAGTGAGGTCAGCTGTTTAATCAGCTAGTCCTTAATTAGCTTCATCTTTTGAAGCAGTCGCATGAAAATGGGCAAAACAATTTCAGAAATTACTGTACAGTAAAAATAACAAGACATATTTTAACATTTCTTCTTATAACATTGCAACTATCATTTTGTTACGACATATGGTGATAACATTATCCTAACTGTGTGTTATTATGCTTAGAGTCTATCTGGCTTTGTGGAGAATGGAAAAAATGAACAGCAGCTGCCTTCCCTTATTAAAAGAGCCATTTCTTCATCAGAACAAAAACACCAAAGTTGCAGTTTTTAATCCATAATCCATAATCCATAATCCATAATCCATAATCCATAATCCATAATCCATAATCCATAATCCATTGAATCACTTATCTCTGTACAAATATTGGGGTTTACCTCGTGAAATACAGAATATATCTTTTTCTTGAAAAAATGTTTCACTTAAATCTTCCTCGTAATGACATCAGGATTACTATTGTCATCAAAGAGTAACTATGAAGGCACCTCTTATGTCTGTCAGGACTCTTGGTGTTGAAATACATTAATTACCTGGTTTGCAGGTGTTTCAGATCTAACACAAATACCCAGCAGTGTGATGCTGCTTTTAAGCTATTAACATGAAACACATCACCCTTCTTTGCATATGTATTGTCTACATGCATTGATAAGGGCTTTCCTAACTCATACATCCAAGACTCCAAACAGCCTTACAAGTGGTTAGAAAACAAAAATCCAAAAATCTATTTCCATGTGCGTGGATTGCACAAAATGCTTGGAAAACAACAAATATCATAGTACAGTTATTTATTATTTTAACTTCCATGCTGGCCACACTTTAGTAGTCGGCATGTGAGAAGGTTAGAAAGTAGAAAAGCTGTGTCTTCTTTCCCAGGGTACGAAGTTCCCGGCAGCCATTTAAATCCATTCCCATTCTTGTCGCCATGCCCCAATGCAATCAGTCTCTACACAGCGTGCAGGATGAAGCAGTTTTAGTCAACATGCTGCTGGCTGTTCTGGCATGGTTAGACATATTATTTAGGCTGCAGGACATATTACTGTAGCAGCAGGCAGTTAGCATCCGCTTGCATCTGTGGAGTCTTTTCATAAATAAATGCTAAGTAAAACTCTGCATCAACCTCTATTTTAAACAGGGAACTTTTCTATTAAAATAAATGTTAGGAGTAATTTCTCTCCCTCTCTTTTTCTCTTCCTATACATACACACTGTGAGCTAGGAAATGCAGATGGGCGAGGGCCATAAATTTTAAACAAGTATTTGTCAGAGGCTAAAGACAGCCCATTTTGTGCTGCAAATGTGACAGAGAACTGGAGTGCTTCATTATGATGGGAAGACCTTTCTATCTTGGTGCAGTTCATGCTTTTAAAATTGCAGTTTAGCGGTAAGATTCAGTGTCTGCTTTCTGATTTTTCAAATGAAAGACATAAACTAAAATTGAAATTTCTCAGTGAAGGACTTAAAAGTGGAGCAGGTATGGCAACTGCAAGCAGCTGTTTTGAAGTGTCCTCAGAAGAAAGGGTGTTTTCCCTTCAAACGTTTATAATGTGAATCCACGGAGATAAGCGTTCAGAGGAGTGAGCTTCAGAGCATTTTCACATGGACCACGGTGTGTATACACACTCACCAAGCACTGTACATACAAAGCCAGAAGTATTTTGTTTCACTGAAATGGAGGGTCAAACTCACGTAGGCATGGCACTGAAAAATGTGCAGCTACATATTCTAATGCTAACAACCAGAGAATACCTAGCCTGAAGGCAGGGTCAGGCAGCAATGAAAGGGAGAAGTCAAGGTCAGATTAAATGGAATGAACAGTACCATAAGAACTGAAAGGAAGGCTTGTTGGATGAATTCTCCAGACAACAGAAGGGCTCTGGAAAGGGTCCTAAAAAAGTAATGATTTACTGAGAAAGATTGAGAAATCCATCAGGTGCCTGTTGAACGGAGGGTGCATTATTTCTGCTCTTCTGCACTGAAAGTTTGCTGATGAGCTCTCACAATATTTTAAGACTCATAAAACCAGATACTTGCAAGTGAGAAAATAAGTGAGCTCTGGGATGAGCACTAGAGGATGAGAAAAAGTCTGTAGCTTATTTCATGTACAAAGGGCAAGCATATTTTGAGGTTCTTCTCATGAAGTGTATCCTCACAAGACTACCTACCCATAACCAAAGATTAAAGTTTGCCCTGTGCCCTGAAAAAATATCTTATAGTCCCAGGAATTGCAAAGAGAACAATAACTTCACTAGTACTAAAGACTGGATATCTGTGTAAATAAACGTCATGTTAAATAGCATTAGTTTCTAGTTGGTATAAGTCTTATTTACTTGGCATTCCCCGGGGACAAGCAAGAACAATGTCAAATTTGTTTTCCTGACAATCTTTCTTTTGTGGTTTTAGTCATATTGTAAAAAGTTGTTGTATTGTTTTGTAACATATTATAATAAAGCATAAACAAAATAGATTCTTACAGAACACGCTATTCAGTCTATTCAGAATCTGAAAATTGTAACATACTTTTCTAGGAGCTAGTGTATCACTAAATCCTCTCATATTTGCTTTTGGCACTACATGTTTATCGTTGCTTATCGAAGCCCTGGGTTATTTACATATAAAATATTATTTGGGATTTTCAAGGGACATTGATCTTCCCTGTAACTGGAGGGTTTTAATAACGAATTAATGCTGCCCTCTGCAGTTATTTTGGAGTCAGAACCTCTTTCTACTGCTCTTACAGCGGTGGTAATGCTGTGGTTACCACAGTGGTCTAAGGGTTTAAGGAAAGCATTTCTTAAATTAACGTATTGTACTTGAAAAAAACCCCAATCATCTATGAGGTTTAGGGATGAGGAAACATTTCTTTTGAGGCTAGGAGAAAGGTTGTGGTGCTGAAAGCTCCTGTGTATGACTAAAATTAATTCCAGATACCATCACTCCCTACAAACTTTTCCCACCCAATTAGCTGAAAGAAAACACAGATCAGGTACTGAGTAAATGCGTAAGGACACCCAGCTCTGCTGTGCAGCTTTCTGAGAGAGTCCCGATGCCATCCAAATATTTTGTCTAAAATCATAGAACCATAGAATATCTTGAGTGGGAAGGGACCCAAAAGAATCACTGAGTATGAAGAGTGACTCAGACGTGGAAGACTGAACACTTCTTGTAGAAAAAGAATGATAAAATTTAGGGGGAGACAGTAAACTTCCAGGTCATTTTACAAGGAAGAAGCATGCTTTGCAAAGTGGAAGAAGAAATAGCAAAAGCAGCCATTTTGATGTTGATGCCACCGCAGGAGCAGGTACTGCTCCTGTGCCAGTAATTTAGATCTGCAACTTTGTAGAAATATGGATTTATAACCATAAATCTGCTGATGTAGATTAAATCTTACACAGTATTTGAAGCAGAAATCATGTTTTCAGATGGGCTACTAGGATGTGGTGCTATGAAGACATTTTTGGACCCCACATTTCCTCATTATTAAGGAATGAGCAAGACTTGAAACATTATGTAGAATTGCTGGAATTTCTCAGACTTCAAAGTCCATGAGCACTAAAAGTAGGATTTAGCAGGTTTTATTTGAAGTTTAAGAATATTGCTGGAGTTGTACCAAGCATATCAACAGCTCCTTGGCTGTCATAACAATTATACTCTGAACTCTATAGCTTTCTCTTTTTAACTTCTTTGAAATGAAAACCCATTTATTTATGAAAAACAAGATTGCAAATAAAATTAGTGCACTGCACATTTTTTATATCTAAACATCTGCAACTGGGTGAGTTGTAGTCACAACTTTTGGATAGCTGGCATTGTCAGTACCCATGAGACAACAGGAAAGCCCCAGGGATGGACAACTGTAAGGACTTGCACCCCAAATATGTCTCAGAAGCCAGTGGTTCGTTTTACCTGCTGGAAGGTAGATTCATGTCAGGACCCTTAGTAAAGTGCTGCCACCCTATTGATGTTGCATACAAAAATAGGAGGTAGAAATGCAGAATCATCACTGACTTAGTGTTAATTCTTCATACAGGTGGTTGGTAATTTGAGGGTTGTAAAGACAGTGATATCAATAACATCTTTTGGGTATAACACAACAGTTTTCACATATGCATTTACATTTTGCTTATCTTTTGACTATGGGTCATTCTTTCTAGTTGTGGCAGACTGAATTTTATTTCAGCTCCACTTAGTCAGGGATGTTTTCAATTCCGGGTTGTTTTGGGTTTTTTCCGGTTTGATATTGCTTACCATGAAAAATTAAAATATTGCTTACCAGCTGAGTAAGATTGACCTTTGATTTGCCAGCCAAGTTGTCAGTGAAAATACTGAAAAATACCACCCAGTAACCTGAAATTTCTTCCTTTACTTATCCTAGTGTTCCCTAGCCCATAGTGCACCCATCACATTCCAAAGTGCTTAAGTCTGACTAAGAAGACACCAAAGAACCTTTGCTCATACTGGTACATGCATTTAAACAACAAAACTGTTCACTTGTCGTTTGAAATCGCTGTTGTACCAGGAGCTTGTTGTATTTTATACTATTTTAAGTCTGTCTCTCTAATGACTTAGCTTGCATCAATTAAGGGGAGAGTATTAGCACTGCACACTTTGTTGAAACACCCAGACACAGAGAAACTTCTCAAAGGTTTGAATCCATAGTTGCAACTGCAGGCAAAAACTGTTGCATGATAAAAAACAGTTAGGGGGGGAAAGGAAAATAAAAGATAACAACAATGTGTGTGTCTGAGAATTCTGGTCACAACTCCAGGATTCCCATTTGTGTAACTTGCAAGCTAGAAGATAGTCAGAAGGAGCAAAGCTGATAAGAAAGAAAGACTGCTGTGAGCTTTGATGGATACCAGGCTCACGGAGTATCCAGCTCCCACCATTTTCCTGTGTTTTGATCAACACTGCTCTGTAACTGATCCAACCTGAAACTGCAGCATCACTCCTGTAATTCACACAAGTACACTCTGAAACAGAAGCTTGTAAGCAGACTCATTAAATCAAAGGCACGGTGTCAAATACAAAGCACTTGTCATTCTTTTCAGGTCTTCCCCTGGCTCTGTTGTCACTTCACCCCCTCTGTTGTTTGTCACCATAAAATAGTTATTTCCCATCAGGCGTGACAGCTTCATCAGCTACTTGTCTTTCTATAAAAATTTGCAGAAAATGTACATCTTCCTTCTACTAATCTCCTTCACTTAAAAGAAAATTTCCAGCCTCTGTAGGCAATGTGAGCAGTGTCAGGAACCGAGGCGAAATGATTTGTGAAGACACATGTAGTCAGGTCAGGATTAGAAGGAGGGGACAATCCAGGTTTGAGGACCTGTGTGCTGATTTGCTTTCCTTTCACAACAGCACCATCCTGCAGCAGTCTCACATGGCTCACTTTGTGATGTGTTCTTTAGGGGACATTTTGCTTCCTGGTCTGGCAAATTCCAAGTATTAGCTGACTATTAATTCTTCAGTTTTTGCTTTGAGCACGTGTTATACAGATAACATAACCTCATGGGTTTCTGATAACACCAGTGAGCTTTGATGTGATTTCACCGGAAAAAAAAGCTTTGCAAGGTTTGTTGTGCTGTGCTGTGTTTTCCTTGCACCACAGATGCGATGCTGAGAAAATTGAACGCCACAGGTGGCATTAAACTATCAAAATAGGAGCAGCTGCCTAATGTTATTAATTATCCCTTTCCCTTGTCCTAGCTACTATTTGATAACTTGCCTTGACTGAAGTCCCAGACAATCCCCCTTTTCCCTCACCGCTAAATCTGCTTTGCTGCTTTAATTGTGTAGGGAGAATATAGACTCTATGAATCAGCCCTACTTCATTTTCTTGAGTGTAATGAAAGAAAAAATAAAAATTAAGTGGCTGGAGAGAAATATTTACCTGCAACAATTTAGCATGCACTGGGAAAATACTTTTCAGACAGGGAGTATTGAAACAATTTTGAAGGACATACATCAAAGAGTTTCAGACACATTTGTGTGTACTTCTTTTAATAAAAATCTTCTCCTGGTAAAAATGTCCATGCTCTAGTGGTTTGGAGAAGCTGTTGAGCAGAAAATTTCAATCCCTTTGGATACGTGCCATGGCTTCCTGCAAAATTTTTGATTTATTGCTATAAATATGTACATACAGCATAACAAGAAAGAAGCATTCCCTTGGCTCATTCTTTTTTATGAAAAAGCAAAATACGGCAATTTTTAAGCCCAATAAGAATGAAATTTCAAAAAGCTGCATGTGTTTGTATATCAGAAAATAAGTTTAAATTCAACGCTTATCACTTCATTATCTTAGTTGAGGGCTACTCTGCAAGGTAAAAGAAAACATCCAAGACAACACGGGACAACATGGACTTTCATATTAGGTTTTTTCACCTCTAAGTTAACTACAGATTTCCAAAAGTGAAAGGGGAAAAGATTTTTTTCTAACTTTTTGTAATATTATCGTTAATGTGTTTTACATGGATTATGTTTTGTCATTCATCACTAATGCCAGTTCTTTTAAGGGAGAGAATAGAGTGCTAGGAAGGAAATAACTTGAGTATTTATTGTTCCTCATCCCCAGTATGGATTTTAGGATTCAGTTATCTCAGAAAATCCCTCGGAGGTATTATAGAAAGAGAGCATAAGCGTAAAATGAGCAACAACCAACATGAACCAACGTGGATGTGAGATTAGTTTGCCATGGGAGTTTCACAAAGCCTGCATCTGTCCTCCCCTAGCGCCATGAGCCAAGGTTCTACAAGTGCAACCATTCAACCAAACTGCCACACCTACCAAGCACAGCTCTGGGTTCTTGTAGACACACTTGAAAAGTTTGATTTCATGGGAACTAACCTAATTGATTATAGTAAACACCATAAATATCTATAAGTTCTCTCCAAGCAGGTATCAAAACCACTCACTTTGGTTTTAGTTATGACTGTTCCACGGCATTGGTGTTCAGGAAGTGATGTGGTATTTGGTGGACTCTACATGTCAGCCACAGTGTGCCCTCCAGCTTGCTGCTGCTGGACACACCTCGCTTCCACGATGTGCCTCTCTGTCCAGTTATCCTTGTGCTGTGCTCGTATTAGTGTGGGGGTCTTCACCCTCAAACCCTAAACTCCTGCTCTGGAGGAAGAACTAAGGATCCTCACATTTCTTTACTGACCAGGCTGGTGCATTCTTGACTGTATCTGAATTTTCAATAAAAAGAATAAGACCTAGGTGTTTAACAGAGAATGCTAGCAGTTCTAGGTGTTGCATGTTGGTTAAAAACAGCTGAGAATTTTTCTATTCTTCTGATTATGCAACTAGATTCAAATGTAGATGTTGTCTAATAATTCCCAGTGGGTTTCAGAATTACCTCTTCTGCACTTTCCCATAAGCAATTTATTTCAGAGAAAAAGGAAATTGCATGGGAGTCATATCAAATGCATCTATCTACTAGACTTGCTTCAGTATATCAGTTTTTCTTGGTCTGGGGAACTGAAGGCAGTACTTCAGAGGGGACCTCAAATGCCTAACAGAGGGGAAAAACCACTTCCCTGCTTGGGAGGTGATAGCAGGGGATAGCAGTGAGCTAGCAAGCAATGAGGGCCATGCTTATGCTCACACATCCCAGGATGTAGCTGCCTTTCATTGCTGCAAGGGCACACTCGGCTCATGCTCAACTTGCTGTCAACCAGGACCTCTACCACGAAGCTGCTTTCCAGCCAACTGCCCCCAGCCTGTTCTCTTGCATGGGACTGGCCTATTCCAGATTCAGGACCTTGCATTTGGAGATTTCTTATGACATTTATCTCTTATTGCATCAGCCTTACTCTCCTGACTGTCTGCTGCTACCTTCAATTTGATAGCTCTGAGGTTGTGCTACATCCCATTGTCCAGGCCCTTCATAAAGATGCCCAAATCTTTAGATTTAGATCTGTTGCCAGTATTAACCCATGAGAGATATCACTAGGGGCTGCCTGCTAATAAGAATTCATGCTACAGGATACCGCCCTTGGAGTCTGGCAAGCAAGCTGATTTTCCATCCACCTACGAGCTTACAATTTGGTTGTAAACTTCTTGTGTGAAACTATAAAAAATCTTCATAGGGTCGAGGTTAGAAAAAGCCACTCCTGTCCTCTAGTCACCAGAACCTGTCCCTGCCTCACAGAAGATCATCAGTTTGGTCAGATCAAACTTGCCTTTAGTTAAGGAATTTAGGATGTTCCCAATCACTTTCATTTTCTTCTTGTTCATGCCCTCCAGGAAGATTTTCTCTATAACTTTCCTGGTGACCAGAACCCCTTGTGTAGCTCCCTGCATCCTCGCAAAAGGACAGAGTCCTTTTCCTGCTCATAAGGAATAAAGGAAACTTCAGCAGTTATTCACCCATTACACCACCAACAAACACATCAGGAACGAGGCTCTGAGCAGCCTGGTCTAGTAAAGGCGTCCCTGCCCATGGCAGGACCACTGGAATTAGATGATTTTTAAGGTCTTGTGCTGCTGTAGAGCCTTCATTAGTTGCTCTAAATGTATGAGTAAATGCTTAATTCTGTTTCCTAGCTGTTGTCTTCTTGTTCTCTTTTTTTTTTCTTTAGCGGCTTTGTCATAGAACACAATGCCTTTCCTGTCCCTGAAACTGCCACCTTACATATGCAGCAGCTCTTCCTGCCAGAACCACAGGGCCACACTCAGTTACATCAGTGGTGGTTTCAAATCCAGCTTAAGCCAGCCACCATCAGCTTCTGGCCCTGAAGCACTTGAATTTTTCCTTTCTTTAAAAACGGTGACTAATGAAGTAAATTATGGCTTGTCAGATGCACAGGGTGTAAAGTCATCTCTCACCAGATAATCCTCATCTTATGGTAATAGTTTAGGGACCTGAAACTGTTAGAGTTTTGAAACTGGACTGATCTTTCTCCTCATGACTTTGCACAAGTCTCTAATGCCTTATACCCTCCTTATTGCATTTCAGTGCTGTGGGAGGCATTGAAGAGGATTTGGAGAGGGAAATTGGGCCTTTCAGTCATTTTTCCAAAAATAATGAAGATGTATTCAGCTCCAGGCAGCTGAAGTTACAGGGGAAGGATTCAAAATTATTCTGAACACATTTTCCTTTTTCTTTCAGAAACGAGGTCAAGAGAGATTATTGATTGATTAAATCATTCTTTGCTCATCCTTGAAGTAGCCTCAGGTCATCGTGACAGGAACACAAGTGAGTTCAGAGAACAGAGAAAGAGGAGAAGAAACAAGAAGAGACGAGAAAACCTTGCTAAGATTTCACCATGGTAATTTCACAATTGCTGCTTTACAATTCATCTATTGTCCCCAAAATAACTTCCATGTATTCTGCAGTTCACACAGCAAGCAGGGCAAAAATGTGTTAGCCACAATGGAATGAATTGCTGGCTCCTAGGTCAAAAGAAATAGGAACTACAGACTCTGAAAGAGTTCCTTCTTGGGAAGGAACTGATCTTCAGGGATACCAGAGATGGTATTAAAGCAATATATTACATCTAATCAAGTAAGATCCAAATGTTCTAATCAAACTCAAGTCTTTTCTGTGTTAACTGCTGAGAAAATGCAAAGAGGCAAGGCATAGTCTTGGTGGAACACACACAGGCAGCCCTTGTAGGGGTTTTGATGCACCAGAGAGAGAATTGTGAGCTAGGTAATGCACATGCAACTCTCAGAAACTTCTGCACTAAGCAAGAGACCATAAATGCAACAGGCAGTGTTGTTGGAAACAATCCCTCCACGTTCTCGTGCTCCCTCTGATGGCATTTGTAGTCACACTAAACCTCATGCCTTACCAGTGATCTCCAAAATATGATGCTGCTGCCTACAGACATTTACAGATATCATCTTTTGCAGTTACCACCTGGCATCAGGTTCTGAAGATTTATATCTTCATTTTCAGCTGCAACTACAGTGTAATGCACTTCTCTTTTTTCAAAAAGAGGACCTAACTCTTTTATTGTGTTATGGTTTGACTTTATGGAGTCTAAGAGAATGCTAAATACAAGATTTCTGATGAAATGGAGAATTAGAAACACAAACATGAAAATAAAAAAGCTTTTCTTTGTACCTCAGTTTATGCATCAGCAGGCATAGATAATATTTGCTCCAAAGTTTAAGTTTTCTGATTGTTCAGGGCTGCAATTAAACCCGTTTTAACTATAGTTAACTTAATAATGCCTTTCTGCTCTCCAGCCTAAGACAGAACAAACATCAAAATTTCCCTAGAGTGGAGTACTAGATGCATAGAATTGCATGTCTTTTTATGTGAACTTAACTAAGGCATTTTAACACAAATGGGTTTTGGTTTTTTCATTTTAGGTTTTTTTTAGAATTTTTTTTTTTTATTGCAAATTCTGAATAGGTGCTAAAAAAATTCACACACAAACTGTATATTAACACTGAAGTAATGGTAAGGAATATTTACTCCTTAAGTCGTAAAATAGAGAAAGACAGCCGGAAACAATCTGTATGGAGAAAAAACAGTTGCTATATATCCATAAGATACTGTGGGACTACTGCCATCTTCTGGAACATGAAACAAAGGCCCAGAAACATTAAGTGAAATACTGTGAACCAGCAAGGTTTAGAATAAACGAAAATTCTTCAGGGATGACTCATTTGCCTATTGTCTTTTTTCAGTTCTTCACCACTTTCATATTTGACTTCTAAAAATCAGGTCAATATCATTTTATAAGCAATATTATACTCTTTTACAGCAATTTTACAGCAATATTATACTCTTTTAATTTAAGTTGTGAGGAATAGAGACATAAGCATTTGTTTTACTCTACTTCTGAGAAGTTTCACAGAAAGATCACAGGGAAATAGTGTAACTTTTTTCATTTATATAATACTGATTGACATTCTTGTCATGGTTTACTATTAGGTGGGGAAATACAACAATTAAGGCTTACTGTAGCCCTAACAGTAATTTTATACTAACTTATAATTCAGTAGATCTGTTTGTGTGATGCATTTTGTGGTAACCTTTTTGCACATTTCAGGCTTTTTGTGCTTTGGGAAGGACACAAAACACTGAGAGAGTTGGATTCATCACATAACATCAGACTTCCCAGAGACAGGTTAGATTTTAGGATCACTGGAAACAAAAAATTTATAATAAATAAACAATAAATTAAAGTGGAGAATAATTAATTAATTAGTTAGTGAGTTAATAAATAAGACTCTATGTTCTCCCTGACTGGTATAACACTCCCTTTCCATAAAAACAGCAACTCCCACTCAATATCTTGAATAGTCACCTGCTAGATGAGACTATTGAATGCATACACCTGATTCGAAGGAATGCATCACTCCTCTCTAAACTCTGAATTATTACCCTGTGGCATAACTAATCTTGGGGTGTTTTCATTTGTTTTACCAGTTTCTCCCAATCCCTAAATTATTTTGTGTTGGATGTCTTCCAGCTCATGTGGTCTCTCTCTCTCTCTCTCGGACCCCTGGCTCCATTTTTGCCTCGGCTACCTTGAGAGACAAACCACAGTTGGAAGAATTTTTCCCTCAGGGTCCCAAAGATCCCAGAGAGGTCGTGAATCTTTTCCTTTAGAGAGAGCAGGTGCCCGCTGATGGCAAAAGGAAAGAGTCTGCCCTTGATTTGGGGGGGAACTAGGGTTTTATTCTGTGGTCCTGCCCCCACAAGGTCCAGAGCTCTGTCCTGGTCCCTGTCCCCCAAGCCAAGAGAGATTTTCCATGTGCTTTCCTAGCTTTTATCCCTGGGGAAGAGGCTATAGGCAGGGACAAGCCAATACCCAATCAGGGATAAGGTGGGAGTGGAACAGAGTTGGGTTACATTCCAGTGTGGGAGAATGGAAGGGGAAAAGGAGCAGGGACAAATTTCAGGATGATACATTTTCCAGGGGAACAGGGGAGTACAGAAGAAACCATTACAAAACCCAATATAAAAATGAAATACAATAGAAACCCAAATAATGCACAACAAGAAGCCCAGAATTACAACTGACTCCTGTCTGGTTTTCCACAGAAAAATGCAATCAAAAAGCCACAAAACATTACCTGTTTGAGACCTCTGCCCACTGGGGTTGTGTGGCAGGAGCAAAACTGCTCAGCTGTCTATCCACAGCTCAGCGAGCCATAAGAGATCTCAGGTGGCCTTTGGGACGGGGCTGCCAAACGCTGTCGTGTGAGTTCTGCAACACTTGGCGCCCTGCCTCGGGTTTATCTTGGCTGGTAATACCACCCATCAGTCCTGTTCCTCCCAAGGCTGGCAGCTTCAGAAAGAAACTGCTTTACCTCTGCCCACTCAGTGCCTCTCACCCATTAATGACAATTTTATGCTCTTGGCACAGCTAGGAGCACCAGCCTGCTGGCTCAGCAGAAATAAACCCATGCCATAAAAAAGCCCTCCAGGCTCAGGTGAGACAGCGGAGGAAAGATGCTGCAGTCTTCAGGTAATCTGGGGATGAGTTCATGATAAATGGCAAGTGAAATACACCACTCTTAAATAACAACTTAAAAAAAATATATTGGCCAAGACCTGTGCAACATTTAACTGTTACCAAGATCCCATTCTGTGAAAAGTCTTTATAGGATTCTTCATTTTATCATGCTGCCCAAAATAAGATACAACCAGGTAATTCTGAGTGAGGGAGTTTATTAGTTTCCTAATACTGTTTTTAAGATGTGAAACTCATTTTTCAAAATTTTCTGTGGTTATATTATTCTTGATGAGAAGAATTTAAGTGTTTATTTACTATGCAAATCTAGAAGAAAATGAGATCTGTGTTCCATCTTTTGGCACCTGACTGAGTAAAAATTTGTATAATTTTATAATACTGAATTTATATTACTTGCTCCATTTTTAGCTGTGTTGAGTTGGAGTGTTTTAACATGAGAACCTTGGCAAAAGAGGAAAGAAATGTTTTCATCAGTTTTTATCCCAAGTACTGATTTTGCTTGTAGTGAACAGTATTTTGCAGAGCATAGGTTGCATTAAACTACGGAGACAATCTGTCATCTGTCAGTAAGTGTTATCCAAGTTACGTTGCGTCCCTAGGAAACACAAAATAGTACTTAAATAAGCATGACAGTGTAAATTAGTTATTGACTTGTTACCCTTGGATCTTATGCAAAACTGTTCTCTGCATTCTAGGATTAATGTTTTGAACCACTACTATGATGTTGGCACTAATGTTACTTGCAGGGAGGTGGGGGATTTATTGCTTCAGGCTTCTCTTGCCTTTGCAAAGTGAAGTTATTTCTCGTTGTGCCTCTGTTTTCAAATGGAAGCTGTGCTGTCAGATCATGTAGACATGTCCTTTGAGTTGTTTGCAGGCACAAAGTGCTCAGCACAAGTGTGCATAAAAATATACCACGTCCTGGAAAACCTTCTATGTTCCAAAAAAAAAAAATGCACATTTAGTGCACAAGTAGAGAAATGTGTGTGGTCTTCCTTCTATTCACTTTTGTATAACTGAAAAAAATACTGGAACTGGCAAGCAAAGTTCCAAATTTAATTAAAATTTACTGAATAACAAGGAGTAACCCAGGAACAGCAAATCCTCGGGTGCCACCCTTTGGTTCTCCGCTGCCCTGCAAAAGCAGTTTTGACAGGGATGATCCATGTGCTGGAGCCTGGACTGCTCTTCCAGGAGTGTTTCCCAGCTGAGACCCTCATTGTCACTAGTGGGCATCCAAGATGGGCCATGATCAGGGAACACTTCAAGGTCTTCTCCCACAAATATATATCAGGCAGTGTTCTGTAAACAGCTCCTACACTTGGTCAACTTGCTTTAAAACAAACCAAAACCAACAAAACAAAAAACAAAAACACAAACCAAAACCAAAACAAAATTAAACCTAAGCAAAGTGGCGTGGGGGGCTGGGAAATGGATACAATGGAATTTTTCGGACTTGTATATCTCTTAAGTTTCAATGCAAGGTATTTATTTAGTAAATACGAAATGTTTTAATTAAATATTACCTAAAGTTTTGGGGTTTTTAAATTTTGACAAATTCAAAATAAACCTTAATTTAACTTCACTTTGGTATTTTTTTAAGTGAAGGAAATTTTGACATCTGATTTGATACTTCTGGAGAAAAATATATTTAATGTGAGATCATATTCATAAGCCACTCAAAAATGATCAAAACATAAATGCACTGCCTGTTAGATAAGGTGGTAAAAGGTCCAGTGCACATCCACAAAGGAGCATGGAGAAACAATGGCAGCAGGAGAAGCCTGAATAATAACTTGCCCTGGCTGCTCCCAGGGCCATTGCAGAGGCCCTCTTGAAAACATTTTAAGTGCTTTGTTTAAAGCACAGATTGATTACTAGATTGGTTTAACAAATTAAATTCAGTTTCATGGCTTCCAATGAAATTGAAGCCTTGCTTCTCTTTCTGTATCAGAGTTCTGCAGGGAGCACCAGGAGATCTTTCACGTCAAGAACACATTCTTTGTTATAAGCAGATCCTGGTTGCACTCCTTTTGAATCCTGTTAATTTCAGGGAAGTTATTGGTGACTGACTCAGGCAGGATGTACTGGGACACCGCCCTTTCTTGACCTGTGCAACTGCATTCACTTGTGTGACTTGCTTGATGACTTCCAGCATCCCTCCAGTTTTGTAGAGAAGAAATCCATTGTCTTTCACTTGCCAGCAAACACCATAAAAGAAAATTACAGATAATTTCTGTAGCTGCTGAAGTCTTACCTTTACAAAATGTATAAATATTATATGCACATTCTGAAAAGTTTAAGTTTTTTATCACTAGAGTTGGGAAATGCAACTTGAGTCTTGTGCCAGAAAGGCTTTTGGCTCACAGGGAAACTCATCCTGAGCATGAACTCATAATGTTCCTTGGTACATCTGCTGGGTTGAAAGAGCTCCGTGGGATATGGTGGCATTAGGTCCTGGGAAATTCTAGTGACTGCCACTGTACACCCAAAACAGTCTGACTAGCAAAAGCCTAGCCTAGAGGTGGCAAATTTCCAGTTTTAATGTTGTCATAACTGTATGAAATAGTAGTTATGAGCATTTTAGAGTGATCACCCAGAGAAATCTGACCACCTCTTATTGAGGGTACATTTATTCATATATGGCAAAAAACAATAAATGACCCCTATTGCTGCCTTCAAAATCAAGCTGAGCCACACTGAATTTCATACAATTGCAAATACAACTAAAAGAGTAAGTCATGTTACTACTAAATGATCAGGCGCTTCATGGTCTGATTCAGAAAGGTATTTAAATCTAATTCTAAATAAAAGTGGCTGCCTTGTTCTATTGCATACTCACAAATTGTAGTAAAAAGAAGTAAATGAGGCTTAAAAATTATCCTGAAATGAAGTCACTCAGCTGTATTTATCCTCTCGAAAACGTAGCCATTTTTGCAAATAATAGAAAATTGCTCTGAAGATACGGAAGTTGCGTTACATCAATCTGCTAATTTTGAAATACCTTATTTAGAAGAATTATGCAATAACTGATGCAAGCAAATGCTTATGCGACAATATGCAGCATTTCTCCATTTAAAATATGTATATTCCTATTTACCTTTATATCTGCATGCACCACATCTTTGCTTCTGCTTACAAAGTTTGACAGTTTATGACAGGACAGAAAAGAAATTCCTTATATTTAGCAACAGAAAACTCATTTCTCATTTTTCTAGTGTCAAGCAGCTGCTACAAAATTAGCTAAACAACTATATCACAATTCTTCACCGTTGTGATTCTTTAGGTCACTCCCAAGGGTCTTCAATTTTATTATATTCAGACCTTGACACCTGGTAATTTTCAGAATCAGGAAACAGTAGGAAGCAATATATTTTTATCCATTTTTCTTCTGAGAAGCATTCTTCTTCATTTAAGAAGACAAAATATCATGTTGAAAATATTAAAAACCAGAAGCTTGACTAATAACCATAGCAAGGTCAATGCTGATTTTTTAATCAAACTTTGGAATGAAAATGTTCTGCATGACAAAGAAACTTTGCCTAACCCTGAGAGAAACCTTGCCTAACAGGGAAATTTGAATTCCTTATTCAATAGCCAAAGGAGTTTAAGAAAAAGTTATGATAAGACACCCAGGATTATTGTTCCTTGAAAAGTTCTTGCTGCTGCCAACTTCCATAGGCTATAGTGGCTAAAATGAAAAAAAGATTAGGTAATTGTCTCTCTATATAAAATGGCTATATGACTTGCACACCAGTATTACTGCTATCATCCATCATCTGCTGTTACCTTCCCAGAAAAATCAGGTATTCAGAGGAATATTTGTATTAAGAAGGTGAGAGAATGCCTTCTACAAGCATCATACATTATAACAAGTCTAAGACTATGCAGGGCAGGACTGACTGATTCAAAGCAGATTTAGAATTTTCATACTGGAATGGATTTACAAGTAAAGCTATTCTTTAAAACATTGACTCTGTATTTAGGTTTTGTTCTGATAGGAATGGGTGGGTTTCAGTCCTGAATCAAGGACGTGATTTCTTAACATGGTTTGGAGAGATTTTCTTAACCTTTCTGGATTTTCCCTGTGACTTTGAGAATCACTCATGTTGGTGTTTGCCTGTAACATGCACAGACACAGAGCTTAAACCCCACCAGTTACTAGTTTGATAGAAAAACTACACAAAAAGCTGCATGTTATTAGCAGGGTTTTTTCAAAGTTGAAATCTGGAAGAAGAAATCCAATCTGTCAGGGGCTAAGAGCATGAACTACGGAGATATTCTCCCATTGCAGTTACGATGCTGAATAACTAATTTTCATCTGTGAGATGTAATAAACCTTGTTTTCAGAGGAAATTCTAAAGAGCTGTTAGTGTATTTCAGAGACCCTTCTTTGCTGACCAATTGTGTAGTCCAATGGGAAGCTTTAAGAGTAAATATATCAGGATCTTAATGGCCATTCTGCTTGAAATGTGTAAGTGGTCATTAACGTCAGCAGAATACAGGCTAGGAGACGGCATGGCTGCAGATGAGAAGTGTAGCCATAATCACTACTTCTATGCAACATTGAATTTCAAGAGCCTTGAATGGGAAATTAGGCAGTTGAGAGGTTGCTGTTGTTTTGGGTGTCATCTCAGCAAACCCCAAGATTTATAGCAAAGCATACCTGCCCCCTTCTTCACTGTTATTCAAAAAATTCCGTAGCTGGTTAGCTGGCTGACTCAGCCGCGCAAGGACACAGCTCATGTAAATACGTATCAGAGCACTAGATGTCCTCCTCCCACAAAATTTCTTTTCATTCTCAGCTAGCAAACATTTTCTCTTTAAAAAGGACCCACAACCACGGGCAGCAGTAACAGGTTGGCAGTGCAATTTTGTGTATTCACAAATGATCTGTGTCCAGAAAGCAGACTCAGGGGAGGTCAGAGCCTTCAAGCCCAGACACTGGCTGAGAACGGGTAATGGGCTTCACCACTCCTTCCAGGCAGACTCATGCTTTACCACACCTGTCTTATCATCATTATTTTCAGCGTGTTAAAACGGTGATGGATCTCATTCTAAAGGCAAAGGCCTAAGAGTGGATTCACCTGTATGCTTGCTATGTAAATAATGAGAATTTTTTGACTGGAAAATTAGGAGCGGATCGTAAACTTCAATGTGGAAACTGAGGTTACTACAGTCAGGCACCAAAAGCTTAATGAAAGTATCAAGTTGCATCATTATACCAACAACTGAAGTTTGTATCGTCAAAATGTTGTGCAGCAGAGCCTGGTGTCTTTTCTAACTTGAGAAATTATGCAAGGTATTAGGTAGAGTGAAGGGTTTGACTTTGATATTAACTGACGATATATTTCACTTCATTGACTTGCTAGAAAAAATGCTCTTTTACTTACAGATCAAAGTTTGCTCTTAATTTTTCCTTCTATGACTATCTACTTCAAAGGATGATTGCATCTATAGCAAATATTGACTCCCTACCTTGTATAAAAGTCTGAGCTCAGGTCTGTGGGTTGTGGCCCAGGCTGAGGTTGTGGGTTTTTTCCTTAGAAAGCATGTTTTCCTTATTTACACAACTGAGACCTAAAGGGACGTTAAGATACGGGAACAAAATATTTGATTAAATTTTTGCTGCAGTCTTGCGAAGGCTTTTGATTCTTGGAAGAGTCAATTTTTTTTTTTTTTTTTTTTTTTTTTTGCAAGGATATGGATTTTTCAGTGCAGTTTTTGTTCAGATTTCAGGCTTACATAAATGGAAAACGTCGCATTTCTTTCACCCATGGCTGTCACCATTCCATTCTAAACATCAGCCAACAACTAACACTTTGGCTTGAGGCCACTGGGAAAATCCTGTTCTGCAGTTTCTGCTACCACAAGCCACAATATGATTAAATGCCAAAGACTATCTACAGGACAAGGTCAGACAAGAAGAATGACTGGGAAGAAGGTAACTCGTGGAGCAGTCAGAGAAATCAACCTGAAGAAAGGAACTGAAAAACCCTATAAACAGTAATGATGGTGTTTAATGAAACGGTCCCACTCCTAATCAAGTAGACTTTCTATTAATGCTTAATAATTGGTAAAAATGCAATCCTGTCCTCTCTCCTTTTACTTGCAGGTATCTTACACAGCAGGACCACTTTGATCGAATAGCTCCTTCTGCACCTGAACTTGCACTGCAGGAGTCATTTCACAGATAAACTGCACAAGGTCTGCCTCATTTTCACTTCGGAATACAGCAATTCAGGGTGTAATTGTCACTTCACATTGCGTACACCCACATCACAGTGCCTTTTGAGACAACTGGGGAGGAACTCAGTGACACCGAGTCCATGTTTGCTTCATTAGTGCACTTCTGTGGATATTGGTGTCCTGCTGGTAAATCTGACCTTGTGAGAAAAAACATTGTTAGAGAAAGACAAAAATAAATATTTCCATGTGGCATCTTTCCAAAAGAGACTAAAGGAGGTAACCAGTGAGAGATAAAGTACCCTTGACACCGGCACAGAGTTTGAAGGTTGTTGTCATTTTACACCTTTTACACTAAACAAAGTTAAATGGAAAAGTTGTCCTTATTGCCTGCTACTTCTACACTCTTGCCCCCATGGCCCCCCCAGTAGCTTCCCTTTCTAATTATAGTAAGTCATGTGCAAATCACGATTCAGCAATATGTTTTTTTAAGCACCTATTCTGGAGACACTTATGCTTCAGATATAAGCAACCAGCTCATGAACCACCTCACAAGTTTGTGGTTTTTTCTTATCCTAGGCACTAGAGGCAAAAAGCATAGAAGTAACTTAGGGGTGTGCCCATTTATCTGACATGTTTGCTTGTATTAAAAGCTTTAGGAACCATACAGAGATGAATTAGTACCTACAGTATCTATTTCCTAAATGGACTTGGATGGACTTGGATGGAGTTTTGTATGGGACGTAAGTTTGTTCTCTTCTCACAAACCAAGAAAGAAGAAAATTATATATGTATTGGGCACAGTGAACTACATTTATAGGTGATTATGAGGTCAACATTGCGTGTGAAAGTGAAATCAAGAGTAATCTTTAAGGACAGGAGCAGGTACTTCAGACTCTTTGACAGGTGCCTTGTGCAGAGGCTGTGACACCGACCTCCCCGTGCAGCTTCCCTGCTGCCGTGAGAAACCCGAAAAGTGGCTGCAACAGCACCAATTGATTTTGAGCTGTTGATAAAAAAGCAGGTTTTGAGTTCAGCTGGTCCTGTCATAACACATGAAGGTGCTGCAGCTCCCAAAATGCAGCACAGGGGAAGGTGACTTTGAAGTCTCACAGCATTTTGGAGGGGTGTTATCGTCCTCTCTCATGTGCAACTTCAGGTGACAGCTTTCCTTCCAGGCTGACCCGAGTGTGCTCAGAAAAAGAAATGATGCACAACAGGTACAAGGAGACAAAAGCTACGGTGACAATATGAAAGCACTTTACCAAAAAGCTCTAATTCCCCTGCCTTTTACACTGGTGTCACACCAGGTTCCCCCGAGCGTTACAGTGCATTTACACTTGGCCTAGACAAGAGCTCCAGCTGAGTCCGTAGTGGTGCCACATAATTTTGTATGTATTTACCTTCCAAATAGCCAAAGCTTGGGCTGAGAAACTGGTCAAATTACTGGATGTTACACAAGAAGTGTTTAATCAAATGTAAGTACAAAACAGGTGGTGGTCATAATTAGATGGTAGAAAATAAAAAGATAAAGCTACACTTATTTCCACTCACCCTCATTCCTTCTCTGTTTAATCACTGATTTCAAGGTAACTTTAGGTCAAGATTGTAGCAAGAGGGGTTTTGTTCATTTCTAGATAATTCTGCGATAAAAATTCTTAGGTTTTGCTTTCTGGTCAGATAAAAACTGCTATGGGCTGACACTCCTGCAGCACTGTAGGTGAAGTAAAAGCTTTTTTTTTTTTTTTTTTTTTTTTTTTTTTTTTTTTTTTGAGCTTCCAGCATCAGCAGTTTCAGGATGAGATGTTTCCTGTTCTGTTAAATAGAAGCCTGCAGTATAAAAATAGACAGTGCTATATATTGAAAGCTTAAGCAAGTTTTACAGATTTAGAAAGTTTGCTACTCATTATTAATTAAAAAGGCTGCTTCATTCTGCATAAATTAATCATAATGATGCACTTAACTGCGGGGCCTGCTGAAAATATTTATTTTGAAAAAGTGGTACCAAAATGAATCCAGAAGTGGTGCTTATAGTAACAGTTAAGGCTTTTAAACTGCTACAATTACAAGCTTTTTTCTAAAAATCTTATCACTCAGCAGGACTGTGCTACCAGTGTCTGTGCATCTGGTAACTATCGAGCAGGTTCTGAAAGGCGGGAACAGAAAAGCAGTTCTTGCTTGGAGTGTCTGGAGGGCTGACAGTATACAGTCTTCCCGTTAGACTTTCTTACCTCCAAGATTATGGCTGAGAACAAAAGTATTGATTCCACACTACTGCAAGAGAAAGTAAAAGAGTTCTTACCCAGTATCCTGCTCCTGCAAATGCTTGGATATTAGAGGATTAAATTCCTTCTAGGTCTATGCCAGTAGCGAGGCTTCTTTGATGCATTATCAGGTTGATACCTGTTGTGGTCCTAACATGCAGAATATTTTCAGGAGGAGACGCAGCGTGCTTCAGCTCTGTACCAGCAACACTGGTTTCACACAGAGCCCTAGAGAGGTGTGTGCAACTCCCTCTTTAAACCTGCAATGTCTGACTTTGTGGGTTCCCATAAATCGTTACTGCAAAGCTTCTTAAAGAGCGGTGGAGGCAGGAGGGGCTGTGTGCTCACCCCAGCGCACCGTGTTAAAGCAGAGACAGCGCACAAAGACCTACAAGCTGACCCAGGAAGCCAGAACTCATTAACTTTTACTGCATTTATGGCAAGCATCATTCTCTAAAAAAAACAGCAACCGGCCGACAAATGGTCGAGAATGAGTTCCCAGGAAACACAAAATGAACAGATGGATTTGTTTTATTCAGTGCAAAATAATACAAACAAATGAAAATATCTGTGAATATAGCATGGACTTACTATTATGATAAAATTGATGTTTTTATTTCATGAAAAGTATCCTTCCTAATGATTGTGATAATGAAGCACATGTGGCATATGTTAATCACTAGCTCAATGTTAAACTAACCATTGTTAAAACATCATCTTTACTCATAAACATTTATTAAGTCATACGTATGTTGTTTTCACTATTTAAATAACCAATAATCTGTCATTAGATGGATAGAATTTCAAGTGAAAGCAGCTCAAATCTCTAAGGTCTTCAGCTTTTGTGATATCTCCAAGGTGTTCCAAGGAGCAGACAACACTGATGACCTTCACCACATGGCAGAGACAACCTCTTATTTAGAAGAATTCAATGCTGTTTTCTTGTAGGCAGTACAATAAAAAATTATTGAATGCTTTCAGTTTATATGTTTACACTGTGCCTAATATAAACTTGTTGGTAAGTGATGTAAAAATTCTTCTTTTTCTCTCAAACCGTTTTTTCTCCAGATTCTCTGTAATGAGCATAAAGATTCTATCAAATCAAGCCAAGTGAAATTAATTATGCCTCAATCTTAGCAAAACACACATGCAAGGAAAACCACCTGCTTACTGACAGTGATTCTGGAGCTAGGAGACTTCTGCCTTTATCAGAATGAGTATTTCTCTCTATCAGTCCCCCAAGTGCCATCACTTGCTTATGGTTTTCATAAAACCAAGAGGAAGATTCTACTATCCTTGCATTAGAAGCATTTCTTTGGTTTTCATCTTAAAGTTTGGCTTGGAAATATACGTGAAGAAATATCACATTTGCTGTCAAATGTTTTTATATTCTGTGTAACTCATGGGTAGCTGGTTTAAGTAGTAAAATAGCTTTTCAGTGAAGCTCAGAGAAAGCACATTATTCTCCCATATTTTTGAATTGTCTTCCTTGAAATCCATAGATTACTCTGCATTTAATTTTTTGTTATCAACACCATAAACCAAGTGCTAACCTCAGCAATTGTGCCAAACTAGTAGTGAAGATAAATATTTTGTAACTTTTACCTGAAAAGTATAGTATTAAAGCATTTGCATGGGATTTGAAAGTACTATTCCACACAGAAATGATATTTTTTTCTGCCCCCTTGCACTGTATGTTGTATTTTATCAAGAGGAACAGAACAAATCAGTACAGGAGAAGATAAGGCCATAGCAATTCATTCTAGAGCTAGAACAACTTCTACCTCTTTGAGACAGGAATATGGGTTACAGATCCCATGATGTTTCATATCCGCAATGAGGTTAATAATTACTGACAGCTGCACCCAAATGGAAGTTGGTTCAAAGCTACTGGATTCTTTCACTTGAAATACTCCAGCCAGGGAGTTACGTTCTTTGATGGAGCATAAATTAGAGCATCGCTGCATGCCTGGAGGCTCTTTCCCAGTGATCCCACCACAGAATGGCTTTCCATTTCCAGAGGCCGCTCTGAGCTGAAGAGCACCAGATTTGTTAGTGTCCTGGCTCTGGCTGAGCCGAGCGCATTTCCCCACAGCAGCACTCCCAGAGCTCTGCTCTGCACTGGTGGCTGGAAGGTGCTGAGAACTCACCTGCGCTTTGGCTCCTGCTGAGCAGGGCTGGCACAGCACCAGCGTTGTCTCTCAACATTCCCCACTCACCACTGGGCTGGGGATGGGCAAGGCCTTGGGAAGGGACAGAGCCAGGACAGCTGACCCAAACTGACTGAAAGGGTATTCCATACCATATTAATATGGTTTGCAAATAAAACAAAGGCTGAGGGTGGGGAAAAGAGAGGGCCATTTGTTACTACAGCATTCATTTTTCAGAGCAATCACTACGAGTGCTAAAGCTCTAGTCCCTGGGAAGGAGGTAAGCACAACCTGCTGATGGGAAGTAGAGAATAAATCTCTTGTTTTCCTTTGCTTCTGTACGACTTTTACTTTATTAAATTGCCTTTGTGCTATCCCACAAGCTTCTTTCCCTCTTACTTTCTCCCCCCACCCCTTGTGCTGCTGAGAACCGGAGTGATAGAGCAGTATGGGGGGGTGCATGACATCCAGCCAAAGTCACCCATCACAATTAAAAACTGTATTCCTCAAATTGTCACTGATAATGACCTGAAAAGTCTACCCAGCTACTCTGTCTTCTCCAGTGCACCCTGGTGTCTAAATCTTTCTTACTCTCACAATTCAGTTCCAGAGACTTCACCTTTGATTCAAACTAGCTTGGCACATTGTGGATGCACAGTATCTACTAGCTAACTAATAATTATTTTTAACATTATAAACATAAAAGATGACATTCTGAATATTTTTAAATCCAAATATTAAAAACACATCATTAATTTTATTCAGGCAAATAGAATTAATTAAACCCACTGTCACTGAATTGATAAAAAAATACATTGATTTATGATAAAAAAATATTGATTTATGACTCTCTGGAAATCCACTAAAAGCATTGTACGATCCTTTGTATAACTGATTTATGTAGTCTTTCATTCAATACAATATATTAGGCACATTTTATTGACAGCTTCCAGCATAAAATAGTGCGTACTGGTGCTTTAATTCAATATTGCAGACTGCATACCCACTAAGTGCAAAAAGGGATGGTTTCTTCCTAGCAAAATAAGTCAGAAACTGATTTATAGTGATAGCATAGAGTAGTAAATATTTATATTCTAGTATTTTTACTCAAAATGCTTATTTATAAAATCAATTATTTGAAAAACATTCATTATATATAAAAAAGACATTCATAAAAAAGACGTTGTATCTGAAGTATCAGGGACTCATACAGATAATACATTTTTACTTAGAATGCTTATTTGTAAAATCAATTACAAAAAAAGACACTCATTATAAAAAAAGACACTGGATCTGAAATATTGTGGGCTCATACACATAATACATGTAATGAACATAAGTATCAAAGTTGGTGCTATCTCGTTTCTTTATCTTATTGCAGAAAATACTTTAGTACAAATATTTAGTGCAAGACTACTAAATTCTCCAACCATTTGTAAATATTTATGAAAGCTTTTTACCACATTAACTGTACCTTAAAATGATACTCACCGGTATTGTGCCCTGAACATGTTTGGGGCAGCTCTTGAGTAGTCTCAAAGCTCACCATCCAATTCTTCCTTCTTTTACCATCCACTCTTTCAAAATTTAATTAAAACATCACTCATTGCTATTAAAGAAGAAAGTCATGTGTTTATTTTAATGATAATGTAGTAACCTAGTTTTAATAATAAGCTATATAACAAATTATGAAAAATAGCAATACCCTGAGGTATTTAATCACCAAATAACATCCCACTGAGGAATAAGACATTATCTAATTGCATCTGGCAGAACTCTCATCCCAAATAACTTACAATCTCTTTGCTCCTTGGATCCATGGTCCCACTTTCTCTCTGCTTCTATTCAGTGGCATAAGTTCTGACATTTAATCTCTTTAGGACTATTAAAAAACAAAACAAATAACAACAACAACAAAAAAACCCTTCAACAATTAGAACACACACACCCCCCCAATCTGGTAGCTCTGTTTGGAGCTTATACCTAGTTTAATAACAATAAACATGAAAACTTCTCTTCCTCAGTGCCAACTTTTCTGAAGAATGCATTGTGGTTAAATAAACAGACAAATTTTTTTTTCACTAAAAGTGAAATATTAGCATATTAGGCCATGGATACCAGTGGATTCTCAACACTTTTCATTTCTGACATAGTTTTTGATGGTCATATGTTTTCAATTTGTACTTATTCAAAACCTTGCCCCTCTTTGCAGCAGAACGAAATTTGGCTTCACTGATTGCCTCAATGTTATCTGTGCTGCCCCGATTTTTCTTTCCAAAACCCACACACTGCTGGTGCTTTTTTATTTGTTCTGTGCTCAGAGAAATAAACAAAATTCAACTAAAAGGATCAGACTAACATTATTCCATGTTTTCTTGAAACTGAATGGCATATTTATTGAAAGTGACTCATTTGCTGGCAAAGCACAATACTGCTAAAGAGACGGGAACAACTTGACAGAATCATCAGGTCGCTTAGAAGTCTTTATAATATTGTCAAAATTAAGCTTGAAAAAAATATAAACATGCCTTTTCAAAAAATCTGAGTGTTTGGGGAAAAGTATTCTCATGACTAGAAAAGGTAAACTGTGTGTCTCTTCTTGCTGATACATTTCATATCTGATAAAAGAGAACCTGGTAGTAGCCTAGCTGAAAAAGGGCTGGCTATGCAAGATGGCTTCATCTAAAATATTTACAGTCATCTCACACAGGTTCTCAAGGGCAGTATCAATCTCATTACCATTAAACTGACTGAACAATTCCTTAGGGATTAAAGATTTTCTTTCCTTAGAAAACTGTGGTGGGAGAGAACAAAATATAAAATACAGTGTTTCATTCTCTTTTCCCTTCCCTGAGAAGAATGAATAAGAAAAATTCCCCAGACGTGACTTTCAGATATTTTGTGATGTATGTGTGCCACATGAAACCAAACATGTTTTCTCACTTCTGCAATTTTTAAATAATATATTCATGTTTCTGCTCTGGACAGCACTGCTGAGATTTGGACATATTTTCTGCCTTCCAGTTACTCCTCCAGCTGCCATAAAATGTACTTTTATCTAATCTGAAGACAGTATAATTGCAATTTCAGAAGACGTATAATCTGCATAACCAGTTTTGTAGTAGCTCACCGATAGATTTTTGAGTGAGAGTGAAAATATTGTGATTGTTTTTATGATTGGGCTAGGGGATTCGATAATGTAATTTATGTCATCATTGCATGAAGAAGTGATTTGTTTTCTCCTTCTTTAGGATATACAAGTAGTAACATTTTTAAAATATGAAAACCTTTTCTTCCAAGAACCATGCACAAACCAAGCCAAAATTGCTATCTTTTGTATACAGATCCTCACCTCACACACACTAAGGTGAAGTTATATGAATCAAAGAAAAATGAAAAGAAGTAAAATATCACCATTCAGCAGGTCTAACGTGGAGAAAAATATAAGATCTTTATGTCTTAGATGTGGTTTGCCATACACACAGGCTGCTATCTGGAAGCTAACAGCTTGTAGAGACTCTTCATTTTCCCTTCACAGCTAGCTTTGCTTTTGGTAAAATAAATTCAGAAACAAATTTTGGAAGTGCATTGTGCCCAGAACCATTATAGGATCAGGAATTCAAAACACCTCTAACTGACCAACATATACATTTGACACTGGTCTGGTGCAATGAAGATTACCTGATGAAGATCACAGTATGTCTTGGGTTGCAATATGTAACCAAAAATGCGTATTCTATTTTCCATCTGTTGAAACTGGTTTGGGAGATGTTTTCTTTATCTCTTGTATAATCCATAACTCTGTGGGGGGGGGGCAGATGTCTTCTGTTAATAGGCCAGATGTTAAAACCAGGTGGGGCAGTGTTCTTTATCTCTTCCACACCCATCCTCCCACCAGGGGAATATCTTCTGTTAATGGGCCATTAAGGCTCACCACATGACTGATACAATTACATCACCCCATTGTGAGATGCTGCGCCCACTTGGAGGAGCTAAGCATTTCTACCTGGATAAAACCTGCAATTCAGAACTCCAAGGCAGCCTGTTTTCCACTGGATTCTAGAGGAAGACTGGACCCATCTCGCCAACACTGGACCCCTCTACAGGATCATCTCTACTCCAACAGAACCACACCTATTACTCCAGGAAGATTTATTTGGACTGCTTCCAACATCTTGACCAACAGGGTATCGGGTCGTAGTCTGACTCTGTCAGGGTTTCTAGGATTGTTTTATTGTTTGTTTGCTTGCTTTTAGGTTGTTTTCTTTTTGTTTTGTTTGTTTGTTTGTTTCTGTACTACTACATTTGTATTTTTTAATAGTCCTATTAAAAATCTGTTATTACTATTCCCATATCTTTTCCTGAAATCCTTTAATTGCAAAACTATAATAATTTAGACGGAAGGGGTTTACATTCTCCATTCCAAGGGAACCATCCAGCTTTCTCTGGCAGACACCAGTCTCTCCAAACCAAGACACACTATGACAGTTTTTCCTTTGCATTGGCTGCTGAACTGTTAGGAACTGTTTCCTGTGGCCAGCTCCTTTCTGCCAGTGATGCAGGTAATACTAATTCCACAGACAAATCAAAGCTACATTTTGTCTCCATTTCCATCTGAAATATGAGTTGGTCTGTTGGACACTAGGCAGTCATTATGACTTATGAGTTGCTATTCATTTTCCTTTATTGATGTGTAAGAGTTGAAGCATAAAGTGATCCTCAAGTGTAGTTAAAGTGAGGCAACAGTTGCCATTGTGACCATGACTACAGCAGCACCACAACTACGTAAAACAGGGTTTCATTAATCTTTGAACCAGCATACAGTAGAAAGTATCCTTAAAATGGAACTCTTGTAGTTAAAGAAATGCATTGATTTGTCTCAATGGGGGCTAATGGCATAGGGACAAAAGCTGTCCTTAGCAAACAGCAACAGAACAGTAAAGTCTTTCTTACTCATTTGCACTCAAGGGCTTTTCCCTACAACATGTCTTGGAAAAAATTTGCCAAATGGTCTTTCCTACATGCTTTTTAGTATTTTTCTTACCGAATTATTACTAACAGAATGAACATAACAAAGTGCTGCCATCCACAGCAAGAGGAAAGCCAAGGAACTAGATTTATTTGTAAAATGGTAAAGGGCAATTGATGGTGTGGATAAGTACTTTTTATGTACATTTATTAATTCATAAACTACAGTATATCTCATCTCATCCTTCAACAACAGCTGATGTCTCCATTTTCCTCTGGAAACCCCTGAAGGTTCCATTATAAGAAACATAAATAATATGTTTTAATGAGATCTGGATTGATTATGTTGGGACAGTTGACATTTTCATCCATCATTCTAAATGTTGTTTAATGATGGATTACCGGCCCGCAATTCCTCTGATATGAAATTAAATAAAACAGCAGGCTGTTTCAGCAGACTAGTCCAAGGAGATGACAATAAATCTGCTCAATTATCGTATCAACAATCTGGTTTTCACTAATAAGGATATTATTATTTCGTTTAGACCTGTTCAGGCATCATAGATTATTTTATTTCAGTCAGTCAAAGGGAGCAAGTGCAGTATTTTATTCTCAGAGTTGCAAAGAACTAAGCTTTGAGAGAGAACAGTACATGCAGCTCAGCAGGCTCCAAGCAGAGAGAAGAAAGCTACCAATCCCCTTTCAAACCAAAAATATATCGTGAAAGAACATTTTGTTTTCAACCTAGTTAACTAATCTGAAAAGCCTCCACCAAAAGAGTCTGTCTGAGAAGCTGATCTGTTGAAAACAGTTATTGGATCCTCTGTGATTTGTGCTTCACCTTGGTTCTGTTGTATATTTATAATTAAGATCATTCAGACTGTATTTTGGCCTGAAAAATTGGACTGCAAATAACTGCAACAAAAAGAATCCCTCTTCTTTCCTTGTTCCGTGCTCATAAAGCAGAAAGCATGAAAAGTTTTTTAACAGAAGCCTAACACAGAGAGTTTTCTTTGCCAGTCAGTCCTAATAAACTCCCTCTCCTAGCAATCTAATCAAAAATGTTACATTTCACTCAGCGCCCACGTTCTCGGAATGTTTTGTAATGGCAGGTAATACTACAAGATGGAGCATGTCCAGTACCCAGCAAAGCCACACAGACATGGGGAAACTTTTAATAGCTGAGTACATTTCAAACTTCTATCCCAGACTGCAAATATGAGGAGCAGGTGGTCAATGGAAAACACATCACACATATGTGAAGGTTGTTTTACGAGTTAATTTTCTGCAGAATAAGGAAATATTAAATACTGGTTCCTCCACTCTCTAAACACCAGAAAGGTGACAGCCTTGCAGTGGTAAGCTATAACCTGTTCCTTGCAGAAGGGAATTTTTCCAACTCTGCTCCAAAACCTGCTTACCAAGTTTTCATAGACCTGACTCTTTTCTTCTGCTTATGGGCATCCCTAGATGTCAATAAAATAGGATTTTCCTCAGAAGAAAAAGCAACAACACAAAATCATTTAGACTCTAGTTGTGAAATCTCTGTACTGAAGTTGCGGGGGTTAGATGAAGAGATGTGTGGAGCGTAGAATTTATTTCTTCCTTAGTGCTACCACTAGGAGCCAGTGAAGAAGTGAAAGCTGCTGAGATGTAATGGAATTTTTGCTTCAGTAAAAAATTTTCTCCCTGGCTCTTTCCTGGCTCATGGCTGATCAGAAAAGCTTTGATATGATAGACCAAAACAAGGACATGGTACAGTCCATTACGGTGTCATCATGAAAGGATAACCACAAACTTCTCTGCAGCGCTGGACTAATTCAGCTTCAAGGAAAAATGGGAGTGATTCTCATTACTAGTCAAAAAGGAAAAGAGAAATGTCATCTCTTCAGTACAAAACTGGTTTGCCTTGCCTTTTTATTTCCCCTCTGATTCCCACCTTGCCAATTTTTTTTAACAGTAGGCTGTATGACTTTTCCTGAAGATGGCCAAATCTCCCTTGGTTCAAGAACTGTAAAGAGAGAATATTAATCTCTGAACTGTAACTCTGAAATTGTCTGACAGCATTTAAAGTATTTTTAATGCTCTGTTGTTATGCCAATTTTCCTCAGTTTCTGTGATTTCCATGTTTAGGCCACAGCTAGGGAGGCTGAAATCTGCTTATTTGAAGTAAAAATAATTGTTCTAATAATAACACACACACACAAAAAAAAAATCAATGAGAGCGTTGTATATTTTTTGAAGTTGACCGAGACTGGTTGGTTTTGAAAAGGAAGCGTGTGTAGAGAGAGGAAGCCTGGCTATCTGTCCTTAGCAAGACAACCCCACTCTTCATGCCTTGCAGCCTTCCTGTTGGCACCCAGGGTTGATTTACAGAGCCAGTAGGGGAAGATGATTGTCCTCCAGTACTTCACATGCTTTTGAGTTCCTAATTTTACTGACTGGAAAAGCACCAGATACAGCTTCAGATTCCTCGGCAGGGAAAAATACTCACTTGGATACTCAAAGCTAGAGCTTTTTGAACCATCTGTGCAAGTATGCAAAGGGCTCCTTGGTGCAGTGCAGGCTGAGGAAGAAATTATCCTGTCAGGAGGCACTTCCCACCATCTTAGTGAAAGCAGGGGAAAGGATGAAAGCAGCAAATGGCCCTCTTCACTTTCTCTGCACTGCAGTAGCTGGTCCAGTGCCCTTGGCTTTGTCAGAAGCAGACTTTCCTTCTCCGTTGAACAAACGGGATGCAGCCAGTGCCATGCAAACACAAAGGCACCAGGGCAAACAGCTCCCAGCTGAGAATCCCAGCAGCAGCTCCCATTGCCCATTCATTGCCTGTGAACTCCAGAAATGCCACAAAACTGAGGAGCAGATGGAGAAAGCAGATTACTGCAGAGGGCAGAGGCCAAGATGGCATTTTCCTGCTGAGCCAATTCTTGCCTTTCATAACACTGATGAGCTAATAGGTTTAACACTGATGAACTAATAGGCTGAGTGTGATGTAAGCTATCTGAAGGCCATGGAAACTTTAAAACATAGCCTATTAGATCAAAGTTGATTCACCTCCAGCTCCTTTCCACAGTAGATGCACTCAGTTTGGGCAGACAAAAGCTCTGAGAAGCTGCCATCAACCAGGACAGGTAACTCACTACCAGACATCCAGAGGTAGTTAGGAGACCTGGCAAGCACCCATCCATCCCATTAACATCAAATTGCCCTTCTGTCACGAACTTTGTGCTGGTGGCAGGGAAGCCCTGACTCGAGGCATAGCATTGCTGGGAGGTTTCTCCCATTGCAGGGGGCTGGTGCAGCCCTCTGGGCACCCTGAACTCTGCTCTCCTCTGCTTATCTGCCTTGTTCACAAGCCAGCCATCTGCTTGGACGTGCGGAACATGCACAAGTTTGGTTACCAAACCTTGGTGAGATAGTGTTGTGCTGTTGCAGAAAGACCCTTTCCCACCACCTTCCATCCTAAATGGAAAAAATTCTGACCTGTTTCAGTCCAAGGAAGTGTCTGCCAGCACTGAAAAGGATGATTGCATTCACTTCCATGGCATTCAAGACAGATTTTTTTTCTGATTTTTCAATAATTGTGAGAATTTTTGAAAGCAACAAGAAAGTGAGTTCCCTTTCTTAGACATATTTGTCCCACCTTACCAGCTGTACTTGCACACAGTATCTGCTCCCAGGTCCAGGTAAAGGTTCTGCCTCAACAATGATTTCTGAGTAGGTTTGTGTTAGTTCCTCTGTCCCACCAGCATAAGGAAATATTATAGTGCAAAATGTTATATGGCATGGTGTAATCCTTCCTTTTTGTCTTTCATTTAAGTGTTACCACTGCAGAAACAGTATAACTTTCATTTCAATTGTTCTAATTAAGCAGTGTTTCAGCCCACTGTGCTTCCTGTTTAAGCTTCCTACTTTCTCAAATGTCAGTGTTACACTGAAGATTTCTCAGTCACTGGGAGTCTCTTTCCTCTGGGCTGATGTTACACAAGCTGTGTCTCTAAGAAATAAAAGGATGCAATCTATGCATCTTCATTAATGGACATTTATTACACTGTTAGTGAACAAAACCCTGGGAAATTTACCTGCTATTCCCCCCCTTTTTTTTCATTTTAAATCCATCAACTTATTATTTAACTCCCTATATATAACATTTCTTTATTTAATTCTAGGTGTATCTCTTCTCTTTTGGCAAGTTCAAGCTCTTTTGATGTAGGAGTGAGACTGGCTGGATTCTCAGAAGAAATTTCAAATGTTTTGTTTGGTTTAACTTTGCTGTTTCTACCCCTTTAAGTTTTAGTTGCTGTATTCAGCAGATATTTTACCTTTTACATCACTGATTAAATTAAGTGGCAAATTAATTTAAAGGCTCTGACTGCTCTTGATTGTCAGCAATTTGGATGTTTATTAAGTGGTTTTAAAGTACATTTAATTAGAGATGCATTGCTTCACATCCAGTAGTCAGTGAAACATTTAGTGTTTATGTCTTCTTATAAAGTATTACCACTTCTGTAGTTCAAGAATGCTTTCAAAGGATGTATGCGTGATTTCTTCGTTCTAAAAGAATGACTAACTACTAATTGCACTGAACTGAGACTTCCTCTTACCTACTGTTTAATTATAAAGATGAATTGGCCCATACAAATGTTATGTCTTTGCTTGCTCTTATGTCCCCTCTCACTATCTACTCCAAAGGTTAAGAGACTGCTGATCAAAGGTGGAATCAGTCAGTGCTAGAAATGGATCTGGAGTTTAGGCTCTGAGATAGATCACACACTACTCTGAATGTTCTTCCTTTTGGTTTTGTTTTTTTTTCCCCCCAGTTTAAAAACCCAGAACAACAGGAGTCAGCCTCTTTCATGTCTTCCAAAATAGTCCAGAAGGTGCAGCCACATAAACAAAAGCAGCCATAATACAGAAGGCCACATAATCTGGTGATGTAGCGCAAGTTTATTGTACTTTTCCCTCCTCAAACATTGTTAGAAAAGTCAAACTGCCTTCACCTTCCCCACAAATCCTTTGGCTGGAACTACCAGGGAGGGGGAGGAGGTGCAAGCCCTGACAACAAACCCCATGACATTTCTTCAGAGGCTCTTGGTAAGGAACAAGATCGTCACGGAGTGAGTCACAATGTGTGATCTGCGCCAACCCCATTTTAAGCCCAGAAAGAAAAGCCTGGCAGTTGCACCTATTTTTCAGTTTCTTGTAGAACTATTTATTTGTGAATAGAAGAGATTATGGGCTCAACACGAGTTTAAAAATGTATCAGTGATTTCTCCCTCCTTGTTTTTGCAGGTGTTATTATAAAATAATGGGATATTATAGAATAATGGGATAATGGGATATTGAAAGCCAATCAAGGATTGGATATCCTTCCCAAAACCAGCTGTTCTCTTTCACCTTTCATGAAAGGACTTTGCTGTTTAATGTTTAAAGAAGTGAAAGCAGAACAGGAGACTTCGGCAGCTGATTTCTGTGGAGATAACTAACCCCCTGAGGTTTATTTGCTTTTTTAGTAAGGCCACCTGAGCCTCTTGCTGAATGAAAGGAAAACCACACCTACTTCAGGTCTCCCTGTTGCTGCCACAAGAGGAAGAGCTGGTTAACTTATTCAGGAGAGGTTTAGAGTGGACATCAGATGGGTATCTTTACTGACAGAGTGGTCAAACACTTCAACTGGCTGTAAATTACTGTCGAAGAATGTGATAATGGATAAGGTTGGAAGTGAACACCAGCAGACACTTAGCCCAGCCTCGGGGCTCAAGCACAGTCAGTCCACTGGAGCACATCAGTAAGGAGTGTGCACAGAAGGCTTTTGAACATCCCCAGCGAGGGAAACTCCACCCCCTCTCCGGGCAGCCTGATACAGTGCTTAACCACCTGCACTGTAAAGAAATTCCTCTTCGTGTTCCAGTTGAACTCCCTGGAACTTCCTTCCTAGCATGTGTTTCCAAAACAAATTAAGCTCCCCAAACCAAGTTTGTTTTGTTATCACAAGCTATGATGTTCTTTTTTTTTTTCTGATTTCCTCCTCCCACCTCACTGGGGAAGGGGACTGAGACAGCGGCAGGGCGGCAGGCTGGCTGGAACCAAGCCACCACAGTAGCGCAGCAAAGGACAAGCTGTTGGTAAGCTTTGGGCTCAAAACCAAAGACAAATGACAACAACAAAAAGAAGTAAAAAGCCTCAGGCCGTCAAATCCATTCACTTCACATCACAGATGGGTTATCTGTCCTTCTTCTCCATGACTGTGCACTGAACTTCACATCTGAAAGTCAGGAGCCTTTCCCTGTTACATCAGCATTGCACATCTACAAAGCAACAGCTTCTACAAGATTGATAACACCATTCTTAGAATAGGAAGGCCTGGCTGATCTTCTGTGAAGTCAGCAAGGTCTTGAGCTGTTCAGGCTTTGCCCAGCGGTTTATAACAGCTTCTAGGAGCTCACTGAAACACGACATGTCTTAATCTGCACCTCATAGCCAGGCTAATAAACACCAAGTAGGGTGTACACCATCCCAAGTGAACAACTTCCATGCACCTGCCTGTATCATTTGCTTGTCAAACGGAAGGCGTGTTGTTGTTAAATCTGTTCAACAGTAGTTCAGTTTCTACTAAAGAAGGCCTTATTTTGTGAGAACCTAGTCATTCTTTCCTCAGCTTCTTTACTGTCTTGCCTGAAGGGGTGTGCACCTTCACCACAAACTTCAGAGGCTAATACAAAACACCCTACAAAAGACAAGGTCTTAAAGGCTGATGGGAATGGTTACAAAATAAACAATGAAGGCACAATTAAAGTAGTTTTGAAATACAAAAACCCAGCCTTTATTGTGAGATCATAGTACATGCGAAAATAGAAGTGTCTTAAATCACTGAGTATGTTTATGAACTGTATTTACAGGCTTTTCCTGCCTTTTTAAAACTAGAATTTGTTTGGTTTTGTGGATATTTTTAAAAATAAATATTATAAAACATGATTCAAGAAAAGATGCATAAAACAAGAAAAGGGAAACCTGGCTTGAAATTAAGCCATTCCTGCAGAAGCCAAGAACAAAGAACATATTAGGGCTGAAAACTTAAATATGCCTACCTTAACCTGAGAGGGTAAAATTTTGTAAAAACAAGAATAAATCACTTAAAAACTAACGATGTCAAGTCTTTTCTTCTTTTTTACAATATAACATCAAAATTACACAGAATGCCCCAGTGATCACTAGGAAATCTGCCACATTCTAGCTTCTCCAAACCGATTAAGTCCATGCTTCGTGGAACGAAATGCCCCCCTTCCACTGCAGGCCGAAAGTAAATACGGTCAAACCTCATCTTGCACTTGTAATCTGCATTCAGGTTGGTGTTGGACTGCGTGTCCCAAGTGTAGCGGCAGTGTTGGGGTTTATCCAAAAACTCCCAGACATCCTTAATGTTGTCGGGTAGACCACCAAGTTTAGTAACCTGAAGGCAGAAGGAGGGAAAAAAAAACCGCACGAGAGTGAATTCACAAACTCTACCTTCAAAGAATAGAACTCAGTTGTCACAGCACTGGATTTTTTTCTGCAAAACTTAAGTTGTTAAAAATCAAAGATCTTGGGATGTTTCTAAACTATGGTATTTCTCCATACTCTAAAGCATGACCATTTCCTGTAGCACTCTGTAAATCCAAAACATGTTCAAAAACAAATGTTCAGGTATAGAAATGTTAAGGTATAGGGGCCAATACTGTGTTTCCTAAACCAATGTCATTCCAGTTCACTGCAATGGAATTTCACAATAGGGAGAGGTGAAGCTCTGACCTTCTAGTAATAATGCACAAATTTCCCTTTTAGTATCAGAAGCCAAAACCTACTAATTTTAAATGTCTTGATTACCAGGGGTTAGGATCTCTTTCTCCAGAGCACCTTCTTCCTTCATTGATTCTACAAGCTCTGAGAACTGGGGAGTTGAACAAGTAAAGACCAGGTTCTCAAAATGAGAAGATGTTTTTGAAGTCAAAACTTCCACCAAATCTGCCTGCATCTGCTCAAATATAAATACTGTTATTTTGTTATTGGGAAGGGTTCTCCATATAAATCACCTCAGCTATAACAACGCTTACTTCTACTTAGTCACAGTTCCACATTTTAAGAATAAGTGTTGAATACTCTGTTCTGCCTCAGCAGGTAATTCCTCATAAAGACAACAGAAAACCCTGACAAGGTTTTGTCAAAATATCTTCTCTAAATAATAAAGTTGATTATTTCTATTTACCTCGCTGTCTCTGAGGTTTGTATCCCCTCCAAATATAACAGTGGTGGACTCAGATTCCTTCTGCATTTTGTTTAACACTATTTGTAGCTGCTTTATACGTTCCTTGGAGTGATTTTTAGTGCTCTCCAGATGAGAGGTCATAAGGCAAAGTTCAGTACCAGATATGCTCACCTATGTGTGAAACAAAGAGGCAGTGTTATTAGCCACACCATGATGATAAACTCAAAGACAAAACCGAATCACAAAGCAAATGACTGAATGACAGACCTCTGGTTAATATTATTTTTACATTGAAGAAAAGGGGCTTACAGAAGTGTAACAGGCTTTTAGTTTTGTTTTCAGAGGTTATGAGGCTTGAAAACAAAGGATGGTAAGTAACATAAAAGCATAAAAGATTTGTCAGTTTCAAATGCAGCTGGGTCTATATGCTTGGAGAAGCTTTTCTGCTCTTTGAGACTGTCATAGAGAAAAAGTCAGTTCAGCCTTCCCTGGGATTTTTTTGTTTGGAAGGCAGAAGTACAGCTGCTTAGTACATCCTGACTCACTCACATGCACAACCAAAAGGTTCCTCTTCATTGCAGTTGTTGGAAAAGATGTTATCTCCTGTTTCAGTAGCTTCACTCTCGATTTCTTTAACATTATGACAGTGAAATAATCATCTATGTTACCTAGAGAGGACCAAGCAAAGAAATGTTCCAGGAAATCTTCTACTTGTGCCACAGTAGAACTGCCATAAAGCAGCTAAGGTACTGAGAGAGACCTTTTTACCATAACCTGTGAGAATATGTTGAATTTTAAGTCTTTAGTGAAAAGTTACATAATAACAGTCTGAATTTTACAGATTTTTTAAAATGCAAATACTTTAAAAATTACTTATCTATGGTACTTTTTGACTACCCTTGCTACCAATCTTCAAAAGTGAAGAAAAAAATACAAAGGAAAATGCCAGAAAAGCAAGCTTTGCATATGCATAATTTGCATCAAGATACATGCTGATACCAAAACACAGAAGCATTAAAGGCTTCCTTCTTTACTTTACTCTTTATACTCTTTAAAACAGTTGCAGGTTTTGGCAAGGGAGACAGAACAAATTCAAACTTTTTTTTCTGTTTTTTTTGTCTTTAGCACCCGAGGGCTTTTTCTTACCCGGAATAATAGTGTAATTGCCTGCCATCACGTGGAGAAGAGGGAGATGTGGTGGGATGACCTCTTGTAAAAACACAACATCCGGACTGTATCTGAAATCAGCAAGGCAAGAAAAATTTCAATTAATTACTGAGATGTAGTACTGCAACACACTGAGGCTAAACGGAACAAAGTCAGAGATTTCAGGTGCACCTTGCCCTCATTTTCCTAGGTTTTGTAATAATCTGCTCTCTAAAAGAAAAAGCCAGCTGCATTGTATTTAGCAGCATGTAGACACCACCATTACTTAAAGGGAAGAAACAATTGTTATTATGAACATGAAACCAGCATGGTAATAAAATGCATGACTTCCTTATACCACGATCTTGCAGGTTTCATGTACTACATGAGGAATTCAACTTAAGCAGCTGCAAAGTAGCTTTGGGACATGTTCTCTGGGAGATTCTCATGTACACGATGCAATTATGAACTATGTTCATGATGTACGATTGCAGCTTGGACAATATTGCGCATTATTAGACTTTTAAAGTAGCCATCTCAAAACATTTAACTTCTGGGATGCTGCACAGGTTCACGCCTCTTACAGTCAGTATAACAACTCTCAGCAACTTAGCATTTATATGGTGATTGATCTGTTGCATCTAACATTACGATAACTGACGCATGAAGACTTGTAAATACTGAAATCAAGAAGCTGGGTTTTTTTCTTTTGAATCCAAGTACGTGACAATACAAAGAGGAGGCGGTACTTACAATGCCAGGTATGTACAGATTCCTTTAGCTCGATCTTTCAGATTTCCTGGATCCAGCCCATCAATGTTCCAGGTGATCAGCGAGAAGTTGCTGTCATCTTCTTTTTGCTGCGAGTCTTCACTACTGACACCAGCATTACTTGTAGTTGCATCTGCAGTGAGGTCAATGCTACAGGGAGAGCGTATTTGTTTGTTAACATGCATAATACTAACCTATCTGTGACTGACTCACTTAAATTCTAAAGCACGTATTGATCTCAACGTCGATTAAAAGCACAGATGATACATGGAAAACTCTAGAACACAAAGACAAAACGAGTTTTAAAGTAGGTATGTCGTTTATTCAGCAGCTGGCCTGACGGGGGATATCTCCTCCAAAGACATGCACTCGCTCTCTGGCTTCTCTTTTATACTCTGAAGTGTTACATATGCAAGTTTTGCAATACATCTCCGCATATTCATTCCCTGGCTCCACCCAGTCCTACTTCGTATGCCAATTCTCTTATCAGTCCTTTTCCGCCTGCGCACTTGTCTCTGGTGGTCGTCTCAGGGGTCATAAGGGATGAAGTAAATTGTCTTCCTCAGAGTTGAACTTCTCACCCCGTCTCCTTGCGCATGCTCACTGGTCGTTTGGTCAAAGTCCAAACCATAAGGCTGATGTCATCTAGTTCTGGAGGTCCAAGGAGCCTTGTTATCTCAGTATCCTTTGGAGTTTAGCATACTTGTGTCCTGTTCAGGTGAACGTCCCTCTCCTTATCACCTATCCTTGCATTCCTTCATGCCATTTCACATGTACGCCCCGTCCTTTCCCTCACAAGCAACTAATACTGTAAAAACATGCAGCAACTATTAAGCAATACACATCATCTGAATGTCTATTTCTAATCAATACCCTCTAGTTTCTAACCGTGTTTCACAGTAAACAAAAAATACAGGCCCCAGTCACACAGAGCTGTGGTACACAGGTGAACTAATCGGTTTTTCCCCCTCCTTACAGATGCGAGATAACATTTACCATTCTGATGTAAGTTAATCAGCTAGTAACCAACGTAATCCAAAGAACTTGAGTACTTCAACTTTCTCCACGACCCCTCTCGTACCCTATGTACTTCAGAAACAGGCTGCTTCCAAGTGGATTCCCCTTGGGGTCACAAGTCCTGCCAGCACACCTGTTCCAACACGGGCTCCTCTGTCCATGTGCCCAGAGGTGCTGCCAGGAGTCTGTTCCAGCGTGAGCTTCCCATGGGATCAGCCTTCTTCAGGCACCCACCTCCTGCAGTGCAGAGTCCTCCCCAGGCTGCAGGAGGATCTCTGCTCCACTGTGGTCCTCCACAGGCTTGCAGGGGCACAGCTGCCTCACCATGCTCTGCACATGGGCTGCAGGGGAATCTCTGCTCCTGCACCTACTGCACCTCCTGCCCCTCCTTCTTGGCTGAGACCCTTGGTGTCTGCAGGGCTGCTTTCGGTTCTCTCTTCTGCTGCAGATGCTGTTGTGCAGCAACTTTTTAATCTTAAGTACATTATCACAGCATTGTTCCACAGTGGGTCTGCCCTGAAGCCAGCTGACCTCGGCTCTGTTGGACACAGAGGAAACTTCTGGCAGGAGCTACCACTGTAGCCCCTCACTGCCAAAACCTTGCCAAGCAAACCTGGTGAGAATAATGTTGATAACACATTGATGTTTTGTTGTTGCTAACTAGTGCTTACCTCAAGACAGACTTTTCAGCTTCCCATGCCCTGCCAGGTGCATAAGAAGCTGGGAAGAAACATGACCAAGTGAGCTGACGTGAACTGGCAAAGGGGATATGTCATACCATAGATCATCATGTTCAATGAATGAACTTTGAGGGAACTGGCCAAGAGGAGCCAACCACTGCTTAGAGATGGGCTGGGCATCAGTCAGTGGGTGGTGAGCAATTGCACTGTGCATTACTTATCTTTCTTGGCTTCCATTTCTCTCTGATTTTATCTCCATTCTTATTACAATTAATTTTATATTATTGTCATTAATTCTGTTTATACTGTAAAACTGTTTTTACCTCAACCCATGGGTTTCATCCTTTTTTTCAATTCTCTTTCCCACCCCACTAAGATGGTGGTGGTATGTGAGGGTGTCATGCTACTTGGTTGGTATCTGAATTAACAACAGCAGGCAGGGATCTGGAAAAGTTCAATTCCACGTGCAGATCAATACACTCAGTATATCCTCCAGGTGTGCTGTGAGATGGTGTATGTAAGACACAGATTTTACATCTTAACTTTCACATTTAACAAGTTGTGTGTGTACATGCCAATTTTATTTACAGAAGCAAAAATACGCATACATCCAGTATAATACAAATATGCATCATTTACGCATATACAAATGTGCGTACGGTAAAACCTGCGTACGTGTTGCCGCACAACACAAGGCAATGAGAAGAAAACGCGCCTGTGCCTTCTCCAAAAGGCTCGCAATCCACCAGTCCACAGGATCCGCAGAGAGAAAATGCAGCCCAAAAGCCTGATATCCTCTCCAAGGGAGAGAAACGTCGGGAAAGGACGAGAACGGGTGCGGAAAAGGAACAGGAGCCACCTGCCTCGCTAGGCGCCAGCCGAGGGGCGATGCCCGGCGGGAGGGGAGCGCTGCTCCCCGAGCTGCGCCTCGGCTCGGCGACGGCTCTCCCCGGGTGTGGGGGCCCCGGCGCCTTCCCGCCGAGGGGAACCTGCCTCCACCCGGGGAAGTTCCTGTCCCCGACCCCCGTCCCCGCTCCTCCTGCCACATCCCCCCTGTCCCTGTCACCTACCAGCCGCCGGTGTCCGCGCTGGCCCGGGCCGCCCTGCCCGCCGCCGCCTCCGTGTCCCGCGGCGGGTCGAAATAGGCGTTCAGCGCCCTCTGAAACACAAGGGCGGCTGGCAGAGAGGGGCCGCCGCCGGGCAGCCCCTCGGCCCCGCCGGCCCCGGCCGTACCTCCATGTGCCAGTCGCTGCCGGCCAAGAAGCGGCGCGCCACGGTGGCGTCGCTGCTGGTGATGGCGGCGAACTCGGAGCACAGCTCCTTCCTCCGCTTGGCGACGTGCAGCGCCTCCTCGTCCTCATCCCCCTGCTGCCGCTTGCGCTCCGCCGGCGGCGGGCTCGGCGCTGCCCCGGCCACCTCCTCCATGGCTGCGGCGGAAGGCGGCGGGAGGCACCGCCCGCCGGGGTTGCCGTTCCGGGGCGCGGGCGGGGGGCGGTCAGCGGGGCGGCAGCATGGGATTCACGGCGGAGAGCCTGAAGGAGGCTATGAAATACATGCTGGAGTCGCAGGGCTTCGACCGCGTGCTCCGCAAGGTACGGGCGCTTGGAGGGCAGGGCTCCGGGAGCGCGGCCCCGCCGGGACGGCGCGTTTATACGGCCTTCTGTCCCCTGCCGGAACGAGGGGCTGAACCGGGAGCGGGGGCTCAGTCCGCGGGGGCTGCAGAGGGCCGAGCCTCGGCGGGGCCGGGGCACGGCAGGAGCCCGGTGGTGCAGGTCGGGAGCGGGGTTTCCCCGCGTTCCAGGCCTCGGCACCGTGGCGTGGGGCCGCGCTGCTCACACGGGGTAGAAAACACCGATGTTATGAGAAGAATAGTAACTCGGTTGTTATTCAGTAACTCGTTAAATCCTCAGTCGGCCTTGCAGCAGCTCTCTGAAGGTGGTTGGTTGTTCGGAATAACCTTCAGGAGTCATTCAGCAGGTGGCATTCTTTCCTTCGCAGTACGTGCGAAGCCGCTAACTTCCAGGACCGTGAAACTGTGAAATAAACTCTTCCCTGTTTAAACTTAGAAAGACACCTCGTTATGACATCTCGCAGCTGAGCCTGAAGTCAGGCTGAAAGCACAGTGCGCACTCCAGTGCTCTCTGAATTTCTGCACTGTACCTTCACTGCACCTTCCGGTGTAAAGAAATGTAATTACTGCTACTGCTACGGTATCATGCTACATTATGCTCAAAACCAAGCTGAAGCTACTCTTCATTTACACTATAAATTGTGTAGCATACAGTAGCATCGCTGCTGTGTAGGAAAGTTCTTGTGAAGCTGTTTCAGTGTTCTCATTAAATTTTCCCTTTAATTTTTATTTAGTTGTGTTACTGTGACATGGAGTGATGGAGTATATAAAAATCAGCCACGTAAAACTTCATACGCTTTGAATTGTGAAGGAGCAAATGTTATAATGGAAGTAGTGCTTTTGTAGACAGCTGCATGATCTGATACATTTAATAGAAATCAACTGTCCACAAAGTAGTTCTTACAGTCATGTTTTTCCAAGACATGTTGGTGAGTATAAAGTTTTTTAAAAATGCGTAAAGCTTTAAGAAGGTAGTTTTTAGAGTCCATTTAGTTCTTAGTCACCACTTCACTGTGATAACTTTACTCTCCTTTTAAGTCTTGATAAGTGGTGAGCAAATATTAGCATTTCAGCCTTGGGAGACAGGCTTCCAAGTCTTGCTCTGGAATACTTTCAGATTTTTCCTGCAACCTTCTAGAATTAGGATGCTAGGAATCTGATGATAATAACAATAAAAGTACAGTTGTATTTGAATTAAAAGTAACTGCTGCTTTTCTGGGAGATAGCTGAAATCTCTCTCACCATAACTAAATGACTCAAGAGGATTTTTTTTATTCTGGAGAAGACACATTTTAGTCTGAAACCTTTCAGTTCCAGCCTCAGACGTAGTTTCTGGTTTAACTCCAAAGCGGTATCTACCCAGGGTTTAAAGCCTGGAAGCTGAAGCAGTGTGCTGCTGTTCCCCAAGGCAGACACGTGGGAGGACAAGGACAGCAGGGCTGGGAGAAGCACAGACCAGCAGCTCTAGCTGAGTAGGTCCTGGAAGCATTCAAGTACTGAACTATTTTTGTCAAGGAGAGCAGGCCTGTAGTGCCAGATCAAAGCAATGACACATGGGACCAGATGCTTTCCTCACCTCGCTGGTGGGTTGGAGCACCCAGTCCCTGACGGGAGTGCAAGCCATCTGCTCCCAGTGTTGAGCATCAGTAAAGTCCTCCTTAGAAATTCTGTCAGAAGCTTAGGCCTCCAGTGCAGTGCAGCATGCCTGATTTAGAACTTGCAGTTTTCATTGATATAGGTGCTATTTCTATATTAGGACGTTGCCTCAGTAATTTCCTCTCTGTTTAATACCACTTTTTTTCCATTTCCAGTCTTCTGACTGTACTGCATCATCATTGATCTTAGTATCATTTGTCTGCAAAATTTGGATAAACTTTGATTTATCAGAAAGGGTGAAACAGCTCTTACATTCATTGTAAATAAGGGATGATGAAACTGGAAACATTTCAACCTTAATACCTTTTAAGATCAAAAAAGATTTAAATCAACTCAGCTGGTAACAGGATGGAAACATTCAAATTTTAAAAAGCCCATGTAAAAAGCCTGAAAATTAGTAGGAATAAATATAATATCTCCACATTTCACTTTTAATAATCTAAAAGCAATTCAAAGTCTTAATTATACATGGTATATATGTGGAACTTGACCCGTTTTGCATGTGCTTTCAGATTTTGAATATAGTGCTACTAACTGAAGAAATTTAAGTCGAGATTTTAAAATACTGATTTGCAGTAACTTCTTGGTCTCAAAATTCCAGCTTCTTGTGTTGGTTATAGGGGGAAGCATGGTACCATAGGTGAGCTGTAATTCTGGATTTACCATGTGTGGGCTGGAATAAAACTGTATATGCAGATAATGATCCTGTAACACTGTGATACAGCCTTGGATGCTTCTATTCACGCATGTGAATTTCCAATCAGGGAGGCCAATCTCAGTAGTATTTCCAATGCTCATTTCAAAATACTGATTTTTATTGAGGTTGCGCTAATCTAATGATTAATGAGTTACTGGTGGTCTCACTTCCATTTTGTGAGCTAACAAATATGCTTTCACAACTATGGTACACACAAATACTTAGAGCAGTTTTGTGTTCCCTTTAATCTGGTCGTTCACTCACAGATTAAAGCAAAAGGATAACTGAAGACAGTTTCCTCCTAAGGAATTTCTGACAGCATAGCAAGTATTTAAGTTCTGTTAAGCTGTCAGTTTAAATATTTATCTGCATTAGAAGTACAGATTTTTCTAAGACAAATCTTCTCAAAATTTATGGTAGTATCTAATGGGACAAATCCATCTTTTAATTTGTCTCATTAGTCCAGAGTCAGACAAAATTTACTTTCAGTTTGATTGGGGGCAGTATTAGGTGTTGGTACTACTGTCACTAAGCTTTTTATTCCTTTTTTGGTTATACAGATGAAACTCCAATCTGCAACTCCTGGAAAAGTTGTTTGTGAATTGAAAGTGGAGGAGGAGCATACAAACAGAGGTGGAACATTACACGGAGGTTTGACAGCCACACTTGTGGATGTGGTGTCAACAGCAGCATTGCTGTACACAGAAAGAGCAATGCCTGGGGTCAGTGTGGACATGAACATCACGTAGGTATCATCCACTATGCTTACCAAAACATATTAACTTTTCTTCCCCTATTGACTCCACCGTACATCTTTTCTATATTGTGGCACTCACTAAAAATGGGTGTTTTCTTTGGTTTCAGAAGTCCTGCTTTGATAAATTAAAGGGGTTGCATATGCATTTTTGGAGATTGCCATTTGGTTTCAAATTTTGAGTTGGACCCTCATATTCCTTCATAGAATATAATGGGATGTTGATAATGTGGTTAATTTTACTCTTAAGAAATTGGTTTGGTTTCAATTTTTGCTTGTGCAGGTATGTCAATGTCTCCTCAAAACCCAAGCTCTAGGGTAAGCAGCTTTCTATAAACCCTTTTTTTTAGTATTACTCCATAAACCAAAGAAAATTATTAAAGCAGGAAAGAGTTTACCTCTGTTGTGTGTTCATATAGAGGGTGAATTACAGATTGAATCAGAATTTCTCAGTGGAAGAAGAATCCTTTGCTCTAGGTCATTTTAAAGTAGTTTTATACTGAGAATAGTTCTTTCTGTAATGAAAATTCAAAGCACAGTGTCTTAAAAAACCAATTGTTCTGAAACTTTCTTTGATCGTGCTATTGTAGCTTGTCAGCTTTGCTTCATTACTTTTAATGAAGAGATTATGACCAACTGGAACTAAAGTAATCCTACTTGGAATAACTAACACAGAGCATTAAAAATCCTAGAAAAGTAACTCCTCATCAAAACTGCCTTAAAAAAAAAAAAAAAAAAAACACCAAAAACCCAAAACCACACCAAGCATTAAAAGTGTGTGGGGAGTATCTTCACCAGGTTCCCTCCTTTCTCTCCCTCCCAGCACCTTCTGATTTCTCCACTGGGTAGACAGGATTAAGCATCTGTTTAAGCTTCATACTACCACTGTGACAACTAGCATCTTACTGGATAATAAAACCTAAAATTCTTCTATTATTATGGGGTTTTTTTCTGCAGTAGCATAACAAGAGGCTGAATTACTGGCACTATCAGTTATGTCCACCCAATTACATAAGGGCTAAAATCTGAAGAAAGTGCTGTCTCTGGAGGTGATCCAAAATTACCTTTAGGCAATGTTACATGAAGCAATATTAACAGCTTTTTTTAACTTGGACTACTGCATTCATTAAACAAGTGTGATTGGATATCAAATAGTGTTACAAGAACTTTTTTCCTTTTTGGGAAGGAGCTTTTTAAAAAGTTGTCATGAGGAAGCTATTTCAGTATTGGAAAGAACAGAGAGAAACAGAAATTTTTTTTTTTTTTTTGGTAACCACAAGAAGATCAGCAGCAGCTTCTGGAAATGAGACAAGGCTGAAATCCTGCCCTTGTCAAGCAATGGAGCTGGTGCTGCATCAGCATTAGGCATGACTGACATTCTTCTGACATGGTGTCACTTATAAAAATGGACTGGGTGATGAAATTCATCTCAACAAGATTAACATCCTCCAGTTCTTCATTTTCCTCTGCAGCTCTAACGTTTGAATATTGTTCCCTTACCTCAGATCACAGTTGGATCATGCGCCTCCTCATTCTTTTCAGGGGAATTTTTGTGCAGAAGTTTCTTCCTATTCCCCAAAGAGCATGTTTTAAAAGCACACCCTCCTGCTCGTGTAAATAAAAACAGAGTTGTCTAATGAATGGAAACAACATTTGAGGGCTGCCCAGATTTCCATGGCTTTCTTCTAACCGGGGTATGGGAACAGTTAACCTATGCTCACAGTTCTATACAGAAATGACCTTCTGGAGCCTTTTTAACAGTGACATTTTGCAGCTGAAGCAGCCAGACTACTTTAGAACGACTGTAGGAAGCCAGCAGTGGCTGGAATAGGACTTGGAGCTGAACTTTCAACTGAAGTCTTGGATACCTCATTGTTTCTGTTCCAAAACAGACTTTTCCTCAGAACCCAGCCAATGGGTTTTTTTCTAGCCTCTATTTTCTCAGAGAACTCTTATACTTACTTAGAACTGCCAGTAGTCAGAGGAGCTCAAATCCATTAAGTGGGGGTTTGCAAGTAGGCAGGCAGAGATGCATCTTTATTACCCACTTCTGCTAATTCCTTCATGGTAATATTAAATGCAGGAATATTCTTGGATTTATCCTCTGTACAGTCTCTTACCTGTTCCTTTTTTTCTTCCTTGAAGATACACTTCTGCTGCTAAGATTGGAGAAGAGATACTGATTACAGCTCAGATTTTGAAGCAAGGAAGAACTCTTGCATTTGCCACTGTGGATTTAACAAATAAGGCTACAGGAAAGTTAATTGCACAAGGTAGACATACAAAATTCATTGGAAATTAATATGAAAAAATATTTTAAATAATAGTGTTGGACTTCAGAATCCCATATAGAATTATTCTCTCACTTATACAATATCTGCACAAAGTTGTGATAGTCTCTATCAAGTGAATTTGTCTCACTTCTATAATAAACGAACAGATTTCTTAATTACCACCAGAAATGGCTACAGGCCCTCGGTTTGGGATGAACAACAGAGTGTGGCAACATAGGGAGGCACATGGCTTTTTTTTTGTCAAGATAGCAGAAGGGAAGAGCCTTTGGACCAGCCATATGGTTAACCAGCATGACGGCATTTTGAGAGATCTGCTTTCTCTGCCTGTGCTGTCATGTGACAAAGCAACCCTGTCTTCAGGCCTGTCACAGTCACACTCAAACACCACTAGAAGTGCTTACAAACTGTACTTGCTCCCTGAAATGGTAGTACAGAGTTCCTGTAACATCATCCAGAACTGGTTTGAAAGTGTAAAGCTGCTAATGTGAAATATTATTTACTGATGAATTTATAACAAATCTGGAAGTATTCAATAAAGCTTTCTGAAACTACCTTTTTAAAGATTGTTTCATAGTTTTGTAGCCTCTTTGCACTAAGTAAAAGTTTGCCAGCATGGAGTAGTTGAGAGAAGGTGTGGTAGAATCCTTGTACACAAATTCAACTGAGATGTCATCATCTCCCTCTGATCCCTGAATGTGAAAATACAGTTATATCATGTGGGCTTTTCAGCTCTCCCTACCTCTGCTTGTGATTATATTTGTATAAAGTCCATCAGCTGCATGTTACAGATGTAAACCAGTAATTTTGGTGAGCTTTCATTCAGGCTAAGGCTGTAGGTTATCTGACCTGGGTTGAATGTGGTAGAGTTAAGCTGCTGTTCATCAGCTGAAGCCTGGTCTCCTCTTGCACTGTTGTGGGCAGGCTTAACTGCTTTCTTCCAACTGTTGACAAACAAGGCATGGTAAGGCTATCAAGCTGTAATAAGAACAGCAATGCTATATATGCAGTGCGTTTCTTCTCCTCTATGCTAGTAAAGGGCATGTGTGAGCCCTTTTTGTTGCGAAAGCTGACTCACTGTCTTCGGTCGTTTGACTGTTGTGATAAGCAGTTAGGGTTTTCTTCTGTGCATTCCTAAACCTAAAAAAGTAATTTCCAATGAATTAGGTGACCTGCTCACAATGGTTTCCAATAGAAACTTGTACAAGTTTACTAATGTGTAATTAACCTTTCCAAAATTACTTTTAAACAACTAATATGAGCAGATAACTAACCCTTCAGTGGAAGTTCTCTAAAAAAGTATCTAGTGGGCTCAGGCCACCAGCATCTATTTTTGATGCAAGTTTAGAACAGTTTTTCCATGGTATATACATTCTCAGAAAAGCTTTTTCTCTGGGGCTGCCTCAGAAGCATACACAGCTTACATGCCTGTGGCTAGTTGATCTTTTAATAGTAGCATCCTCTCTTTAGCAGTACATTCAAAGCTGGTTTTCCCCCAGTTCTTGCACTCATACTCAGAAATCCCATTTAAAGAAACACAATGCTTTGTTGAAACAGTTCTGCAAAGGTGCCTACTACAGCAGTAACCTTTTTTGTTTTAAATCTTTGCTCATCAGAACTAGATGGTTCACTGTATGAAATTCTCACTTTACGGCTCCCTCAGCCTGGAGTGCTGTTAGGAGCCTTAAGCATCTCCAGTTTCTCTGCTATTACTTGGATGAGCAGAGAGGATCCATCAAAGCAACTGGATGCACTTACTGACTTTGGCAATTGCTGTTCTGGTTATCTTCCTATTAGCATGTTCTGGCATCTCCAGTTATCTTTTTTCTCATTCTTAAGTTTACCAATTTTCTTATGTACTCATGTAGTAGGGTGCAAGAAAATAGTTAAAACCACTCCCCTCCAATTGCTATAAACCTGTTCCCCTCACTGGAACACAAGAGCAGTTTTGATTATTACCTGAAATAAAAGGCAGAGGGTGAGAATGAAGGAGGTGACAAATTCATTATGTGCCAAAATATTGAGAACACTCTCAGCTCTACGGGCTGGGGCCACTCTGTCCTTGTGTAACTGTCCCACTGCAACTTAACATGACTTCCCTCAATCGGTGCTGGCTGCCTCAGGAACCTATCAGAGTTAAGTGGTCCCATTCTATCACTTAGTATTCATCATATCTACATAATTACAACTGAAAAGCGTCCAGGCCAACTGAGGGTGGCAAACCTCAACACAGAAACAACAGTATCCTCCTGTTCTTGTTCAAGCCTGGCAAGGATTATTTCAGGCTGAGGGAAACAGAAATAAACCTTCCTGAAATAACAAGTGAATTCTATTCTCCCTTACAACAGACTATTCAACACAGTATTTTAGTACTGCCTAATTAATAAGAGGGGCATCATTAATATGCTGGACAGTTATTTCAGAAGCAGTTAATTAAATGGATTATTTTAAGACAACCTTGTCTGTTATCCCTCACCAGCAGCAATATGCTGACCTCTGAATTTATTTCACAACTGTACTCAGGCACAGAGATGATCTTAGAAGGAATTGACACCATTCAGCTTGCCTAGTTTGGAGAGTAAAGTGTCAAGCATCAGACTTAATACTTGGAAGTGTTCTTTACTGATTTCACTCTAACCTGCATGTTGAAAAATCTGTGTCTTACCTTAGCTGAATCGCAAAGTAATGGAAATAAATTACTGTAATAAGGACAAATGGTACACGGCTCCACCTGGCATCTGAACAAACAGACCTCCTGTGGGGTTGACCTGATTCCATCACTGCAGATTTAGGCATAAATCCCTTACAAGCAAGCAAATAAAGTGATTTCATGAGCTCATCTTGTGAGTCTTAGTAGTATGCCAGATTACATAGCTAGCAAGTGACAGACAACTGCAAGTTCCATATCTTAACAGCTAAAAATGAGATCAGCCCTCCCATAATTGCAGTTTATTGTATCTGGGGGATTTTCTTTTAAATATACCAAACACCCAAATCATACTTATGTCTAGATGTCTGTTCTTATGGAAGCCTCATAGTGTATGAAAGGTTGAGGAAGTTTGTCTCCCTCAGTGGAATTAACTTCAGCTTCCCACTTCATGCAGTACCCTGGCCAGCCAAGTGTTTCATGCTGGTTTCACATCTCTGCTATTGCACAAATGCATTCAGACTGACAGCCACGGGCTTGCACCATGTACAGCTGGGCTTTACAGATGCCTTGAGAAAATAAGAAATCCAAACAGACTTGTTCCCACTGGCATTTGAAACTGGGGTCCAGACGCTAATCAGGGCAGATACAGATCAAGAGGCAGTGAGAAGGGGTTTAGTCATTAAAGATTCCGGCTCTTGGGAAGACATCAGTGATAAACTAAGGGAAAGGTAAGGAAGGGTGTCACTGCTGAAACAAGTGTTGAACTATCAGAACTCCTTGTAAATCTTTTAGGTCTAGCCACCCATCACAGGGGTCTCATGGCTGAGCTGCTGGTTTACAATTCTCAAATTCACAAACCACCACCTAATGGAGATGGGGCAGGGAGGGCAGGGATGGGAGGTGAATTAAGCTATTAAGTAAGAGTTCTGAACAGCAGTTCAAATCTCTTCAGCTTTGTTGACTGGCCCTGAGCCACTGCCAAGCCATACAGAAGAATTTCCAATCACATTATATCATTCACAATTTTAGAATTTCCATCTGCAAAAAAGAAACATTTAGCCAGAAACCCCCAAACTTCTCCCTTACTTCACTGTCCATGGCAATGAAAAAAACCCCACCTAGATGCCTGTTTTGCTACTTAGTTCAGGGCCAACGTGATAACAGTTATCACCATCATTCTGCAATGCATTCTCTGAACCACTGCTACCAGCAGACCAGGATCCCAAGCTGCCATGGTTGTGGGACACAGCAGCATACACAGTTCTTGCTTAAAAGGGAGAAATTTATCTGACAGCTTTTATGAAACAAGACACATTTGCTATCCTTCAGGGGAAAAAAAAATGAACTCAACCAAACAAAAAGACCCCTATTTTTGTTTACTAAGACAGTACCTGGGACTTGTAACACTGTAGTCAAATTCTAGATCTTTGATTTCTTTCCCTTAAAAGCAATAGCTGCTTGAATAGATTTCAGGAGTCCAGAAGAGCAGTTTGTTTAGTAGGTGCTCTAGTATACAGTAATTGTGCTTAAATTAAGGGTCCTTTCCATATGTAAATCCTTTCCAAGCAGAAGTAGGTCACAGATATCTTTAGCCCTAAAAAGCATTTCAGTCATCCAAGCAGAAGAGGAATTACACTTAGCTTCAGTTAACCTGTAGAGCTGATACAGCCCTCCCTCCACAGCATCTACACTACCCAGTGAGCCTCGTGAGCTCCTTCCCAGCTGCAGTGCACAAAGCAGCACCTACTGCTGCAGACCTAAAGGGTTTTAATGTTTCGTCCCGTTACTTCACTCCAGAAAGCTGTTCCAGAATCTGCAGGCTTACACAGCTTGTGAATTTACTGCTGCAATAAATGCAAAATGAAGAATCTGCGATGATATTCCAGGCTAATAAAAGTAAATAGCAATTAAGTAAACTCACATGGCATGTCTATCTGCTTAGTGAATGTAAATGTACTCTACTCATTCTTGATTTCAACTATCATGCTCAATGGCAGTAACATTAATGTAATACGAAATGAAGCCTCCAACAGTCCATTACACTAATCTCACTACTAAGAGGCAAAAAATCCTTCAGTGACTCTTCTCACTGTTCAAGCCCCCAGATCCTGATTCAACACGAGCTGGCGCTCAGTAACAGCAAGTAACCTAAATGACTCAGCAGACCAGGGTAAGAAAAAGGTGTTCTCCTAGGAGAACAGGAGTGGGAAGGGAAGGATGCCTACAGAACTCACAAGCTGCAAGTCTGTGCAAGGATCAAGCGTTTATGGCATTTGTATGATGCTTCAAAGTAATTTCAAAACTAATACATTACACCTTATGTGTCAAGGAAAAGATGTGGTCATTCCCAAGGACCATAGCCACTTACTGCAGTGCAGGCTGATCCTCAGGTTTGTATTTTCAAAGTACAATCAAGTAGAAATTGATTTTTTTAAAGTGTAGGTCATTTTACAAGTTCCAATTTTCATCTTTCCACCTGCTGCTTTTCTAACTGATATTTTGCAATAATAAAAATGAACGTGCAGTGAGAGATCAGTACCTTTGATGTAAAACTTTCAATAGTCAGAGATTAGTAACCAATTGAGTAACCAACTTCTTCCTTTTTTAAAAAGAAGCACTGACCAATCCCAATGTGTTTCTACTGCGTGGTGTATCACTTAATAGATCACTTTTCATGTCCATAAAACAAACACTAAAGCTGTAAAATAGCTTTTGAGGGAATTTATAATTTGAGTCAGACATGACAAAGAGCATCAACTGCAAACTAACTACAGACCTGTTACATTTTGGCAGTACTAGCAAAGCAGTTCTATCTTACCATATTTTGGTAACTCTTGTACAGCTGAAGAAGCTTCAGAAGTGAAGCTTCACAGTCATGTACAGACTGTAACATTTAAGAAGCTTCTCATCATCCAGGAAGCACCTGACGCAAGCTTCCCTTCACCAGACAATTCACTGACATGCATTTAACATTTAACAGCCTTCTGTCTACTTAATTTATCCCTGCCCCCTTGGCACTTACCAAGGTCTTATGGCAAATCCTTAAGCAACAGCCCAGGTAAACTCCCATATTCAGGGGCAATATTAGGTGTTATTTCAATTGTATGTCCAAAGGAGCCACACAGGCAGTATACAGTAGGTAGTAACTAAAATTCTTAAGACAGCCTTTCTGTATTTATAAAAAGCTCCAAAAATGAGGTGTACACCATGACAAACTCTGCTTTGGAAAATTAGCTGTGTGAGATAAAACCTACATTTTGGAAAAAGACTACAGAGAAGCCATCAAGGCTGATATAAAGAGGGCCTGAAAGCAAAAGCTAGGTATTATGAACTACTTCCATTCACTTCTGAAGGGCACTTTGATAAAGTAACATAATAGAAGAATATTTTGAGATTGAACTGGAAGTTCCATTGAGAAAGAGTAGAACAAGAATTGAATTTCTTCCTTCAAAAGCTGTCCTGTTTAAGGAGAGAGAAACTCTTCAAAGATGCCAAATGATGCAAGTACAAACTAACATATTCCCCAACATTCTCATGCTCTGTTGGTCCCCTTTATCTTTTTTCCCCCACTGCTTTGACAATGGTGATGGTTGTCAACTCACTCTGATAGAACAGCAAAAGCATAAGGTTTGGTAGCTGGGTAGTACAGACCACATTCAACAAAATTAATTTTCCAATTTTTTGTTTCCTCTAATCCTGTGTTCTCCCAAATAAGCATGGTATGGTTTGTCATGAGGAACAAATGAGCAGCCTGTCTTACACCCCCTGTACTGAACTAAAAAAGTATTTAAACAGAACAGGTTGTTTCCTGTAATACAGAAATTTAAAGTTAAAATGTGTATGATTACTGACATTTGGACAGCACTGTACACAGCCACTCAGGCTAACATCTTGAAGCTTTTTCTAACAGAAACCAGACTGAAGAAAACAAAAATTCCTAATGAAAAAACTATCATTTGTTTGCTAATCAAGGTACCTATGGCCCTATTCTCACTGTGGTGAGATGATGTCCAAAATGACAAATTAAGAACAAAGGATGGCACTTAGGAATCAAACTCTAAGATCCTGAAACCTGAATGTTCAAGACCCTAGGAAACCTAGCTCAAGCTTCATGTGGACATGTTGTATTGTGTCTTAGAGATCATTCAAAGAAGAGGCACTT